>NW_015374123.1:800318-1330232 GCF_001272555.1 Dufourea novaeangliae | reverse complement strand
CCGTAGGCGTCTCCTCGCTCCCCGGCAGGCGAGGCCTGCGTGTATGGGCGGACGCGTGCGTGGACATCGGGAGTCGGAGCTTCGGCTCTTGTGGCTCCCGCCTTCGCGCGCACGTCCGTCGGGGCCGCTGATGCAGTCGGGGTGGGGTCCCCGACTGCATCCAAAGCGGCCCGGCAGTGCTGGCGTCGGAGCGCAGTCCTCTGACGCTGGCGGAGTAGAGAAGGGGTGGTGACCGGTGTATCGGTCACCTCTGGGGGGCGTTCGATCGTCCCCACGGAACGGGCTGCCCGATAAGGGGAGCACAGACGGGGCGGTGGCGGTGCGTTCATGCGAGATCCCGCCACCGCCGAGTTCCGCCCGAGAAGGCTGCCGCGGGGTTTTAGTGGGTGCGAGTCCCACACTACCTCGGAGTCCCACCCCAGGACTCCGGGGTGTGCATAAGGCATTTCCCCCGCGTAAAAAAAAAGACAAAAAAAATGGTACACGGCGTACACGGCTAGGTCAATAAACTGTGTGTCACAACGTCACTAGCGCGTTGGACCGACGGAGAGCACCGATACCGCGGCACGCTCTACCGTACTCTCTCGCTCGCACACCTCCCCCCATAGACCACTGAAATTCCTCGGCACGCGTCAACATCGACGGAGAGTACCGATACCGCGGCTCGCTCTCTCCCGTTCGCCCGCCCCGACCATCTTAGGCATCGTTCAGTACGCGTCGACACCGACGGAGAGCACTGATACCGCGGCACGCTCTACCGCTCTCGTTTATTTATCATGTTCATATTCCCCAAATAAATATCATTTTTAACTAATTTGTTTAAGCGACATGTTCCTTTTAAAGATTTAGCTCTCCAGTATAAATCCCTACGACCGTTATTTATTATTCATTTCATATCGTTAAATACGATTTTTCTCACAGGATACCGATTTCTATTACAGTATCACAAAATAATTGCAAATATGAAACTTCTTTACCTCTTCTTGAATATTTGAATGTCATAGCCCTAAACTGGGTAGCTGAAAGTATTTCATTGAATTTCTGTAAAAGATTTTACTACTTCCTAAAGAACTCCGTGTGATATTTGATAGCCTAAAAAACAGTGTTCCGATACAGGGTTTCGATTTATTTACGAAACTAATCTGACCAGTTGCTGTATTCTTTGACACTAATTTTCAAGAAAATCAAATTTCTGTATTTCACTTAATTTTAGAGACACGTAGCTGAATATTAACATACATTCATTACTTAACTACTCGCAATAAATAAAATTTTCGTAAGTAAATAACGTGGAAGTAAATTCATATGTAAAAATTTACCAATTGCAAGAAAATAATTATTCGTGCGTCTTAAGATTCTTATAATACGCAGTAAAACTATTCATACTCCCATATAAATTATAAAGATGTAAATGTTAATAAAAGCGGTGTATATATTCTCCCACCTGTAGATTTGATAAACTATTTATGAAACTACATCTATTCTAAATTTGTCTGTTACAAATATACAAATGTAAGGCAAGATATAAGAACGAATAAAACAAGAACATCTAAAAAGTAACATTACTAGAATGTCCATTAACGATGCATTTAGAATAAATTGTCTTGTATTTAAGTGACAAAATATATACTTTTCCCTTTCATGTTTCATTACATCATATTTATCCCTTAACCTTAAACTGAAGCATCGGATATTTTTATTCCCGTCAAATCATATAGATACTTAGATACACGCAATATGATTGGAATATATAACACTTCATTTGTGCTAATAATACTCAGAATTCATGTTTTATCGGTAACGTCGGGTATTGACACAAAAATGGTAAGGGGGCTTCTGACGTCCTCGATACATGGGACAGAAAATTACATTGCATGTTAGGTCTATTCTTATATCTCGTCTGTGGTAATAGCCCTCTTC
This sequence comes from Dufourea novaeangliae, assembly GCF_001272555.1. Lineage (NCBI taxonomy): Eukaryota > Metazoa > Arthropoda > Insecta > Hymenoptera > Halictidae > Dufourea > Dufourea novaeangliae. The sequence continues at coordinate 1,328,312 of NW_015374123.1, read as the reverse complement.
ATATTGAACAACTTCTGTGAATAAACTTCTGATATCTCTAAAAATAACGGAGATAATTAATGTAACCGTAAAGTGCGCATATCCAGCTCACCCTAAATGTAGGTGCGTCGTACGACTGCACGGCCGAGTGGTGGGGAAAGCACTCGGGTAACTGTGTCCGATTCCTGCACGGTTCCTGGAATTCTGGCCCGCCACAGCTCTGACTAGTGCGGGAAACGATTGTCTATTGTACTGTCTGGTCTTTATCCTCTACCGGTAATATCGTTTTCTGAATGAACATCTAACAACTTCATTTGGAACTTTGTATTTCCGTCTGCAGGTGGTTTAAAGGAGTTCAAATCCCGCCATTACGCGATTCCGAGGGTGTTATTAAGGCGCAATTCTTTAAATATTGATTTGAAAGTGGGTTGTAGTCGGTGGGTGGAAGCTCAAAGAGGTAGGAGGGAAAGAAAAAGGAAGTGGAGGTTAGACGAACGAACGAGATGAGATGAGAAGGTAGACTGGAAGAGAAGATCGACTATTATATGTATACGATGGGCGCGGTCGCTTTCTATGGATTTTTTCTCCCATTCGAAATACGGGAGCTTTCGTATATAAATTTTGAATTATCAGTTCGTTTAAAACTTTTATGATAGTGTATATATACACTCACTATTCGGTCCTTGGATTGTCAAATTTCAAACGTATCTGAATTTTATGTGAGGGATTTTTAATTTTTACTCCTCGCGTATTAGAAAAAAAACAAAAATCTTAAACAAATCATGAACAGCATACGAATTCAAATATTCGAAGGTGAATGGTTCTATAAAGCAACGCCTTTTCCTCAATGTAGTTGGAATTGAAATTTATTTCCAATAATTTAAATGACATTAAATGCGTGTATATTAAGTCGCTTTAATTACCTCATGTTTTCTTATTTTCATGTTATTTTAAAAAGAATAGCCTATCATACATAAACTAAAATCAGCGTTTACCATAGTTAATCCTAATTTAAATTGTACATTGAAGTATTTTTTATTTATATTTTGACAGAATATGTGCATTTTTCATCTGAATTTTATTTTACACTTTCTATATTTATACTTACAGCAAAGCATTCAGGTCTCCCGGTTGTGAATGCTGTCGAACGCGGCCATGTTTTCAGAGGCGTCCGAGAATGTCGCTCAGCTTTTGTTTTGTCTTTAGCGCGACCACCACCGCCATCACTACCACCCTTGCAGAATTTCGTTTCTCTGTCGAGCCCGTATACCCCCCAACTTTCGCACTATCCGTTCCACAGTGCCTCTTTTTTCAGACTCAAAAGCTGGGGGTGAGAGAGAAGGAAAGTCAGGCGCCCCTATGGATTTTTTTCTGAACCGCGAGTTCTCCCCCTGACGGTGTTTGCCCCTCCACCTCTTGTTGGGATCGGTTCACGATGTTTTAAGGGCTCGAGCAACCCCTCCTGGTGGATCTAAAAAAATTCAACCCCCGATTTGTAGGGTTGGCGGCCTGTTTAATTGCGATATCCAGTACCTTTTCGCGATTCATTTTCTTTTTTTTTTACCAGAGGTTTCTCTTCATCACTCGTTCTTTTGCTCTGCGATTTTTTTTACGTCTGTCTCTCGTGATTTTCGAGGCGTCAAGGTGGCTCATAAGGGCTCGTAGCTCGTTAATCTTCCAAGAGTCCTTTTTTTCTTGCCACGCCACTGGAGCTGCTCAGGAATAATAATGAGACTAATCCGTCCGACACACCCTATGTATTAATTCCTTGCACGAATCGATTCTCGAGCCCACCACTTGAAAGTCTTACCGGCTCGAATTGTATTTCTTCGGATGTAATTGCGTGCGAAGGAGTTTGCGTTAATGAATCCGTAAATATATGATGTTCAAACGTTTTCTCTACCCACGATAAATTAGGCAAATTACACAAAAAATTCATTTATTTATTATATTTTTATTGATAAACTTTAATTATAAAGATGGCGCACTGTTTAACAGAATATTACCATCAATTAATTTCTACAAATATGGAAATTAAGATAAATTATATTTACTTTACATACTAAACGGTCTATTATGTTAAAAGTATTTCACTAGAGTGTATTATAGATTCCGAATGATTCAGTTCTTTCTTCCTTGCGTTATTTCCTTTATCATTTAGTTTTTGACAAAATGTTTGACACTGTATCAGATCTATCAATTATTAGAAAAATGTCGGTTTTTGTAATTTTAGTAATGTTACTACATACGTATGTCTCGGTAGAAGTTAAACCTACATAATCTTAATATATAATACATGATTGTATATAAAGGTTCCATACACGTAATTTATAAATTATATAAAATTTAAGTTTCAATAGCAATACAATATTGATTGACTATTTCGCATTATTTTCCGACTTACATACAATGAAGTAGTTGTATTAAACATGTGTGAATTCGGCTTCCTTATCTTTTACTATTTATTGATGCACTATAATTAGTGTTAATTATTTCGAAATATCTGAAAGAATATGTCAAAATATAATTATCTTTGAAATCTAATTCACTCGCAGTATAACAATCGTACGCAAAAATGAATTCTTCCTGCTGTTTTCCTATTGTTAGTAATGTTTCTAGTTTCTCGATGCTCATATTATCTGAGACTTTGTAATATATTGACCATCGTCCATTAAATTCTTAAAATCTAAACAATATCGACATGTTTCTCGGTAATATTTTCTCGTAATTTCTGAAAACAAGTCGACAGGTGAAACAAACACCTTATCTCTACAAAGTATTCTTCAAAGTGTCATAAATTACATCATCTGCCCAGAAAGTTTCTCATAAACCACCACCTTATTTAAAGAATAGGTTGGTCACACTAAAAAAAACACATTCGTAACGTGTTCTGTGTCTATCCATTAGTCCCCACGAGTATACCATCACACGGACATAATGCGGAGTTTACAGTTCCGGGCGTGCCACCCCTTTCGCCACACTGTGGGACGCCGTTGCACCCTTGTAACCAGTCTAATTGCGATATCGCTTTTTTTTTCAATCGCGTTTTTTTCTCTTCGCCCGTTTCTTTTCTCTGTGGCTCCTCTCGTGCGATCGTTTTTTTGTCAGTTATTTTCCTGCCACCCGGTAATTATGTGGGCGCGGTGGACCAAACAAGGGAAGGAGCGCCGGGCCCGCTTCGTGGCGGCGAAGAAAAAAGTCGTTTTGCATATTTAAATCCCGCCGAGGGCGAACGGATGGAAGGGGAGTGGGGGAAAGGAATCGTGCGCGGGCCTGCGGGAGCGAGAAACGCGGAAGGGGTTGCCCGTGTTATCCATCGGGTGGTGAGAGAGAGAGAGAGAGAGAGAGAGAGAGAGAGAGAGAGAGAGAGAGAGAGAGAGAGAGGGATCAACGTAAGGGCGCGTGCGCCACGACAATGGGTTGTGTTTGCACATCCGAAAATTGGCCGGCGCAGAAAAAACAGGCGGCTGTATCGCGACACGAGACAAAAAAAAAGGAGCAGGATGCAAGAAGGAAAGGGAGAGAGGGTCTAATCAAGGACATGCGTTAAATATCGTTAACCCTGTTACACTGGCGTGCGCTCGAGAGGGTTTCTTGCATTGGAATGTAATAATTAGGTAGGTATGAATTATGATATTTCGGAGACAGGTCCAGGTTAGGACAGCGGAATACATTAGCTGTGTAATTTGTTACTTTTTAACTGTGTCGTTGAAAGTCACGACAGATAAGCTCGATGCGAGGTGTAAAAGAGGATTTGGATATGATGTGTAACTGAATGAATAGAAAGTTATATCATTTTATTTGAAGCTGTTGTAGAATACAACTTTTAATATACCCTATGCAGATTATATTTTGTCTGGTGATAAAATATCTTGATGATGAACCACAGTATTGAATAAAAATAAATTATTTAACATTATAAGTTTTGTAGTGGTCGTTTATCTAAGGTACAAATTCTTATGTAACAGACCCTGAATTGATTATTAGATGTCGAATACCAACTTTTCCGAAATAAAGAAACTTTAAATATTACAGTTCTTCTGAAATTAATCAATGTTTGATCTTTCTAAGGTTACTATTGTCCTTGTAATAATTTCAATATCTTCTGTTTCTTTTATACTCTAACAAAGGTTGAACCTTGTATAATTAAAATGTATTGTGATGAGCATTTAACCCACATGCGTTAATTACTATATGCGACTATGAATCTGTATAGACATGAATGACTACCGGCCATTCATTTTCTACCAACCTAATAGAAGAACCCAATCTCTGAAAATCTCAGATTAAGTTCTATACATCTTCTACACGCGTTTTAATGTACTGCAAGGTAGTCAAGTGACTCTCCAAATTCACCCTACAAAAAGCCAAAGTGAAATTCTCATAATTATTTTCAATGTTGATCGTGACGCGAACGATCGGGCATCTCGTTCCATCCAGGTGTCCAAACGCAATCGTGCATCATTCACATTGACGTTCCGTTCTGGATACGTGAACGTAGCCAGGCATCGATCGTTGGGATTAGTCGGATCCAATTTTCTGCGGACGATAAATTAGAATTTATGAAATGAGCGTGGAAGGCAACGCGAGTCCTTCGAGGGTGAAACCTTACGAGGGAGGTCCACTCCCTCCCGGCTTGGAAACTCATGAGAACCATCCTCGCCCCCGCGTATAAAAAGTGCCCATTGCGCACCCCCTCGCACACCGGATCTAATAGTTTTTTCCTCCTTTTTTTTCCATACGGGCTATCCCCATGGTATTTGACGGGATCGCGTCTTTCCGATCGTGAAAATTGTTCATTTTCACGAGATAGGTGACGGTCGGTGCAATATTTGTAATAACGATTCTCCCGACGTCGTCGCACGGTTCTATTCTGCATTATGCATAAATTAAATGATATACAAAATGTATTATATTCACATGTACGTATTTCGTTATTATGTATATCGGTTTGAATTGAAATGGCAGGTCTCCAATTACGTGCATAGAATGTTATGATTCTGTATTATACATGTAGATTACGTACATGCATCAAAATGTAATTCTCTAATATTTATTTTAATTTTATGATGTCTATACCTTATTCAACGAGTGGAGTCACTAACTATAGACAAAGAGAGGCGATTATAATTTAGCTGGAACACGGATAGCGACAGTTGCTAGCCAACAGCTGGGCTTAGGATGTGAATGTTTTGGTTATTTTTTATCGGCGCGTCTCATTGAACAGATAATTGTTTCATTAAGCAATAACAATAGTTGAAGAAATTTTGTATGTTCATTTTATAATTATGACGTTTTATATGGCATTTTGTTTTCTGCGGACCTAATATACATCCGTTTATTGAAAGTACAATAAATAAAATAATGATGTATGTGTAGATTTATTTATATTTTAGGTACTACTATTATATCGACATTTAATTCTTTATGGACGAATGTCGTCAAGTAAGGAACACTAGTTTTTTGGCTATAGATTTAAAAGTTGTCACTACTGATAAAAATTACTTTTCTGTTTCTACAAGCGTTAACTTTTCATTGTTTCCTTTAGTATAATATTCTAACGATATTTACTGTCAACAAGTATGATACAATACTACGACAAAAAGAAGTTTGATTATGTAAGTTTATTTTACTTCGCGTTACTACATATCGCGTAGAAGTTATTTCTTACAAACAATAATATGTACGAAGAAACAAATCTGAATATAATTGCGAGACTTGATAAAAGTTTGTAAACTGCAAATTAATTCAAACATTTCAATTGAATAATAATAATAAAACTAATGGTGTCGTTTTTTTATGATTATTTCTCGTCATCTTTGGCGAGGGTACAGCATTGAATGCTGGTATTCAGCGATATGGGTCGAACTGTTCGATAGACATCGAGGACCGACAGATGTTTCCCATTTTTTCACACTGTTTCCTCTATCGACGGAACACCGTTATTTTTGCAAAAAAATTTCCCGAAACCGATCGGCTGCTTCGCGCACACATGATCACGTTCCGTTCCACGTACGAACGTTTCATTGAACCAATCGTTTTCTTTCAGGAGGTACTCTCTTTTATAAAACGGTGGAAATATATTTCCAATATGCTAGAGCGGAGAATTCAACGTATTTGACGATCAAGCCTGAATACGCTCTAATTTTTCTTTTAAAGCGTTCATTAAAGACACTCGCACATTTTGTTATGTACCTTAAAATTAAATAAATAGAAGCCATAAATGCGTTATTTAAAAATTTCTCTTTCCATATGTCCTGTGGAACGTTTAATTTTGGGACCAATTTTTAAATGAATTTTCGTACAAACATTTCTTGATTCTAGTAGAATTTTTTAAACTTCAAACTCTATGGAATGTATTATAATTAACACGTTGATTGCATAAATATGTAATAATACAGTTTCTGCTATTAGCAATATACATTTCGGGCCAGAATAATGTAACAAAATTAGAGATATCCGAGGTGAATAAGCAAATTTAATTAAATCTACATAGTTGAACGCAAGAAAGTAGTTTAATAACTAAAAACTTCAGTAATTATCATTAAGAGTGTAGTTACATTCGAATCAAGAAGATATAATCTCGCAAGATATAATTGTAATAAAATATAATAAATGATTCTAAACTTTTGGTCTGCAGTATATAGATACTTACGTTTTGCTTATACAGTCATGATTTGGATCATTAGATATACTATACATTAATTTACGAGATTGTAAATTTTACTACTTAGAATTTGAATGTTTTTTCATATAATTTCATAGCATCGGTCACCCATGAGCACTATGATAATAATCTTGTTAACGTTTGAATAATCTACTAGCTCAATTTAGTCTATTTCAATAATGTATATTATAAATGTTATAAAACTGAAGCTATTTCATGAAATAATGGTTACATATGTATAATAATTTTTGTTAATTATTCAAGTATTTTACATTCTCGTATTTCTGTCAAGTTTTCCCAAAATATACAGATTACGTGGTCTTTACATCTAAATGCGCGATTATCGTGATCACTAAGTTTTTCCGTCGAAGATTATACGAATTCTGGTCATTTTCTGGTGAGCCGGTCGTGTAATCCTACCGTGATACACTTGGATATAGGACTTTTTCCTGGCGAAAAATCCTGAAAATCCCCTAATCCCGGATGGACAGAAATAACGAGAGTTTGATGACGGCCAGTGTGGGGCCTCGTGGAACCACCCAGCGGTTCCTAAATTCTGAACGAGGAGAGGGGGCAGTAACGTGAGAATAAAAAAGTCTGAGGGCACGCGGTCTTGGGGTACCGTTTTCTACCCCGCAATCGTAGAAACGGACACGAACGCAGCTACACGATCAGAGTTCCTTATCGGTTGTATGTATAAAAGAAAATACATACTTACAGTTTCATATTTAACTAATCTCCTATAAACATGTCTTATACATTTTTAACACTACACTTGCAATAAACGTGATGATGATTTCCAGTGTAACAATTTAGAAAAAAGAAATATATATGCAATACACTCCTACATCAGACAATAATGTAAACGTTTCGTTGATAAGTTTGAAAGATAAGATTATTAGATTATTGTATTGTTAACACATCGTCGTTAATATTCTTGATGTCAGTGAAACAAAATTGTTTATTATTATATTCTGCTGGTAATATTGAATGACGTGTCCTGTATGTTTATCAGATAAGAATATCACTTATTTGAAGTTTGATTAATTAGTTAAATAGATCGTTTAAGTGTAAGAACTAGTATAAAAGTTTTTATTGTACGATTAAATAAATTTTGGTGGATGTTGGGCTTCGTGGAGGTCGAAGAACAGTGTGAGCACGCCGTACATCTAGCTACCCAGGTTAGGTAGGTGAGTGACCCCCTTCGGTTTTTATACAAGGGTTTTCCTGAGAGGGGAGCGCTTTTTTTATTTTGGGGCACCCGTGCCTGGGGTGGAGATCTTTTTTTTATAGACCAGCATCTGTACCCCTGTAGCTAGGAAAGCGAAATTTTTCAGCCAGCCAGTCACTCACCTGGCTCACGTCGGTACGGTGAGCGTTTGGAAAATTTGTTCTCGACTTCGAACGTTCCAGTTTATATTTTGTCTGCGCCGACTAATTAAACGAAGTAATGTCGTTAACAGGTTATACGAACAAAGTGGTACGTGTTATAAGTGATGTGAAATGGGAAACCGGATCGGTAGTGTTCGTTAGAAAATCATTGTTGTAACGAAGTGTAAGTTTAGTAGATGGAGAATTGGTTTGTTGTTTGCGCATACACTTTTTGCTTTTACTGGAGTCCTCCATTTTTAAGCTTGGCTTACAAGTGAACAATTGAATATTTTAATAGACTAAACCCACAAATAATTGCACGATCTACACTAACTCGTGAATATTGTGTAGAGAATACTGATATTATGGTTACTTTTAAGAAATGATTACTCAGTTTTTTAGATCATAATTTTCCTTCGACTCGATCGCTACTATATCACATTGGAATTGTCTGAAGCCACGTGTATGCTTTGTTTTAACAGATAACAACGAATTAGTTAACAAAAAAGACCGCGAGAAATATTCGTCCCGAAGTGTCAGAGACTCGGTATCGTATCCGTAATAACAAGTTACAAAAAGTTCCCATAAAAATAAACGCGCAATCTCCGTCCATCGATGGAAAAATTAAAATGAAAAATGTGTAGCAAGTGAAGCCGAGGTTTGACTTCGTGGCTGCTACCCTCCGACTTTCTGGGCTTCCATTAAAAAGAAAATGCTTTTCTCCTCTCCCCCAGGTTCCCCCGAGATTAAAACATTCGTGAAGGAGTCGTGAACTCGTTTGTCGTTTATACTCTCCCCCATGTCAATTTTCCTTTCTTCTCGCTCCTCTGGCTGCGTCTCTTTCGCGAGCACGTCCTCGCCGTGACAAGATGAGTCGGATAACGAAGCGGGCTCGTCGTAGAACTAATTTTCTGTAATTTCTCAAAAAGGAGAAGACAGAACGAGAAAGGAGACGAAGCAGAGGGGTGAGGCGAGTCGGACCAAGCTATGCTGGACATTACCCCCCGCGACACTCCTTCCCCACGATACGGTCGCAGACTTGCTGGCACGTCGATGTGGCCTCCAAAAGAGAAAGATGGAGCGGGCAGGAAAGGTAAACACGAAGGAGGAATGAATGTCAGAGCAAGAGGGAACGGTTGGGGTGGGGGCGTTAGAGGGGGAGGAGGCGAGAGAAAAGAAAAATAATCTCTTATATACGTCGCCCACGGTGTAATGGAGGGTATTTCGCACTGCAAAACACCCGGGCTACCCCCTTTACCGAGCCCCCTCCCCTTGTGCTGCTCATCCCTGCTTGTGCCGTGACGTTGAAAATAATATCTATCTCTCGCGAGCGTCGAGCGAGAAGAGGATCCGGCCGAAGGCGGAAAGAGAGAAAAGCCGAGCGAGTGGGGAGAGAGAAATGTATATACATATACACGTACATGCTTGATATATCCGCGTTATATCTTCCTGAAGGAAATGCAATTTCCAGGGGATCGCGTCGGGGCGCGTGAAATCAAGATAATTTCGCCGAGGTAATGATAATTGGGACAGGTGTTTATGGACAATTTGCACGGGACAGGTGGCCCGGTCGCGTGATTTTACGCTGGTAATGAATTTAATACGGAGCATTCTAGATTTTTTTTGTGAATATTAATAATTTCGGTTAAACACGCAGAACCGAAAGGATGTTCTGCGTTTTATGAGTTTGGTTTTTGGAATTATTTTAATGGATGCTATTAAAAGAAAATGAAAGATGATCGTGTTTTTTGAAAACGGTTGATAATGCTAAATGCAGTACAAGTGAAAGGGAATAGCCACTCAGAAAGGTCCATTTCTTATTTTTAAACCGAGTGTGTATTATGTTTGCGAACAAGAAATCTGTATTGTCCCTTTTATTCGGGGTACAAGAGGAAGGCCCTGTGTGATATAAGCAGCTCTAAAGACAATATTCACATTTGGACGGTAGACTTCAATTCATTCGTTGTATTTGGCGGACTTGGTTTGAGCAGAACGTACAACAGAAAAATCAAGCTTATGCCGAGGAAGGATTAACATTCTGCAGCCTACGAAAATCGAATTTCAAAATACTAAAACGTGTTGTACTTCAAAATATTCACTGGAACTAAATAAGTTGATGATAATACAAATTTAGAAAGTGAAATAATGGTGTATGTACAAACCGATATAAAAATTAATGCATACGATCACCTTTAAGAAAATTTGATGTAATTAATTTCGTTGAGAATGCAATTTCATTTCCATACTTTCTTCAAAATTAGATTAATTGGAACTATTCTTATTCGAAACGAAGCACGATTTCCTTTACGCAGAATTCTTATTTCTATATTAATAGAAGTAGTGTAGTATTAATGTAAATAGTGTGCCAGTAAATGTCACTATCAAATTATTTTCGAAACTACAGCTGTTAAAAAGAAACTTATGAGAAAAAGTTAGACTGACTAAGCGTTATTACACAATGATCTTTTTTGAGTGAATGCATTTAGAAGACACGAATGTTATTCTACTTTTTCTGAACGAATTAGTCGGATTTTCCTTTGCAATGTGAATACTAAAATCTAAGGCGAAACGAATGAGTATCTTGCAATAGTTCAGAATAATATTAAGATTTTGTAATTATTTCTACTATCAGTATTAAAAGTATTGACTTGCATAACAAGACCTCTATTGGAGTTAATATTATTGTCAGAGTAAATTTAACGCCACTTCTGGAGTGGCTATTTTTATTGAACAGTTCTCTCCTATCTGTTATAATTATGGAATTAATTTGGCGGTCATAGATAGACAACGAAAACTTTCAAACAAGTGAATTTGAATATTATTTTTTCACCTTTGGTAAACGTTTGCTTGAAATGGCCTTTAAGAAATCAAAAATATATTTGTGGTATAAACACATTTATAAACTGTTGAAACATAACCGCGGCTTGTTTCACTTAATTCGGCGAATCTATGAATGCGATGCGACTTCGATGCCGCGAATATTTATGAGCTATTGATTTTAGAACAGGACTCGTGAATTATTTTGTTCGAAGCCACGAGCACATACGTCTCGCGATTGGAAAAAGTCTGAAACTCAGAAAAAGAGAGAAGAGAAAGCAGATTGTCGCGGGGAAATAATAGATCTCAGACGGGGCACAAAAACAGGAATAATAGTTGCAAGTTTCGAAGTGATATATCAAGCGGATTCGTATAACGATAAATAAGAGTAAATAACGGCGGTGATTCATAATTAAGGAGCCAAAGAACCCGATCGCCAATAAAAAGGAAGAAAATGTAGTGGTCGACGAAAATGGAAAAAATCATAGTCTATGTTTTTTCTGGTGTTTCGTAGTTGTATACTTCAAAAACTGAGGGACTAGTTGCGAAATAAATGGAATATGCATAATATAAAATTGTAACTGTACGATGTATATACCTCCAATGTATCAGAATAAATAACAAAAACAAGGACGGATAGTTGGGGCATCAATGCTTTAAAGTCTTTAATATAGTTCTTTAAACAAAAAACGGGAGAGTCTTTAAAAAAAATAAATAATTTGTACATTCTTGTTTATAAATCTGAGTTTCGAGAGAGAGAGTGAGAGAACAATCCAACGAACCTTACCATTAATTTCAATATAAGTTGGATGTGTATATACAATTATACGTATTACCGATCCTTATGAATAATAAATATTCTATCCTTTTTGTCACAACATGACATATTCATGAACAATAACGAATAAGATCCTACTCGCAGTAACGTTTCGAAAGAAAAGATTACAAGGTGTAGCCTCTTGGCCACGAGGAAAATCTTTCTTCGAATACTCGAAATATATTCATGTCTGGAATCGAGACCCGTAGCAGCAATTATCCTGAAAAGCCTCGCCGACTTTGCATTCGCATAAGGATATTTCCGACTGTACAACGGAAGTAAGAATAAGAAGAAAGGAAGCCGGAAAGAATGGACGGAAATATGAAAGAGAAAAATTAAAAATCTTAGAACAAAGCGCGCTTCATGACAACGTCCGGCATTCAAAAGATTCTTAATACGTACTCGTTAAAAACATCAACTTCTGTTCGTTTGCTTGTATAATAATAATAATAATTCAAGAATCGTCTATGGTACACATTCCATTGCAAATTCGAAATCTACGAAATCACGTAAATGGAATTCGAGATGAAGACGATCGTTGGTACAGTTAACGTTTCCGGAACGGAAACGTGGAAGTAAACCTCCCTACTTGAAGACGCTTTAGAATACACCGGTATCCACTGTACCAATTATCTCAAGAAGCCCCATTGATTTTGTATTCGCATGAGGGAATACCTGAACCCCCCCATCAGACAGAATACAAAGACGAAGTAGGAAACAGACAGACAGGGAAGAACAGAGGAGGACGAGGACGAGAAAGAGGAGAGGAAAGAAAGAGAATTCTGGAAGAGGATGCACTTTGCAGTGGCGACGGGGTATAAGCGGGTTCCATTTTGTCCTGGGGGTCCTTAGGCGCCTCCACACTTACCAATACATCGGCACACACGGTGCACACATTCATTAGGGAACGAACACGCATGCACGCCAGTCGCGGTGTACACACCACTGCACGCTTTCCGTCTCCCTTTTTTCGCCTCCCACCGCCTCGCCCCATCTCTCTCCGCACCCCTGCTCTATCTCGTTTTCTTCCCTCTGCCTGTTTCTACATGTGAACCTTGAGAGTTCGTCGGAAGGGATGCTGGGGATGATGCGCAGGCGCAACTCGCGAGATATTGATAAAAATACGCGAAGGTCCATCCCCACCCCCACACACCCCCGACGAGCCAGCTCCATCGGAGGGAACTAAGGAGATATTCTGACGTGGAGGACCACCCCTACCCTACGCCGTCGTTCGGTTGAATCCTGCATTACGACATTAACATAATTATTAATATTTTTCTTGTTCTTGCATTCTCTTTCACGTCGTTTTCCGTGTTCCTTTTGTTTGACCGGCCGATGTCGCGTAACTGCTTAAAAAAAAATAATATACTATCTCTTCAGCTGTGTTTGACAAAGCTTGTTAACTGTTTTCTATTATGCAGCCAGTGATTTCATTAATTTCGTTAGAGAAACTATATTCTGTCGTTAGTTGATCCGAGAAATGGCATCGATCTACCTGTATTCATATTGTTATTGATATACTTTGCACTTTACGATTTTCTTCTTTAGATATATGGATTGTTAGAAGATTTTGTTGATTGTTTGATTAACTTTCGCCACATTTCTTTACGTCGGTACAGTTCAAAAGGCAATGTTTAGTAAAACAGCAATGAGCGCTATGTCATACCTTATAAATTGGAAAGAATGTTGTGTAGTTCGTTTTTAATTCTCAATGTTACATTCGATAACTTTACATATAAATGTAGACATTCTTCTTACCAGTAATCACAATATTGATAACATACTAAACCTCGCTGTTAATTATTAATATTTTTACTTGAATAGATTAAAAAGTAAATGAAAAATATTTCAATGGAAAAGACAAACTTGAAAGCGTCCCATTGAAAATTATCTCTAAACCAACATTTATTTTTATTACGGCTTACCTCACTATTTACGACGCACTGCTTTATTACAGGCACCCCCCATTTCTAAATTAATGGTAGCTCGATTTACATATTTATGAGCTAAGATCCAGTTACCCAAAGGTAGTCTGCATTAAATTTATCGATTAAAAATGAACCTTAAGAAAAGGAAAATGTGATCAACACCATAGATGAAAGAAATCAAATGATTGCAAAGTAGTCTCGTAAGAAGGGAAAACGTGCAGACAAGGATACTTTTCTCTCTGTGCAATCAAAGGACGTGTCACCCTCCTTGATTTTTCACTAAGTTTTTAAGAAGTATTTCCTACGGATTTCGGTACCTCGATCGGGTAGAACATTTTACAGGCCAAGTGGAAACAGTGAGATCGCTGCGGGCTTTGCAATTAAAATGTTCTGGTTCAAGTGTTTCCCTTTGTGGATGCCAGGGCATCCCGAAGGAAGGCCGATGGGGGTGGAAAGGTCAGAGAAGGAGGTCGATCAAAGGGGATTATTTCATTAAATCGACTAATCATTCGCATGGCCTACCGGAACGGAGGATTCTCGATAGATTAACGTGGACGGACACTTAAAAACCGACTTTCGATATTTAGCGTGAAAATTCAGATTAAAGTTTAGTCACAAGAATATGTAATATATTGGATTGAGTTCGAAGTGACTTCATCTACAAGTGACAAAACTGGAGGAATAATAATTTAACAATAGTAATAATACAAATTCTTATGCTTAATAATAACTGTTGAATTGATTAAAAATGGAAAGTATATGTTAGATGACAGTTTGTAATAAATTGTTTTCAATAGATAGTTCTTAATTAGATTCTTTAATGAGAAGCTCTAATTTACGAATATACAATAGCTACTTGTTAACATAACACACTTTGGAATAAATTTGACATAAATTTCTTCAGACAATTTTCTACTTCTAGAAATTGAATCATCTCTGAATCCTTCGAATTGATGTACAGTACTAATAACAATAAAATCAGTAATTCTACAAGTGCGTACCAAGAAACTTCTTATATCCACCAATATAACATTATAAAAATCTTAATGCTCTATAGATGCACGTTACTTCAATAAGACACTATCCTTTGGCGACACTATAAGACACCTTGTATTTCAAATATACAGTCAGTTTAGACGATACGACTTTATAACATTCCACGTCTTTCACGGGCTACGAGTATCGAGCTTCTCGCCTGAACTCATCTAATCCTCGATCCTGCTACGGAGAAAGGGGTGAGAACAAGCGGAGGAAAGGTGGGGCGGTGGAGTTCAGGCGAAATTATATTTTTTGTCGTCAGGACACGTTCCCGGCGTCCAGGACACTCGCATCCCGAGGGTATTTAAAGACGCCCACCCCTCCCCTCCCCCTCGTATCCTGTCCTTCGTTCGCGGAGCGTAGGTGTGGGTAGGCGATGAACGCCAGGGCGGCTCCTAAGGCAGTAATCCTTCGAGAGCTCACGCACCAGTATTAGTCTCCTCTATAAGATGAACCTATACCTGTACACATACAACACACATACAAGCTGTTTGGCCACAGGCGCACACAGGCGCACGTGGGAGAGACCGAAAACCGCGATCAAGTAGGATTACTTCGGAGCAATATGCTCCCTCTCTCTTTTTCTTTTCCGCCGTTGACCCTCCTACTTCGTCGCCGAAGACACCCCCGAGTGGACACGGCCGCCACCGCCGCTGCCCCCGCACACGTGTGTGTAATACACGAGAAATATACAGGGACAATCCTCTATCTTTCGGGCAATGTCCGTTATCTGGAAAACCAGCCTGAAATGAGAGTTTGCTTGGTGTATCGGCGCCCCGCTGCTACGTCTTTGCCCGTTAAATGCTGACCGTAAAACGTTAGTTATCGACGGATAAGCTCGTCGCGGCCTCTTTATCATTCCACGGCGAACATTTTTAGTTCTATTCTGGAGAGGAATGGGGTTTCGATAGATGGAAGTATTTCTTTCTTGTGTTTCTCGAATTATGCATTGCTCACTTGGTGGACAATGCTGGTAGTCAGTGTTTCGTACGAAACATCCATTGATGTATGTACTTCTTCTATGTTATTGTATTAATAGAAAATGTATATTAGTTGTTTTTTTATATGAATTTAGTATACAGGATGTAACAAAAATGTTGTAGGTCTGTCAAATGGGTCACTTCTATGGTGATTTTGAACAAGTTTTTCCTTAGCAAAAATCTTATCCACGGCTTTTCTAACGAGATATTAACTGAAAAAACCTCGATCAATCAGAGCTCGGTCGGCAGACTCGCGCTTTGATTGGTCGGGGTTTTCCGTTAATATCTCGTTAACAAAGCCTCGGATAACACTCTTATTACGGAAAAATTTGCTCCAAATTACCTCACTGGTGGCCCATTTCACGGACTTACAATATTTTTGTTACACCCTGTAGAGTATAGTAGGATAGAAGTTAATTTAATAAAAATAATTAATAATAGTAGTTAAGAAATTTTCGAAGTTCTTAATGAACAAAATAGTTTTTTTACAGTATGCTAGTGTTTCTCGTAATTAATTATTCTTTTAGAGTATTGATGGTGTCAATAATAATAGTGTAACATATGTAGACACATCGCACTTGTGGTAAGACAGAGAAATTAAGATATTAATAAATAGTGACAGTATAATTATGATTATTATAATAGCTATACTGTCGTACATATGAAAAAACCGTTTATAACACGTTTAATTTTCCTTTATTGAGAAGATATTTAATATTTTCATGAATGGTAACGTGTTCAAAAATATTCGGTACACAGTTACGTTTATAGTTTTCTATTAATTCATTTAAACAGTCTAATAACTTTAAATTTGCCAAGATCCAAGCACTTTCACTAATGTTAATGGATTCGGTCAAATTATCTGAATTGAATCTTGAAAGAGATAGCACATATTTCAGTATTAATCGCGCGTGTAAGCCGAAAATTCTGCAACAAGAATCATACAAAGCTGAAAATGTATTTACCACAAATATTACGTATTTAAGATTTGTCCGTATAAAATACATATACAAATTTAGGTGATAGTAAATCTTATTCATAGCAATGAAAATATCTTTCAGTGCAATGACGTTTAGTTCCTTTGTCACGGCATCCTAAATAACGAAATTATAGGCAAATTGCCGACGTTTTAGTTGAATTTTTACTTGAGAAAACACTAAGTAATCTACGACTGAAAGATATGAAGACAAAAGAAAATTATGAAAAGTGTTAGCATCACTAATCGTCATAAAAGTATTAGCAACACGGGGTTAATCATTAATATGACAGCTGGAGAACAGAACTAATACGTTCGGTAATCCATTAATACTATCAATACTACATGTCCAAGTTGTACTACTGAGTTTACTGTTCATATATACAACCATATTCTTGTCTTGCAGTTGTGTTTAGGCAACCACTGTATTCGCCATCTTAACCATACTTACGTCCTCACATGGAACCGTGATTACCACCAGAAATGTTTGACCCATTTAACATTTGACTTTATAACACCTTTCGTAATATTCTGAGAATTTCAATTTCGAATTAACCTGTCTCGAAAGTACATTTCTATTTAGATTAAAATTATAACGAAAAAAATATCGCTGTCTACAATACAATATTGCACAAGAGCAGTACGACATAGACTAGGGACGTTGTACGTTAATATATCCAAGGATTACTTACAAACATTTGGCGAGTAGCTTCCACTGCTAATATTACCATAGATGCATACATAATTGATAGATATAATTAACATTAACTGGCCTAGCAACACTCGCTTTCTGCCATTATCATGCTGGTTCCTTCGGATCTCTCCAAGAGAATCCGCCAACTTGCTCCCAACGTAACAATAATCACATCGGTGTACCACTTAAGACGTCACTTTGATTTTCCGGGCAAATTCCTTCGAAGGGTCGTTCAGTCTCGACAAGGAATTCCGAAACGAGCTATATAGCCGCGGCAACGTTTCTCGGAAGTAACGTGAAATCCAAGGGACGTCGAGCAGTCAGCCTTAAAGCGAGTTAAGGATGGTTACACAGTCACCCCGGTGAGGTGCAAGCATAATATTCCTGAGGCGGGCAAAGTAGGTGCCGCGGAGCGATGAGACGACGAGGTGAAACCGGATGAGGGGAAGGGAGAGAAGAAAGACAGAGGGAGAAAAATAGAGAGAGAGAGAGAGAGAGAGAGAGAGAGAGAGAGAGAGAGAGAGAGAGAGAGAGAAAAGGCGAGAACGGGATCGGAAGGGAAGAAAAATTCAAAGGAGGGGCAAGGGGTAGGAAGAGGAGCAAAGAGACGAACGAGACGCGAAAGAAGTGGTTGGAGAAGAAAGCGCGGAGATAGTGCACGAAGAAAAAGAGAGCAGGGAGAGAAACAGGAGGTGAAAGAGTAGAGCGAACGGGGCGGGGGTGTAACGCGGGGTAAAAGTCCGCGAGCCATTTTTCCCCATATAATTATAAGAGAGGGACTGGGCGTTTCCATGGAAACCGCACACCACCCTCTACCCGATCCCCCTCCCTCCTCATACACTCTGCACCCCGTTTACTTATATGCGGAGGACGCGCATTGGCACATGTGCACGTATGCGCCTGCCTGTCTGTGTGTGTGTGTATACGCCGTTGATGGAGGTGGTGGCTCGACCTTTACGTGTGTGCCACCACACGCACATGTTCTCGTATGCGTGCATATACATGCGATCGCAATAGGGACCGGGAATAAAGAACGCGCGAGAGAGTATGTGAAAGAGCGTTACGCTTACATGGGACGGGGCAGGGAGAAGCGGGGAGGGGTCAGGGTGGAGGGGGTAGGTGGTCGCAGTGGGTGGAGAGTGAAATTAATGTATTTGTTCTGCGGCCACCCTCGTATGGCCCCAGTAAAGACTCGCTCTCGCGAGGTCTAATGGCGAGGCGGATGGCCGAGACAACAGAGTTCGCGTCCGCGTAGAATATCAGGACGTTATTGCTTTTATGTGGAAAGGACGCTCCTCACCCCTTTTACCACCGTTGTTCTGTGTTTCTTGACGCTTCTTAGAGCCGCGCACACCTCTGTATTTGACTACTGTATGCTTCGTTATAGATCGTATTCTACGATTCATAGTGTTCTATTTTTTTCTGGGCTTAATTCTTGCGCTTTGGAGCATTGAACGATAATAGGGCGCTCTGAAGGGTTGAAGAGGTCAACGATCAATTTGAACCATAATTATATGAAATATTGAAATCCATATCAACCCTCGTGTACTGTTCATTGAACTTCTGTATTATTGTTCCTTGAATTAAACTGGGCATGAATTAAAATCGGATCAAGGAAATATATTTGACTATAGCTAGATGGTGTTATATATAAGTCGTTGATGTCAAATTAATTTAGAAATTTCTATGATAAAAGAGGTAATTACGAATCAAACATTGGCTTCTGGTCAAATGGACCCGAACCTTGCGCGGTAGTTAATCTTTGGAGGACGAGCAGGCTTTTTCATGACTTTTTATATTTTTGAGTTAGTACTTTTATATGTTTGCTATAGTGGTATATCATGAAAAATAGCGCGATCCCTGTGGACCTTAAAAATAGGCTTCCCGTCCTCTATAGATTAATATAATCGCGACGAATTATAAGAGAAAGTATCGATGAAATAAAATGTTCCCTGTTTAATCTTACTCTGGATTCGGATATGTTTTGGTAATATAAGTAGTACTTGTACTACCTGTTTTAAAGTACACAATTTCATTCTTATTAATACTAGGATATTAAACATTCAGGTTAATAAATTTTATAAGCAATCAATTAATGGAGAATAAATTCAGAATACTATATTGGATCTGATTAATGAATTGAAACATGTGTATGTCACATTATTCAACGTCAAATAACATTTTCAGTTAGCAAGCGTTACGCGAAGAGAATGGCGGTATTCTTGGTAGTTGCATAATTTAGACTTCGGAAGGGTCCCGGAATTCGCAGTAACTAGTGCATTGCTCCGAAATGGAGGAGGCTAAGAGGGTGGGGTTCATTCGAACTCCCCTTGGAAAAAAGCTATTTAAATAGCTACGATCCCGGGTGGGTGGGGTTGGTTTGATGGTGGGTCGGTTCTCCATGGCTTCATCTCAATGTAAAGGACTCGGCCATACGAATGCGTAACATGGTAGATTTCAAGAGCACGTATTTTATTAAATAAATAAATTCTATTAATAATTAAGAAATGAACTATAATATTAGAAGAACCTTAGACAGAATTTTCCATTAATTACATTAGTTCTGTTTCACCACATCAGTAATTGCCTAGTTCAATATGTAGCCAATTCGGTAGATAGAATTAACATTACAAACGTTTTCTACATTCTATATAATGTGTGTATTAGAGGATTAATTGATTTCATAACTATTAATTAATTTTAACGTTGCTTATAGGTTTTGTGGACGAATGAGTAAAAGAAAGATTATTTCGACTCTTTTAATAGGTTCAATATCCCACCTAATTGAACGTCTTTCCAAAGGTAATTTCAATCTATGTATATTTTATACTAATTATTGTGGCACATTACCCATTCGAACTTTCAACCATACAACATCCGTCCAATTTCTGTGTTGTCGGTTATGTCATGCTTACCAATTACGAAGTAATATAAGTGTCGAAAATTAGCTATATGTCAACAACCATCCGAAAAATGTTCCTGTTCGTGCATAGTATTCCCAGCGTGAAGTTCCTAGCGGCTCGGCGACGCGAAAAACGAACATCCACGTTTTAAACAGAGGCACAGGAGATTCCCCTGAATAATTGAGCCGCGTAATTTATTGCAAGGAATGCAGCCGGTGGCTTCCTTTCCCGGGTCCTCAGGGTTTCCCGAATGGAGAGAAGGAAGCGAAAGAAGAAGGGAAGAGAGAGGGTGGCGGCAGTGAAGAAGTGGGGTGGTAGGTGAGAGGGGTAGCCCGGTGGAAATTGAATTTCGATCGAACACCGCCACGTCGGAGGAGCGAGAACGGTGAATGGAGTAGAAGGAGAAAGAGGAAGAGTAGGAGGAAGGAGCACGGTGAGAGGAAGGAGGTGGAGGAGAAAGAGGACGAAGAGGGAGATGCAGTAGTAGGAGGAGTAGAAGGTAGAAGGAGGCTGTAGGACATTACAGGGCATCCTCCGGCCCCCGTCACTATGGCGAACAAATGAGCAATTCTCTCAACCCCCGTGTCCTATGATGTCCTGCACGTAGAACCTGGCGATGGGCGTCTTCTGGGTCGATCTCGAGCCATACAAAACCCCCTTTCGACCTCCTACCT
Organism: Dufourea novaeangliae; assembly: GCF_001272555.1. NCBI lineage: Eukaryota > Metazoa > Arthropoda > Insecta > Hymenoptera > Halictidae > Dufourea > Dufourea novaeangliae. The sequence continues at coordinate 1,307,468 of NW_015374123.1, read as the reverse complement.
CTTTCCTATGTACCGCCGTCGGGTTACCCTCGAGGTGATCGTAGTTTAAAATTTCTCACACGGAGCCCGGAACCATCCTCGCCCTACCACGAAGACAACCAGAGCTCATCTACCAATCCATCCTAACCCTGGTTCCCGAAGTGACACTGGCTGCCTGCCATTGCATCTCGACGAAATTATTTTTCACGAGTTTCGTGAACTCGTAATCCCCGGGCTTGACGTCTCCACAGTGACGCAGCCTCGTTACAGCTGCGCGTCTTGAAAGTAATGTTATCCGAAAAAGAGGAAGGGGAGCATAGATGGAAAATTTTGAGATGGAAAAGAAGCTATCCGATAGATTGGAAAGCAGAGGAGCCGAAGGATGGTCGTTGACCTCTGGGGTTAGGTATGAATTGGAGAACTCCTTCGAGCAACCGATCTTACTCTATTCGAGGATATAGATATGTATTTACATATGTATATTCCGCGGACAGAAAATTTTCGAACCACCTTCGAAATTATTCATGTGCACCACTTAAGAACTCGATTCTCTCGATTCGCGTTCGTTGGCCGATCAGTGCGCGGGACGGGCAACCACTTGAATTACAGAAATGCATCGTCGCGAGTGGAGGCGTGTGTAGAGAACACGTTAATCAGCCGGGGAGAAAAGTCTCGAGGAACGCGGAGTTAGACGAAGGACTGGGGATGCAGGGACGAGAAAATGGCCGGTCCCGCCATTAAGAGAGACGGAAACCGGGGGGTTGTTCTCCCTTTCACCGATCCCCCCGTCTCTTCCTCTTTTTCTCTCTCTTTCCTTCCAGCTCGAAGGGGGTGAGAGACAGCCGAGGTGGATAGGTGGTTGGGGGAACGGGGAATGGATTTTATGCCCAGAGCGAGATATATGGCGGCCGCTACGCCCGGGCAAAAATAATATTAATATCGGAAAGGAAAGGAGGGAAAGTTTCGCAGGCTGGCTGGCTGGCTGGCTGGCTGGCTGGCTGGCCCTGCTTTGGGCAGGGGATATCAAGTATAATCATAATAATAAACGCCCGTGTGGGCGCCATTGCTGGCTCTGCCACCCTCTCCCGATCCACATCTTCCTCTCAACCCCCCTTTCCTTCTGTCTACGCCACCCTCATCACGCGCGCTCACGCACACACGTATAACGGTGCTCTCAGGTTCACGTGTGCGAGTACGAGTAAACCTTTCTCAGGTATTACACAAACGTCTTCTCTCCACTTTTGTGTCTCTCGTGCCGCGGTCCTCGCATGTGTATCTCTCGATGCACGCTTGTATCTACGCTGAGCCGACTATACACTCGAGGATTAGATTAGCTTCCACTGGCTTCACTGCAAAGACTTATATTCACGAGGAATAAGCGGCAAACAAAAATGGCTCTTCCCTTGAAAAACTGCGAGGGAAAATCGCGAGGAATTTTTCACCGGTACTGACCCCCCAACCGTTGCCTTGTTCCCCCTGTTCTGACCGGCGAGAAATGTCGCGACGTTAGATTTATACCGGGATCAAAACGCGAGAGCGACTGCGATTGTTGAATCTTTGGTTCGCATTGGTCCCTCTGTTGCTGGCAGTACTGCTTGAATTTCCGTATAGCTGGAGCATATATTGATTTACGCTTGATATTGCCCCGCAGTGTGAAAACAGATGATACCTTTACATTGGCGATAAAGCGATTTTCGGAGAGTTGTTCGTTTAAACGTGGATTCATCTTGAAAGCGTCATTCTCGAAGTTGGCGTAATTGACGTAACCTTAGGAAGATGATAATAAAAGTATTAAATTGCTCAGGCACTAGGTACTGGGTTAAGGTACATAAAGGGAAGTATACTTCCAAAATATTACGACAGTATGGGAAATTTTAAATAAATTCCGTCTAGGGACAATTCGAACTCCTCAGACAGCAATAGTGCTTAGATGATTTGTGTAAAATATCACGCTGTGTCCAGACACAACAAGTATCCAAATACTTTATTTTCCTTATCTTAAGATTCTTCAACTAAACTGTGAATTAAGAATTGTATTTTAACCATGTACAAGTTACTGTTATACAATAACTATTAGGTTGTATTACATGAAATTGACTACTGATTAGGAAATTAAATATGATTTACATTATTTGCTCTGCTAGTCAGAAGTTATAACATTACTGTGCTTCTCTATCTTGTTTATTATTATTATTGAATTCTTATTGTGATTATTTAACTATCCTACGTAAGTAAACACTATGCTATCATATGAATAGTCTCGAATATTTTTCCAATATGAATGTAAATTAGGGTCATGACAAAATTAGCTAAATTGAATTATGTAGTTTTGCTTCAGTCACGATATTCACCAGATGTATCCCCAACGAAAAATCACTTTTTGTGTTATTGGGAGCTATTTATAAGAAACAAAACATTTTTTGATCGAGAATTGTAATTACAGGGTTTGAAGAATTCATATGCCAATTTTTATAAAACTGGTATGTATAGTATGATGATATCTTGTTCGAAGAAAGTTATTTATCATCACGATGCATACTCCAATCGAATAAAAATTATTTTTTCGAAATATGCTTTTCTGTTTTGATCTACGAAAACGGCAATTTCATATGGTCCAAACTGATTAATTGTGTAAATATTCGTCAAGAATTAAACATGTTGAAATAGTTAATACAGAAAAGACATACGTCGGTTTTCCTCATAATAAGTTTTTCTTGTATGGCGCAGGATAAAGAAAATGCTTCCGCGAAAAGAGAAAATCCATAATCCCGCTATCTCGTAATTAATCCACATAGCGGATAGATGGACCCTTCTGTCCTAATGTGGATGTCCTCCGACTTTTCTCTAATCCTCCTTCGACCATCCCCTCTTCCATCCTTCGCGCCCCCTTGCATCTGTTTCTCCTTTTCCCGCTTATCTTCCGAAATGGAGGCTTTTGTCTTGGCGTGCCTCATAAGCGTGGATTTGCCCTTATCCTTACTGTCTTCCCTCTTCCTCTTTCCTTTTCTACGTCGCTCTAGTCATTCTGCAGACCACGCTCGACCACCCCCGAAGTCAAACCCCCTACATCGAGCTGGCAGAAAGGAGGAAGGGCGCCGCTATCTTCTTCCTGTCTCTCTTACCATTCTATTTTTTCCCTTTCGCCGTTTGTTTCGAGGAAGTTAACGCGAGGCCACGTGCCCCCACACGCCGGACTACGTTACTTTCATTATCATACTATTATTTTTTTTTTGGCCCGCGTCATAAATTGCCTTTTTCCGTAGATTTCCCGTGCTTTATGCGTCCCACTTCTGCCATTAATGTCAGAAGTTCTAACCCCTCCCCCTAAACCACTCCGACCCACCTCTGCCTGACCATTTATTCGGTATACGTGACTTTTCTTGCCAAAAACACATTTCGTCCTGACCAGTTATTAATGAGCACGGATCCCTCAAGATTCCCTTGTTTGTTCTTCTTCAATGTTTCTTTTTCGGTGTTTCGGAAGCACAAGGTAATCGGGGTCCAATGTTGATTAGTTATAATAGTGACATGTTGTGCATTAAACGATTCAGGTGTATCTAATAAGAATAGATATTCTAATATACGTTACTGTTCGACTTTTTATTAGTATTATCGGTGTAGATATTTCTGTGATATTACAAGATAAATTAGTGAAACACGTAATAACTAGTCGCAGAGAATATTTACTTAGATGTTATATATACGCTTACGAATAATTACTATAGTCTACTAAATGTGGTTTACGTAAATTGTTAATTATGCACACAAGTTTCAATAGATTTGCCAGTTATTAGTTACTAGATTGACACTGGAAATTGTTATACGTATCTCGTTAGTCGCTGATGACAATGCCTGTGATGATTAACAGAAACAAGTGAAAAGAAAAATCGAAAAATGTTATTTTCTTACCACTTATTAAGAACATTATTATAATTAATGACAGGGAAATGAGGATAAAGTGTTGGATTTAATTATGTTAGAAAATTAATTTCCTTGTGTTTTGAATGCACATAAAATCCGATCTATGCTGATGCGACCAAATACAATTTTAGCTACAAACTTATAAAAATCATGAACTAGTAGCAATCATTATGTTATTCTACTTAATTAGTTTATTCAGTATGAATACATAAATCAGAAATATTTAAGTAGGTAGTACTTTTTCCGTATGAAATAGTTGAACTTGCTTATAATCGCCCAGAACAAAATTTGAAAGCTTTAATATCATAGTTAATGTCAATTGAAATGTTTCTATACCAAATGTTTCTTTTATTCTTGACGTTTATTTAATTTTTCCGAATGGTGCGAAGGAAGTAATTTGTTTATATATACAGTATAATATAAGAAAGTGATTTCTGAAAGATGGAGGTGCATAGAACCATAGTATAATCAGAAAGAGCTGTTATAAGGTATCTAAAAATACGAAACTTAGCCTTCCTAAAAGAGTCTCCAAATGATTGAAACATAGGGCAGATGTATATTGTAAGAATTTCCATCGTCAAATGAAGACGTGGCCTGCATCTCCCAGAGACAAAAGTGCTCAGAATACTCCTCAGGCACTTTCATATTTTCCTCCAAGAACAGCGTATTGAGGAGCCCAGCATCGGCCTAAGAGTATACTCAAGTGAACGGTGAGTTCCTGTTTGTCTCGAAGAATTTCCACGATAGGGGTGAGCTGCAGGACAAAATACTGTACTGGATAGGTTACCAAGCATTTGACCTGGGCGAAGGAACCAGATGAAGAGGGTTGCACTCTTGGTGATTAAAGTAAAGCCGGGAATTAGAGTGAAGGAAAGTCCAAAGAAGAAAACGACCGAGAAGGAGCCATGGCAATCAATGAAATGGCAGTGAAAATAAATGAATGGAAATCGAGTCTGTCTTTCTCGGTCGGGCTGGTCCGGACAATCGGCTGTAAAAATTGCAACAGCGTGGTTAACAAAACTGCTCGAACAAGAACGGAAAACAAGTTAAGTCCAACTTACATTTGTAATTACAAGAAGTTCATCTTGCAAATTCCGTTCCTTCTGCAATGATTTCTTTACGGCGACGAAAATCCACGGTCATCGATGGAAAAACCCCTGAATTGATTTGTTTTGAGACAACCGTTGTTGATTAGGGAAATAATTAATCATATTACCAACAGTTATTGATTGGCAACCTTATAATTAAATTGAAAATGTATATAATTAGGAAAATGTAACTACACAAAGGTAATAAATAATGAAGAAAATATGTAACACCAAGTTGTATGAAATTGTCATCCCTTTAAGAAATTGTGGTTTAAACTCGAGTTAAATTACTACAATAAAGTTTTCATAAAATTGGGATTTATGAGATTGTAACAAAAAACACCAATTGACGTCCTATTAATGATCGGACGGCGGTGCGTGGGTCCAGTTGGACCCAAGTATTCCAAAGCTCTATATCTGACTCATCACTTTTAAATCTAATTCCAGCTAGGAGTAATTCATATCGAGTAATATAAGAAGGTAGATCTTTACTGATTGTGCTCGATTATTTGTTTAAAAAGAATGAAAAAATGAACCCAGACACCGCTGTCTACACGAATATTATAAACGTTCGCCTTCCGTAAGTTCATAATGTTTTCAATTCTCGAGCATTTACTGATGTGTATAATGTTCAGGATAATTTAAGTTACGTTACCATATTGAGCATTCTATATAATGAAATAATGTTCCTAAGTAAACTGTGATGACGTCATACTCTGCAGCAATTTGAAATCCTGTTCAATTTGAAGGAGATTGAGGCTCTAACGCTTAACGACACCGAAGCCCGTGACAAATATGTATACCGAAAAGATGGAGGTATCGCGAGATGATGAAAATCGTGCATTACAGAAACGGCGTCCTTGACTGTGTTTCGTGTGGAATCCCTAAACTAAACTATACCTCATCCCTATCGGCGGACAACCATCCCTACCCTCAGGAAAGCAAGCTTAATGCCTCGGAAAAAATAACACACGCACACACACACGTCCTCTCGCCGTCCCCACGAGCATCGAGGACCGTGCGTGTCTCCCGTGTCCTTTTTTTTGTCGGCAAGAGGGTGGACATTTAGGGCGACAAAAAAGGACACTCTGTCTGCCGCAGGAAGCCCCCAGAACACGATGGAATTTCGACCTCCTGCGCGGATCGATCGAATCTGCATGTTTTTCTTTCTCGGGGAAAACGATATTGCCTTCGTACTATTGCTGAAGCGGCAATTGTTCAGGGGTTCGACGAGACCTTACCCCCCCCCCTCCCTCCCTCCCTCTCCCCCGCCCACACCGTGAAACGAAACTTTCTTCGTATCCCACGAGTTTTAAGAAAAACGTGATTTAAGTTTGGCCACGTTATTTGTTACTGACAGTCCAACGAACGACTTCTGTAAAGGATTTTCATTGCATAAACAAACCGCAAGCCATTTATTTTTCCGTCACGAGATGAATTTCACTTTTGTTTCTCCTAATTATAATCCCCCGATTAACAAGTATTATTCTTGCAAAAATTACAAAACAGTAAAAGATGTTTTCTGTCATTAATTCAGTTCATATGAAGTATGCACTAATTAGCCATACATTTTCCGCCCGTTTAGTAAATTTTTATACCAACCACTTACTGTTGTTCATTCGTCTAGAAAAACGATCAATTAAAATATTCAACAAGCACTTCGTTTAATCGCCTTTCGTTCCTTCCTACAGCAAAGAAAATTACAAACGTGTAATTTAGTCGAAATGCATCAAAGGATCACCTGTTCCGTGCAAGATTAGCGAAAGTTCCTCTCATTACAATTAGCATCTAATTAATTAGTTCGTCTAATTAATGCAGTTAATTGTTCCGGTAACCGAGCCACACCTTTCGAGTGGCGCATAGGTATGCCCAGGACCGTATCCTCCCAGTGGGTATCCCCGGGATTACACTACGATCAACGTGTATCGCACACACCCGAAAGGCACACGCACACACACGCGCATACACACACTGTCGTTCACCCGCAGCAGGATCCTCTTGCGCACGTGTGTGCCCGTCGTGTGTAATCTCCCACCGGTGCTCGATTCCCCTGACTTGCCCCCACTCCACGGGTTGTGGGTGCGGCTTCGGCCATTTTGGTACCACCTACCCCTCGCGCGCAGGTCCTCCACCCTTCTAGGGGATTTTGTACACGTATGCGCGGGGACAGGAGCATCGGGCGAGCCGGTGTGTGTGCGCACACGCGTGTGCTCTCGCGTGGAAAGGTGCTCGAAGTCAGTGAAACTGAAGGGGTGGGTGGGGGGGATTGGAGGAGCACGGAGAGGAGGAAGAAGGGGAGGCGAGCTTATTTCAGAATCCAGCGCACGACAAGGAAAAGAGGAAGAAGTAGTAGAAGAAGAAGAGGAGGAAAAAGAGGTGTCGTTTCGAGGAACGTCGAGGTGGGGAACCGACTTAATTTCTGCCACCCCCACCGACACATTTCCCTCCTCGGTCACCAACTACCCTCCTCCACCCCTTCGTTCACCCCCGCTCCCCCCTCCCAGCGTATCCTCCGGGTCGCTCGTTACACGTTCTGCGCTCGGTACGGGGTAACTTCTTCGTGGAGTTCTTTCAAAGAGATTCAAAGGACTCAACTAATTGTTACTCCCGTTAATTTCTTTGAACGTTAATGGCAGAGGAGGAGGATGCTTGACGTAGTGGTCAAGAAGGATATGTTACGCAGAATTACGAGATACGGACTCTCTTCTTTGATTGAGACGTAAGTGACATTTAATTCTTTCATTACTTACTTGTCGTTGTCGTATTTATTAGTGCATAAAATTGTTGTTGTTTTTTAATTCGACATCTGAATTATGCTTGAGTATCAATTGTCACAGTAGGATTTATGCCGTAGGAAACATTAAACGGTGGAAACTTACGATCATAGTGGCGATCAGCGTTGCAGAATGGTCAACATACTCGAAGAACGAGGAGGGAGGTGTACGCGACGTTCTTGTTCACAGATGGCGGCACGAGTACATTTTCACGTTTCTTTTCGATCGTCTCATACAAACTTCATAGTAATTTCTACGACTCGATACATAACACATGCTTATATTACTTGTACGATTAAATATAAAATTGTCACAAACATACAGTATAGATTTAATAATTCAAAATTCAAACGTAACTTATATTTAGCATATTCTTATCAGCGAACGATTTAAGGTGAATTTAATTATAAGAATACTTTTCACATTAATTAGGAATTACGTTGCGCGTTAATGAAAATTATAAAATTGAAAGTGTTAAACGATTTTTGCATTGAAAAAATAGCGCTGTACAATCTAAGCGTTAAACGTCCACGAAGCTTCTAAAATTTTTCTACAGAATTCAATATAAATTCTCCGTTTTCCTTTCAGGCTTTCTGTCCTCGTCCGGTGCGAAACATGTTTCCAAGAGGGTGGATAGGTTATAGCAGGGGACGAGGAAGCGTAAGTGCTTTTTGTCGGAAAAATTATATGATAGCTGGCAACGCGAGCTTTTCCCTCTTCCATCCGCCATTCTCTCCACTTTCAGCGCTGGATTAGAAAATATGATTAGCTTCGTGCCGGGAGTTTATTCGGGCTACGAAGCTGCACGGGGAAGGGGTGACTGTCGCTCGTACCCTTCGGATTTTATGGATGACCATGGTCCCCTACGTGTGTCGACAGGAAAAGTTTTCCGAAAAGTCTTTCTACCCTCTCGTGACTAATTCGACCGATGTGTCGCTATTGTGTTATTTCTGACTAACCTTCTCCCCAAACAACGTATATTTTTTATCATTTTGTTCAATGCAGAAATGAGGGGACAGAAACACGTAATTGAGAGTATCGGTAGAATTTCGGATATATTAATGAATGATCTAGGATATAGTTTTTTTAGTCGATATGTTCAGAGGGATGAATATTTTATTCTTGGAAGCGTTTGTCATAATCGTATCCTCTTCCATCGACGACTGTTTTGGAATGTAAAATTAGAAAGTTCTAAAGAAACAGTTTCGTATATATACGATTCCGAAGCTGGTATGTAGAACAACAGACGTCAGATCGAAACAAGGGGTTGCAAGAGTTTTCTTGGGCTAAGATACGCAGCGCACGTCTCGCTATTGTTTTGCTTTCATAAACCGCTCTGCCTTTGCCTGTTTCGTTCCATTCCTCTTATGGGGACCCTCTTCGCGCTGCTGCTCATTTTTCTAGCCTTCGTGAACACCCCCAACCAATTCTTCTTTCGAAATGACTGACTCCTTAACTCTGTCACGATACGATATCATATGTTTGAGTACAGCAGGTGATGTAATTCTTTAAATAAAACGTCATTAATCTCCCGAGGAATAAATAAACCTGCCGATACTTGGAAAATAATTAACTCGTAGCAATTTGCTTATTTACATTAGGAAGCTGAGTGGATGAATGCGAAATTGTTTTATACTTTTGTTTGTTAATATAATGTAGTGATTATAATTTAAACTTCTGCCTATGATAATGAATAAAGTCTTCCATATTAAATCAAATTGATAAATTATAATACTTCTTGTTATAAATTATATATATGTATTTATGTATGTATATGTATGATACCGTTTAAATTCACAGTTGCGCATTCGTGGTGACTGATGAGTAGATTGCGGAAGTTTACTCAAACTTACAATTTATAATGTTAATATATAAAAATTAAAAGTGGATAGAACTTTAAATTCTGTACCGCACGCTTTACTACGGTAATAATAATACACAAATGGTACTAAATTTATTTAAACCTTTACTTTAATACGTTTTGCAATTTAGGAGATTGTATAAACGCATAAGCATCCACAATCTGCTGATGGGTATAATCTCAAATACGTTTAGAAAAGGTTAAGAATCCTTGATGAGACGAATGACGGCGTATCATGAATGGGATAACTGCCACACTATCCCGGATAGCAAGGGGACAACAATGAGTATTTCCCAGAGGAGGAGCTCCGAGTCAACTCATCAGACACTCCTCCAGCGCGTCGAACCCTTGCTCTGCGTAATAAAAACATGACAATTTTTATTGAGCATCGTGACGCCATTGTTCTGCTCACGATTATCGGATTCTCCGTGCTCTACGTTCATCCGATTTCCAGTATTCCCGTCGCGATGCCTCGCGACAGTTCGATGAAAACTTTCGAAACGCCACGAATCATGGACGTGCGTGGAAGAAATATCAGTTTTAGGCCGCGAAACTAGGAAAGGCTTACCGAAATCGTTGAATTAATTTCGAAAATGTAACAATTGTTACATCACAGTATGACTAAATAGAATTATATAACACTATTCGACAAACACATTCATACTTATAGACAACTCGCAAATTGTGAGGCGTCAATACACAATTTATTGAAATAAGTAATGACAGAATATATCTGAAAAGGAAAGCGAAATTTAATATCGAATACAGAGGCGTAAGTAATAATGAAGGGGACAATTTTTTAAGATTATCTTTCACGTAACAGAATTTTTATTTAGTTGAATTTACTCGAAATCTCATTTAACCGACCAAAATTGTGTAATACAGACACTTTTAATATTAACCGTTTTTATTGGAATACGATTACTAACAAAGTGTTAATTCTTTAGAAGAGACATTGCACAAATTTTTTTTGAACGGACGGAAAATTACAAATATTAAGTAGTCTCAGTGTCATTTCAAATGAAAACAACCTGATGTTACGAAGAATTAATTATATGTAGATTTCTAAAAAATTAACTAATGTATAAATGTATCTGAGAATTTAACACACGTTGCACGGAGATTTGTACAAACATCTAGCACATTAAAAAAATCCTATTATTATTTCCCTATTAGTTTAATGATCGAACTCAATTACTCTGAATTTATTAATTTAAATACGCTAACTAGCAACATTCGTCGTACGAAGCGGTCAAAAGTATCCAAAATATCTGCACGAATCATAATAACAGAATAGGAATTCTTAAGTACGAAGTATCGACTTACACGTCACATTTTCTCGATATACTTTCAACGTGCTGCCGGTAAAATTAGATTCGAGAGACGCGAGTGGCAAGCGATGCATCGGGCGGGAAGGGTGATCGATGGAAAAAAAGGGCGATCGGTTTCAACCCCATCCATGAAGCGTGTTTGCGACCCCAGCGGATGAGAAACGATCCCCTCTCCCGCTGTCGAATTTATATCGAGATCGAATTATTGATCTTTACTGGCGACCGATTGCGACGACCCCATGTGTCGATTTTACGGTGTTAACGATTACCGGCCTCGCGCAGCCGTTCCTTTCTTTCTCTTTTTTTTTCTATGTTACCCTCTGCTCTAACGGTTTCTGGTAGTCAGTCGCGACTTATCCTATTTCTGCAAGAGATACGCGGGCACCAAGTAATTAATCTGGATCTGGAAGGTTTCGTTAGGTCCCGGCCAGACCAGATATCCAACTGGTCCACGAGCGATCGGTCAGTGTCCGGTTCTATTTTAACTGCGGATTAAACCGAAACTGGACTAACTACTCTAACGCGACGGCTATGTTGACAGAAAGCATTAACGATTAATATTGATGTCCACTGTCAACGGCAATTTATAATTCAGACTGATAGCTGCGCGGTGACAATAGCTATACGTAGGATTGTTTTACCGAACAAAAGTGTAGATACATAAGAAATACTGTTATTAAGTATGCATCAAATATATTTAGTTTTCTATTTAATTTTATCGGACGAACTTTTCAATTTTTATATCGTACAATGTGCAATTAATTGCAATAACATGTATTTTAACAAATGCCTCAGACATATTTAATCATATTTGCCATGTGAAAACATTTATTGCTTTGCTATAAAGATGTAGATAAGTACTTATACGTAATGATATGTTCATGTTTTAAAAATGGAGCTATGCAGTCTGGATGTCTCTTTAAACTACATATACATATACTGTATGCCAAATGTTATTCTAAAAATTAATCCTTTTCTTTCTAAATATCAGATTCCTTATCTACATTACATTTCATTTCTACTGGGTACGACTATTCCGAAACAACAATTGTGTTACAAAAAAAAACTTCGTCAACCTCGGTAAGTACGTCTCCGTCTATGTATTATTTTACGCTACATTTACCGAATTCCTGTTATCACTAGTCTATAAGTTCATTCTATATAACGGGGACAGGGAGACAGGGTGATCTCAATTACTCGCAGTCACGTTCTCGATGTCTCCTTAGGTACATTTTGAAACTTCGCCAGTAATATCGAGCGCATGAAATTCCATAAATTATCCGTCCTTGTGCCCTCTTCCACCCTGCCCCCGCTTCAATGATAAACGAGAGATATTACAACGCTTCCGTCATTGTTGCCATTGGAAAAGACGAAAAAAAAAAAAACATGGTTCGGTGACGAACGTCCGGTCAAAGACGTACTCGAACCCCTTTGAGCAATTGGACTTAACCCCTCCCCGGGTTTCCAGCGGGCGTGTGATCTTTAAGGGGATGTATGTAAGTTGTGGGCGGTGGAGGTGCCCGGCTAGGGAGCCGAAGAGAGGTTGGCAGACTAGCGAAATAAGCGAAGGCGTCGTGACGGTGTCGGTAGTGGTGGTGGTGGTGGTGGTGGTGGTGACGGTGGTGGGTGGTGGTGGTGGTGCCGCTGTAGCCCGGTGTTGGTGGGGCCGAGATGAAACTGCCGGGTGGTGGTGGTGTAAAATATGGATTTACTTCTCCTCCAGGACCTCGGCTTTTCCTTCGGGTTCCACGTTCGCGAGCGTAGATGCTCATCTTTATGTGTATGTGTTTCTACGACCCCGTGTACCGTCACACGCACTTCTATCACCCCCTCCCACCACCCCCCATTATGCGAGAACGGACGGGCGGCGCGGTGGTAGGAGAGGGCGCCATGACTCGTTTGTTAGACGGGGGTTTGGAAATCCAGGGGGGTGTTTTGTTACTGTTTTCTTTACGCTGTCACACGAGACGCGGGTGTTTTGTCTCCGGGAAGAAAAAAGTTACAGAACTAACGGGGACGGTTGCAGTGGAGGAGATTGGAACGGGTGAAGTCGAAAGCAGTTGAAGGTAATGCTTTGGTTAAGCGCGAAGCTCAGGATGGTGTGCTTTCTTGCGTCCTTAAACGTTTCTCTCAATTGGGTTCTTGCGACACTCTGCGGGATAAATCGTTGCTGCTGGGTAGAAGACGTCTGAGTCAAAGGAGGCGGTTGTGTTCTGATCTCGGGCGTCTCGTTCTGAGGGCAATGCTTCAAAAGACGTTGCTTTTGTAACATTTCCAGGATATAACTATGATTGTTGTTATAACGTCTTCGTTATAGTATGTTAACATGACATATATGATTACTAATTAAGAAACGTCTACTAATTCATGCATTGCAGACTCGACACTAATACAGAGAAGAAACTCTAATTGACGTCTAGCAGCAAAAGTCAATACGTTCGCACTTCCCAGTTCATGATAACTTGGATAGTTATTTCCAAGGTAGGTACATCTCCGCGAGTACATAGATCCCAGCGTACACTGACATTCGATCTCCCGCCGACCATTTCCACCTTACATACCCAAGTATATATTTACACCCATGTACACTCGTATACCTACGCGGGTAATTTAAAATGCGATTACACGAGGGGTGTCCTTCGTAGGGGTAGCATTCGTCGGTGGACATAAGAATAGCTAATACGGAAATGGTGAAGGAAAGTCCGTTGGAGGTGGATGAGAGGTAGTCGGAGGAGGAGAAAAGGGGGCGGAGGGGGGGGGGAGCGGTTGGATGGCTGCCATTAAAAGATTTCATCCCTTCCCTCTCTCGCCCGCGGCACCCATATATAAGGGTGAGTAATCTGAGAGCCCACCCCTCCTTCCTTATTTTCCTTCCTTCTTTTTCTCACTCTCCTCCTTCCCCTATATGCTCGCATCCGGTCCTCGTGGTGTACGTTCACGAATACACTCGGAACGATCGGGAATTTGTAGAAAAGTAGTGTCTACCGTCGATGTAAGATGGAAAGAGATTAAGGTGTAAAATGAACGAAGCTATGCTATAAGTTTGATTTTCACGTTTCTCATGTATAATGCACTATGTCCACGTATATAGATCAATTTGATGGTTTATACCGCAGAAAAATCTATCGAAGATCCGTGCATGTAATTTATATGTATGAAATATCTTTCTGAGATAACACTCTTTTGGCATAGTAAAAAAGAGTTCCATTTATTTTATATAATTGAGATGTAGAATAGTTGCGATAATAGAAACAAATTCAATGTTTCATGTAATAAAACACTTTTTGTTTCACAGCGCAATAAATTTATAAGGACGTCTGAAGACAGTTTTATATTAATTGGAAATTTGAAATTTATTTAGCCTTAAAAGTCCTTCATCCTTATCGTACCAAGTACATGATACTTCGTACACACCAACTTCATTCATACAGTAAAAAACCTCTCGCTTAGGTTAAAAGTAGATTTTAAAAGAAATAAATGTGCAACAAAAATAAAGACGCATACTTAACACACTTGGAAAATTGATGTGTTCCTTGGAGTAATAATCATTACACGGTTTCATTCAATTTTATCTAACAAGAGCTCTACTAGTATACATTAAATTTTCCACAAAGTTACTAAATTTTTGTGAACAAGTATTTCCGATCCACTGAATAATAATTCTTTTGTATATTTCTCTGACATAGAGTAGAAATTCTGTAGAATATGGACTATAGCATTGATAGCCAATTATACTGACCAGGAATAACGATACTAATTAAAATTGCTAGAAGAATCATTCGTGATATCAGCGAATACATAATTACAACGTTCGAATTGAATCTTAGAGGTACACGCGTCAGTGCAGCAGGATGACAGAAGCACGCATAAGTTGAAGGAACGAAGACAAGAAAGCGCAGACACTGGCTGCACGTAAGGGATACGTAAGACCAACACACGCATATGGATTACAGAGGGTAGGATTGGCAGCTCTGATCAATATTCGATTTTTGAAATATCTTCCCCACCTCTCGGCCATCGACGTCCTCGCCCGCCCCTGAGCGCCACCCGCTTCCAGTCGCCCCTCGCGGAACGTTCCTCGAAAGCTCGATACTCCATTTGTATTTTTAAACTGGAATCCCTATACACATACATCTATGTACATGTACTGCCGCGTATACACATAGGGCACGCATACACACACGACCACACGTATACATATAGTGACACAGGAAAGCGTCCTGCCACCACCATCGCCATTCACCATCACCATTACCACCGCCGGCGGCGTCGTCCTCTCGTCTCCTCAACCCTCTTCTTCCTCTTCCTCTTCTTCTTCTTCTTACTCTGGCTCCTCCGTCGTCCTCCTCCATCGCCGGCTTCCCCTCGTCTTTGCTCTCCTCTAGCTGCAGAGACCTCTCTTTCTTTTTCTCTGCCTGGTGTGCTCCACTCACACACGCCTAACGAGCAGTGCCACGAACGTGTGTGCGGATTGGGCGTATGGGTGTGTGCGATCACGTGTGGGGCGGCCGCGTCGTCCGGCGTCTGTCTGCGTACGAGCGAGCGAGCGAGTCGAGCACACTCGGGGGCTGGAGGCATACGATCCATCGGAATTTTAAGGAAATAGAAGGACACTCGATGCATACCATCGGTATGTAGCAATGCGCTCGTGGTTGTGCCTCCGCATCTGTATGCGTGACCGTTAACGCGTGTACGTGTTACAGGGCCGGGGCAATAGTGGCTGGAAGAGAAACGCGTGGATGTGACAGAATCTTTTTTAACTTTTGTTGTATTGGAGGAAATTGTATCATTCCACGAGGAATCCTGTATTCCAGTAGTTCACCTACGGATCTAGATCTACTGTGTGGCGGCGTTAATATGAAACTTCCATCCCTCGTATAATCTTGTTTAGTTGCGTGGCTCGTTTCGATACACGGGACGAAGAGGATCACAAATTTCGACCATTATAGAACGTGAAGCGAAGGAATCATCGGATGAGTCCCCTGGGAATGCGCTGGCATTATCGAGCGGATATTAATTTATTTTATCATGAAATGCAATTTCAGGCATTACGTGTTTATAAGGGTTACTGGGTGTATCACGAATATCGGGGTTGCTATTGGATCAATTTTCAGTTTGCCTGGGACAGGAAAGTAGATTTCATCCGATCCTGTGTGTATCTTTATACACGTCAAACTGACGCAGACTCAGCCCGTGTCTCGAGTACACACAAATCCTCCTGGCTCGTGTGTTCGCGTTTCATCAGGAATGAAGGGATGCAGGTACCTATACCCGTTTCTCTTTGCCCGGCGAATTGGAATTTCTCGCCGCGGATAGAATTCTCTTTCGAGAATCACGCGACGCCCACGATGTATAAGACGTAGGTGTTAGGTTGCAGGAGCTTATGCGCGCACACGCGCAATATATTCCCATGTGTTAAATTAATGCGATGACACTTCAATAGTAATTGCCTACGTATCTGTATAAGATACACAAAGTATATTTGTAGTATAAATATATTGTTCTATGGTTCGTAATCAAGAAATTATACAATTTATTAAAAATTCACTTATCCCAACGATGTAGTTCCATTTCTTTATTATAATTTCCAGGGAAGAGTATTAAATATTAGGTATTAAGAAGAAACCATTTATGTATTGAAAATCATGTTCTGATAATACCTGAAGTATTTGAATATTTGAAAATGTCACTAGAAAGTTGAACTGATAAGAACGAAATAGGCAACTGCCTGCATTACCACGAATGTCAAATCCCATTGGCTGTAAGTGTCTACTACACTTCGTATACAGTGCGGCTGAAATTGTAGGACAATCAGGAAGGGATTCGTTATGGAAGAATAAGTAAGAAATGCAAAATGCATATTTGCGTATAAGGCTTTGTTGTAGAGAAAATCGATTTCGACAATCTTTTGAATACGCGTATAGTATTTCGCTAACGTGTCTGTTCGTTACTCACCGTTTCTACTTCTTATGAACATAAATACCAATAAAACTTCATTCTGTACCTTTGCTTCATTTTAGCACAAGATATCATTTGCTATCCATCGTACCATTGTTTCTTCCTTAACCCGTCTAAAAAGAGCAATGAAACCATTTAAAACTATCATAACATCAAACTTTAAAGCAAAATTATCTCTGAGGTGCATCGAACCGTGCGACACGGAAGTTATCAATCCCGTTCCCCGCATCGCCGTCCCGCTGTCTACAGTTAATTATCGCGGAACAATCATCGATAGACCATTTGCAACTTCCATAACAAGCTCGCGCTGCACCCATTGAAAACCGTACGGCAAGCGTCCAGCGAATCCGCTGCCCCGTTCGTTGCCGGTAGGTGCAGTTTGCGCAACTGCAGGTCGAGCCTACCGGTGCAGTACGGTGTGCAATTAATTAAACTGCGGCGCAGCGTTGCTCATTAGCGGGCGTCGATTGGCTGCCGGCCGGTCACGTGACAACCATGCTGGTGGAACGAACGGACTAGAAGGGTAGGAGGATGCGAAAGGGGGGTGTTGGTTTGCCGTCTGGGCGGCGGCGGGAGGGCGGCGAGGGATGGGCGGGGGGGGGGGGTGAAGGGGGGCCAGTCTGGTTGGGGAGAGCAGCCAGGGGGGGTCAGTGGGGCAGAGAAGGCAGCACTGCACTCGCTCAGTTGTTTCTACTGGAGAGCCACGCCCTGCCCCTTTCGCGCCGGGCTACCAAAGGCGGATACTCGGGAATTAATTAAGACGCCCACCAACAAATGATATCACGTCGTTTCCTCGAGCACACTTCACCCCCGTCCAGCGGGGTAAGGTATTAATTAGAAGGACCAAAGGCGAGCGGTCTGATTGGAGGCTCCTTTGGGGTTTCCTCCATCGTTGTATCTGCGCGGAGACCTTCGGGAACGGGGTATCGTGATCCTTTCGACCGTTCACCCTTCACCAGGGAAATGCTTCTCATTTTTCTTTAATTGTATAGCGCTGATCACTCGTGTTGTTTTATTAACATTATTAAAAATGAAGATGCGAAGTCGAAGGTGAGGGTAATATGAATTATACACTTACAATTTTTGTACATTCATTTTCGAAACCGCAGACAAATATAAATTGACCGTTTTTATTAATGTTTTTATTAATTATTATTAAATCCCTCATTTTACTACATTTCGCAGTCAAATTGCAACACATACAAGAACAACGGTTAAATATAGGTATCTCAGAGGGCCAATCACAACAAAAATATAATAGTAGAATTTAATTTGTAAATAAATACTAAGAACTGATAATGTATATGTTCATTAAGCAAAAATTTTCTTCCTTGAACATATCATTATATAAATGTCATTTAGGAAAACATAATTTCAAGCTTTCTAAGTAGAAACATTTTTTTTATGTCGGAAAAGACCTAACAGGTTTTACATGTGTGCCGATTCTGTATTATGTAATAATTATTATTAAAAAAGTGTATTCATAATAAAATAGTGTACGTAATGATTTCGAATATAAATAAGTTTAATCTCAAATAAAATTACGAATCGTTATTAAACAATTATTTAATAAGATATTGGAAGCATTTTTCAGAATACAGACATAATTATTCAGCAATAAGACTTTGACACTGGTATGTCTCGTAATAATGCGCTAGCCTCCCCTTATTGCAAACGAATCGACATGGAAATTCCATGCAAATTGCTTGAATGCATCTTCAAGAGGAGCTTCGATGAGCCACACAGTAAATCTGTAGATTGGATTTGTCGCACGGTACAGCTAATCACGCAATTACTTTGCCTAGCTTTAATTTTATCCTTAATTAAATCCAATCTCGCGTAACAAACGTGAATGTGCATCCAGAACCAGCACCGCGGGAGATTGAAATTTTGAAAAGTGGAAGCGAAGGGGTGCGAGAGTTATTCGATAAAATGGGTTAGCTAAATTTCATTATACGTAATAACTTTTCTGTAACAATACATAAATACATATATATTTTTTCGGCTGGTTGAGCATTCCGTGAACATAAATATATTCTCTAGTGTTCATTCGTGTAACAAGTAATACGAAAAATCGAAATCTGTATATAATCGAAGAATTATGTTGAAACTATACGGTAAAAGTACATTTATAAAAATTATTTTTTTCAGTGATAAAATGATATTAATGTAGTATATAAGGAAACTGAGAAACGATTTTCAATAAGGAAAAGCGAAGCTCATTTGACAAAGTGTCTCATCTGGCCAGCGGATACCTTTTTTTATTTTTTTAACTAACATAATCCGTTTTTCCCCTGTCAGACTATCACAGTTCCCTCAGTGTTGACGAACGATCCTGTTGACGTTCGCCCTTTCCATCGTCAGAATGAAACGAAAGGAACGAAACTCGAACCCTTCGCCGCTGTTGCCACTATATTTCACACTTCAAATACTTTCGAACTAGTGCCCTTTCCATTTATTTTTTTTTAGGGGTAGGGGGTTGTCATACGTCCTCTACGAAACACTAAAGAAGATTAATTCCTGAACTACAATGCTTGTAGTGAGTTTCGAACTGCAGTGAAAAAAGACAGTTTTGAACAGACCAATCTCGCACCAATCACTTCCATTCAAATTTCGTACATACCTATTTCTGTAATATTTATGTATGCAATTTTCCGGATCTATTTAACATTTTCATTATTAACATTTCTTTATTTAAATAGGACAATAGTTAAAGATTAATAATTACGTAAGAAAACCACAAAGATATCACAGCAATAGTATTTTCATTAAATTAGTATACTTACTTCTTGTTATTAAATAAATAATTTTACAAAATGTGTCCGACTAATTTTTCTTCTGACAAATGATTTTTAGTGAAAATATGGGTTGTCCTAAAGATTATAGTCTCCTAAGATTATAGATAGCTAGTTTTCCTAAAGATTATAGATTAAAGTATGTTTAACTATTTTGCATTAAAGGTGCAATTCTTCAATATGTTAAACACTGAAAGAGAGGAAACGGACAGGTATCGTAAAATTTGTTTCAACCAAGGAGAAGAACGGATTCCAAGTATAATATCACGGACAATCGCCCTGATTCGAAAATTAGGTGGAGATTCATGCGGCAGCACGGCGCAAGTGAGCGGAAAAAAACGGTTCGCTCGTTTCTTCGAGGCTTAATTTATTCCGCCGCGGTACGCGAGGGTAATTCTGTTTAAATTATTAAAACCTGGGGGCCACGTCTGCCGGGTTGCTTAATGACGTAATCTTCTAAAAAGTTATAAAGTTACCGAGTTCATTTTTAAAACCGTAGCCCCTTTCCTTCACTGGCTTCGCTCCTGTTTCTGCTGCCCGCTCGTATCTCCGGGACGATCCTTCTGAAAATACTTACGGTGCACTCTATTACCTCATATTTCACGCCCGCGCGCGAGTTTCCCCCGTGCATATTTATATAAGTAAATAACTACGTATGCGACCTTGCCTGTAGACCACCTGTATTTGGAACGAGGCGAAATTATGGTACGTATGAAAGAATGGCGATACTTAATGGAAACAGATGAATGTCGTCGTTAACGATGAATCATTTGTTTCACCTTGTTCTGGTGAATTCGGAAAATTCATCCAAGGTAAGAATCTATTCGATCGAAAAGATCTTCAATTTGTGATTTTCCACTTCTTGAATGTAACATATGTTTCTTTCTCTAAACGATGTGTAGAGATATTTTAACCCTCAGACATCATATTAGTGAGAATTTGCACCAGCGAAACATTGTTTTGTCTGTAACATCTAGTGTTTATCTGGCTAGCATAACGGTTTCCTTTTATTACGATCAAAAATTATTTCTCACTTTTACAATTATTGCCATTTGAATTTCTGAGAAAATTTTACCCTAAAAAATATGTTACGAGTTCAATTTGCTATTATTCTTTTCAAGTTCTGAATCATAAAAAATTCAAAATCCCAATTCGTACTATTGTCGGAGGGTTAAATTCAACAAACCATATTGGATTCAATAGAAGTTACAAATGAACTGGAAGATATTTTCTCATTGTAAGTATGTTGCATAATTTTCGAATTTTACGGAACGTTTACATTTCATGGAAATTGCTAACATTGTCCATCCGTGTAGAGCTAGTTACAAAAACCGTATTTTTTTCGACCTTTTACAGAATCGAACGCACTCCCCGGAAGAATTTTACTACCAAATTGGCTTTTTCACATTTCGAAAATATTGACTTTCCAGCGACCGTGGGTGAAAAATCATTCACCCAATCGGCGCCTCCGACGCCGTTCTTGCGGATTTCAAATTCAAATTTCACTGCAATCGAATTAGCTGGCAAAAGAGCCGTTTGATCCGTCTATTGAGCGTAGCACACCGCACAAAGTGCCCCGGCTGCAATTATGAATAATTCGGAATACAAATTCGCTTAATTCCTTTCGCGAAATCAAGGGGGGTAGCCGCAAACGAACCGACAGAAACACGAGTACCACCACTGGCTATGCTCAGTCTTTCATCTTTGGGAGTGGACTAGACTGAGCTGGTATATGGATAGCTAAAAAGACAGTAGACATCGCGTCGATCGATCAAATTTTCCTGAAACGATGATCACATTAGAAATACACTCTCGCGCATTATTATTAGGACATTTCTCGAATATGTAATAAATCTGACAAGATATTACGATATTGCTGAAAGTTTGAAGTAAATATTGTTTAGGGAATATTGAAGCTCAATGAGCAACGCTTGTCCTACTATGAAGTAATAAACGTGGCCTAAAATGTATAATCTTTACAAAACGTCAAATTTCCTTCAAACCGACAGGGTGGCCTATTACCTATAAGCGATAGTGTAAATGATTGTATATAAAATGTCTGTACCCTTAATTACAGACCATTCGTCTCACAGACGAAATTGAATGTTTTTTTCACTAGCACAACCTAGCGGAAACTTTTGGAAGTTCTATCGTTCGACTACCGTTAATTGACAGTAAGTGGCAGACTATTTCCAAAACGGGAACGAAGAAATAACATTCAATTGGTTATCAAAAGTTGTACAAACTAATTGTCAGATTGTTCATACAGGGTGTTAATTTTAACTCGAGCACCGAAATTATTTCCGCCACTATTGAAAGTAAGAAAAAGTGACTAAATAGGACGTACATGGTTTTAAGGCGTGCATCTAATAATGGTGATAAAAAAATCCTGTGAAGATCATTTTAACGATTTGTTCAAAGTCATCGTACTTTTTTGCATATTAACATGTATTTTTTATAACGCGATTTGTCGCGAGTTGTCGGCGTCAAGATGGGTTCAACTACCCCCACACCATGACCTTGAAGTGACCTTGAAGTCGAAGAAATCAGCTGCAGTTTGTAAAAAAACATGTCCAGTATAAAAAACATTTTATCACCGTCAGATGTACGCCTTAAAACCATGTACGACCTATTTAGTCATTTTTTCTTACTTTAAATAGTAGCGGAAATAATTTAGGTGGCACCCTATCACATATACATATATGAGATCAGTTGTTTGTGCTTAAGGTTTAATCTTACTTTTCCTATTTGTCTCTACGCATCCAGCAGACAATCCCCACGAGGAGTATTTAAAATTTCCAACCTAGAACGAAATAATACAAAATTTATGTAATCTTGAGACGTAACTGTTATCCTATATAAAAAATAATGGATATGCATGGAAGCAGCCTCATTTAAGCGTTCTTAATTAACCAGCCCAGGTCGGGGGATGTAACAGATGCGCGCGCTTAAATTTAAATTTATTCCCATCGAGCGGGAGGATCGAGAAAGAAGGGGGCAGTAGAAAGGGATAAGCGATGTAGACAGCGTCACCTGCTACCCGCGCCACCAAGATTCTCCCGATCCCGATCCTCCACCTTTCGCCATTCTGCCATTATTCCATTATTCCGGCCGTGGACGTCGGCATAAAGCCCGCAGACGGTCGACGGAACGATCAAACTTTAATTCAATTAGGAGGAACCTAACCGGCGACTCGTCATGTTGTTCTCATTCTTTTCTTTCTACATGGTAAATAGATAAGTGAGACACCCTGAAAAATTGCCCTGCACGAGATCCGGGGGCCCCCGGATGGCCACAACCCCCCCTCTCCCTTTCTTCCTCCTACGTTTGGCATTTCATCAGGGCCTCTGTCTAGTAATTACCGTAATAAAATTATCATAAAAACGGCGGGACGACGCTAAACCAGCCGCGAATCCAGCCCACTTGCGCGCAATGTTGAAGGATTCGCGCGGATATCGGGTTCCGTCGCGGCATGTCTTAATGACGTTCGAATTTTAATGACAATCCCCTCGGACGGCGATTCCGTGACGGTTGGAATACAAAGTATCGGTGGCCGTTTTGACGAGGGTGCTGCGACGACCGGTGAGCGCCTCCTCGATGGTAGGAATTCACCGGAGCGTCCGCCAAGGTGAGCGTTTTTTCTCCGGTTTGATTGACTAACGTCAGTCAACGAGATCCTGCGACTCGCCATGGTGAATCCCCATTTGGTATGCCATGTAGATAAGTACAGTCCACGGAGAGGCTACAGGGACGGTAGTCACCGTCCCGTTGACTGAGAAGCGAACAGACCCCAGTTGAAGGATGGGGACTGTACTTGCCCGGTCTGTCTTCGTCCTATTCCTTACTGGGATCTCATTTTTTTTCTCCGACCGAGCAACAACAGCGATAATATTCCTGTTCGACGGCTCGAGTGAGAAAAGGATCTTGTAACGCATTTTCTCTATTATTTATCGAACGATACACACGGGGAAAATTCCGTGCGCGTCGAACGTGTTGACACTTCTGTGGTGGGTGTGTTCAAAATCGTATATCAACATGATCACTGTATTTCACGGTTCAAATTCTTATTTCGAAGATTCATTCAGTCTTGTTATTATTATGCTGAAACCATTGAATGCGGAACACCTCGACAAAAAGAACGAATAAAGATCGAAGTTCCACTTACATGAGATAATGCGACGAACTCGAATACCTGTTCGAAAGTCAGGTGTACCTGGATTTGCGTTTAAACGACTCAATTATGCAATACCATCATGAGAAGATATTCCCGGACGAGCGTTTGAAACGTTAAAAAATTCTAAAGTTGGGTAGCTCAACAGGGAATCTGCTCTAAATAACGCGAAAGGGCAATACGCGGGATGCTTTAAATATTCCTCTGATGCTTCGTCAAATCTCCATAAAAGGAAGCTGGAAATCAGCGCGCGCGCACGCACGCAGATCCACGTACTTATTCACCGAGTTACATTCGGAGGGAGTGTTAAATGTGAAAAACCGAGGCGGCCGCTTATGAACAGATAGGTCGTAGCGAAGGTATAACAAATCAGAAGTACATCGATATATGTCCGTATATATGGCAAACGTATACGTAAGTAGGAACGAATGTGACAGAGAAAGGGGAGAGAGAAAGAGAGAGAGTATGGAGAAGGAGGGCAGAAGATAGCAGCTCGGGAAGAGGAACGGAGAGGATAAGTATAGGAAGGCGAGCTGGCGACCATCACCAAGTCAAATCGTCTCGCAACGCGCCAGTGAATAATCTTAAATTCAAATTAAGAGTGGGTCTACAAATTTAAACAATAAACGATCAGATTCCCCGCGATTCAAATTTAAACGCGGCGGACAATGGGCCCCGAGGGGCGCGCGTTTGTGGTGTTCTCCATCTTTACCTCGAACTTGCACACCACGTGTACAGTCGCTTGTATCTCCCGCTCGATCCTGGTATTTATGGTTTCGTTAAGTGTAAACGGTTTGCAACGCTCTGCTTCTCACGAGAACGAACGTGGTGCGTCGATAACAGCGTTCATAACCGATGCCCTTTGTTATCTGCTAATGATAATCAATGATGTTCCTCCGAAGCTGAGACGTATCTATTCCTACGACAGTTCCGAAAGCTTTGTAATGTTCCCGATAAACTAAAGCATCAGTTTTACAAAAGAATTATTTATTGCTTTTTGGCGAAATTTCTGAACAGTGTATATTATCCGGTTTAAAGGAAAGTGAACGTTAGAAGTTTAGCTTAATCAATCTTCGCGAAACATTTTTCTTTGCTCCGGTAACGGCGCGTGTTTTTATTTCACACTTTCCTCCGGAAAGATCTTAACTTTTCAACAGAACACTTTTATCCGTAACGATTGAACGGCTATCAATCGGTACCGAGCGAACCGCTTTTCGAAAGACAAAAACTTTCCGTTGAAAGAATCGTCTGGCACCGGGGGTGGGGGCACATCATACCGCGTCGACAGCTAGGAAAATTCTTTCTCATTATGAGGCGGCGCACGATGGCGAAACGCGACGGTGAAAAAAATTGAGGTAGCCGACCACCAAAAAGCGAGCACCTAATTCGATGAACCGAATCGGAGGCAGCACCCACTGACGGTGAAGCGGTGAGCTGGAACGGTGTCGAAAGAAAAACTCGACGACGACGGTCGACGACTACTACGACGACGACGATCTGGATGAAGCGAGACGCAAGGATAAAAGGGCGAAAAGAAGAGGCGAAGAGGACGCCTAGACGCAGCGCCGCCAGTGGAAGAGAGAAAGAGGAGCCGGGAGGACAAGAAGCGATCGGGATGTCAGATCGGATCTCGTTGGTGAATCAAATTTGGCCAAATAAACGAAGAGACGGAGGGGAACCGGGAGGAACGCAAGAGAGAAACGAAGGGCCGCGAGAACAGTTGCGCTTCGTGCGTGCATTAGCATGCGGGAGGCAACGAGAAAGAGCGTAAGAGCGAAAGAGGGTCTCGAAGGGGGATGTAGCAACAGGGAGGAAACGGGATAGAGGACAAACCTTCGCTCCTTCGAGCGGCGAAGTCAAGGAGCAAGCTGCACGAAAGGGGGACAGAGGGAGGTAGGGCAAAAAGGTTGGCAAGAAGGGACTTTTCGAACTTTCTTTGTGTGCTAAGCAGCCTCCCGGGTTCTGTGCTACACGGGAGCCACGGCTTTTTCTCCTTCTTCGTGTCCCATCTTCAGACGCTGCGACTAAGAGAGAAACGAGGAACCGAGGGACAGCACGGGTTCTTTCGCCGATTCTTCGATCTCGTAATCGGTCGCGATACCAGGTGTGAAAAGGAACGTGAGAAACACTTAATTTCACTGAAATATAAAGGACATCAAAAATTAATGAATTACTGTTCAATAATATATCACGAATCAGAAATTAATGAATTACTGTTCAATAATATGTCACGGAAGGCGTAATTCCTAATGTATCGATTTAGTGAAGTGAAAATTGTTTACAAGAAAGTTTTAAGGATAATAATACAAATCGGCAGTATTGATGTTCATTTATTTAACGTTGAAAATCATTTGAATCGTATAAAAATTAATTTATTCTATTAATTTTTAGAGCTTCAATTATTGCATTTGTTCCTTGTGTATGGTGGGTTCGAGGCTGCCTGCTGTCCAGGTGCTACGGCGCCTGACTTTGGGCAGCCATGTCGACGCACACGCGTAAAGTGCATCGTGCAGTAGCACTGTCAAAAGAGAACTCAAGGGCTGTTACGAATGAAACTTTGTTTTTCCTCTAAAACAAAATTTTCAGCAACGAGGACCTTCCAGCTAGAGGGAGCAGATCCATTTTTAATGACTTTAAGGAAATCAATGAAAGCTGCTTATAAAATTATTGCTTTAACTTAACATTAAAAGAAAACACTAATTAAGAAAGTGTATATTTTCATGCAATAATCAGTAATTATTGAGTCGATAAGCCTTTATTTCAATTTTTGGCGGATTTTGCAAAGGAGGATGATAAAAAGTGGCCAAACTTATGATTCTTCCGACACTTAAACTATTAATGAGACATTATTCTACATGTTCCAAGGAATTCGGAATGCATAATTATTTACCGCTAATGTGATGGGACAATTGTAAACAAATCAGATGAAGTGGAAGGGGGCAGGTCTGGATCTGCATTCTTATTGCACAATACATTAATGGAGGAAGTTGTATATGTAGATTTTTTGTTCGTATATTACGCGTAATAATAAAAAATCTGTCAAGAATGGATTTGGTCCTCTCTTGCAAAAATATAGTTCTTTTTATGAAGGTGAATGTTGTAAATCTACTTTTTTCAGTAGTATTAGAAGAACGTCACGAGTTCAGGAAAAGATTTAAAATTCAGGATAAGAAGTAAAGAAAAATGTTGCATTATTTTCATGATATAAATGTTGTTTAATTTTTAATTTCGCAACTATTTATATTATATTAAGTTCTTTTATATCATATTTTACAGGCTAACGTACTAACCGAGACTATTAAATGTTTCAGTGAAAACGGAAAAAGAAGTTATATCGCAGTGAATATGTACGGATCTGCTAGTGAGAGTAGTGTTATAATAAGTTCAGTAAAATACAATTACGATAAAATTGCGGCAGAGAATCACGCACATGTCCCGCACCATACAACAATAATATTCTGAAAACCCGCATCTAGTTTAAAAATTGTTTAATTTCATTTCAAACTTTCCGTCTATTCTGTCACAAATGCCTGTCTACTTTTTGCTTCTACCACGAATTACGTTCTACATTATACCGGTACTAAGGGGCGATGTCCAGTTCAAGTTACATTTATCATAATAATTCATAACTATCGTTCCTTTAAAAGAGGAAGGTTTTGTAACAATAGTTATTGATTTACGGTGTCCACAATGACGTGGAGGCGGAAAGAAACATAAAAGAAGACTGGCTACGCGAATTCGCGGAAGATTACAACGATACGAAAACCAGTGTCATTCAAATGACATATTTATCGTAAACGAGCTCATCCTCATGAATGACACGCAGACAGTCGTGTTTGTTCGTTGTACAAGGAGAACCGTTTCTGACCACTTTTAACCAGTGCTCCTGCATGTGTACACGCAACTATACCGACAAGTCTACAAGTCCCCAAGAGAAACGTGTCCGAGTTGGACACATACGTTTCCGCGCATTAATAAGATCTCTGTAAATTAGTCCGCGAGTTGCCGCAACGGGTAAACTTACACCTTTCGGAATGTACCATCAGTTATGGCGCGAAACTATCGTCAACTATTATTACATTCAACAAAAAATATTTTGATCTATGATATTGAAGGATTGTGATAAAAATGATGGATGTATCGAATGTAACAAGTGTTTCGTTAATCGAAGAGGAAGTAGAATGAAACAGATATCCTTGTATGAGCGAAATATTACTGTGAAAATGAGTATCATCGTTTATATGCAAAATACAAAATGAAAATATTAAACGCTAATTGTACAAAGTGTTGTATCGTCTCCACTTTTGTTCAAGAAATTCATAACTAGACTGCGGATTTTTATGCAAAATAACATTTTCTAACGTTATTTATAAAGACAGGAGCAAACGTAGAAATTTATTTTTCCTTTTAAGTATCTTATTGGGTTCAAACTGAAATAGAAAAATCATTGGATCCGATGAAAGTGTTGTCTTTTAATGCATTTCACAGAGTTTTATGGGCTATAAATGCATAAAATCTGCAGTTTATTCATAACTTTTCAATACTGTGTGGCACTACCTACTTTGTAAGTTTCATATTTCAACAAAGTTAGTTAAATATTTGGTAAACAAATGATTATGTTTATTATGTACAATACAATATATTGAATTTTTTAACGCATATGTAAAGAATTCTTGCAGTGCTCATATCAATTGTTTGTCTAATATGTCTGCCTACTGAGCATCTTTTCTACTTGCAATACACCTAGACCTAAATGGTGCGACACGGTATTACCTATTTTCCATTGACCTCACTGTCTTACTTATCAATTAATATAACAATTTTTCAGAAAACAAAGAATACTGTACTCGTAGAAATTCATTACCAACGTTCACACAAATGAGAATAATCAACAGTGTAGTGATCAGAAAATCAGATTACATTTGAAAATTCAACGAACAGATTGATTGCAGTTTTCTCAAAAACTGAACTTTACAGGAACAGGTTTTAATTGTATATTTTCAATTTGTTCTTGCGTATAGATTTATCTCCTTCTTGGTTGTACTATAAATAAAGCCGCACCCTGTATATTAATACATGTATGGTATATTCTCTTGGGAAAAAGTTAACGGCAGTTAACTGACAATTTTTGGGCAAGGAAAGTCGTGAACGGAATATACGGTTCTGGCGTGGCCACACAACGTGCCAGTTCTGTTATTAATGCACTAGAAATAACACGACGGGAGATCTTCATCGTTCTTCGAATGGCGACCGAGCCATGGCAACCAATTATTACGGGGGCGAGAATGTTACAGCCGTGGTGTATTATTAGGCCAAGGCGTTCGCTGCTCTTCTTTTCGGACAGCGCCCGATCGAGGGTATCGGCGGTGTTGATCATCGTTATCGATGAATGTATGCCACCTCTTTCTCGACTTTGGTGTCGCGTTAAACGATTATTAGCATGCATCGCCGCCGGAGATTAACACCATTCGGTTGAATAATGTCAGGCGAAATAAGACATCCGACAGTAAATGATGTTCAACTCTGTTGCCTTGAGTTTGTGCTTTCTTGCTGTCTGAAGGTCTATTCACGCGATAAATGCAATTATTTACGGAAAGGATTTACTATTTAGCGAATGAAAATTCGAGTCCTGTAAAATTATAACTTGTAACGTAGAAATAGCTAAACGGCCAAAAGTATGGGACCCGAGCTCATGATGGATGGAACAGTATCTCATTATACTGTTACGATCTAATCAGTACATACACAAATCATTCCCAATCAGTTTTAACATAATATTTTCGTTAAATCTTTATAAAACAATATTTTTTTTTTTTTTGTATTATCAGACCTGACCCCATAGTTTTGACCGGTAGTATACATATACGTAAATACCATAGGGTCTTCAATTATTTCATGAAATTCTGTATCTTACATTTGTCACAATCCTTCCTGAAATTTTCTAAAAATGCAATTACACATTGTTATTGCATGTTTTACTAAATTTAACTGTCGATACTTCCATCACTTTGTTCAAGTATAAATTAAGTACTGTGAAGAAACGTAAAGGAATTTATTACATCCAGAAAATTAATCTCTCAAGTGACATCATTGGAAATACATTATGAAAATGTATTATATCATTTTGTAATGAAATTCTACATGGGTGGTTCTATGCATAAATATATTATATTCATAAGAAAAGAAAGTGATTAATGGCAAATAAAAACGCGTTTAGGTGTCCCGATTATTACCGTGTCTCCTAAGAGCAGTCCACCCGGGGCAGTTATTCCGGCTGAACTTCTTTCGTGGCCATGTACGACAATGGTACCCATCGTGTCGCCCAATGTGGAGTACGAAGAAAAGTGTATCGCCCACGCCGAATTAGAGATGACCGGGTCGATAGAAAACGAAACATGGTGCTTAACGGGTACCACCGCTAACCGACGCGCACCTCTCTCATT
Source organism: Dufourea novaeangliae (assembly GCF_001272555.1). NCBI lineage: Eukaryota > Metazoa > Arthropoda > Insecta > Hymenoptera > Halictidae > Dufourea > Dufourea novaeangliae. Next base: position 1,277,147 of record NW_015374123.1, on the reverse strand, counting down.
TATTATGCATACCCTGCCGATACGTATTGAAGATTGTTGCACGTGGAGGACTGCCCATAGCCCGCGCGCACAGTAGTTACACGGCACACGTGTGTAACGAGACGTAAGATCTCCCTGTAAGAGAAGCGGTTCGAGTGACGAGAAGAGATTCGAGAAAACATCTACTCCTCCCCTTTTATGTGGGTGCTATCGATTTCGTACATGGAATTGCGTTGCATTAACACGGTATGGCTTGCTATGGTTTCCCAAAAAATATCGAGACATTTAGCACTGCATAAAGAATGAAGAACTTTTCCAGATTTTGAGAATATTTTTTCCTTGATACCGTTATGATACGTTCGAACCGAATCTAATCACAATTGAACGAAAAAAATTTATCGAGACGTAGAAATATGTGTACGGGTCGTTCCACGTCAAGCGGATCACTTTTGTACACGATATTTGGGATTCTGCTCAAATTGAAATATATTATACTTCACGTGAAAATAGGGAGGGGTTAAGTCATTATTTTGCTGGTTTCGAAATTGTTAAAAAAATACAGACCCTTAAAGTTAGTAATGTCGACCGATTTTTATGAAAACTAGCATCACAAAAGAATTTTTGTCTCCATAACTATTAATGATACGACCTTGATTATATTTTTATTTTTATCGTAAAGGATCGTCCTCTGTAACTAATTTTTTACTTTGTACGTAAAGATGTGTTTGCAATGCAAAAAAGATTATAAACATTCTTGTTTTGAAGATTTGACCCCTAGGTCACAAAATTTAAAACTTTTTTTTTTAAATAAGCTCGTATTCTGTGATCTTTTGTCTTTTAAATCCATTTTTTTTATTCGCGAGCACGAAAGTTGTAGTTCATGCTATTTCAATTTGAGCAAAATCCCAGACATCCTGTATAAAATTGGTCCGCTTGGAGTGGAATGGCCCATAGGTAGAGTTTCCATTGATTTTGGGGAAGCATATTAACTGTCGGTAACGGCACTATTATTTTAGCCGGAAAGTAGAATTATAGGTTGAATTAATATAGGTATGGAAACAAAAATGAATACCCCGATCAAACACATGGTTTAAAATTTCCGAGTGTAGTTCCGGTTTATTTTAAGGTCTACTCAGCCTGTTCTCTTATGAAACCGGAACCTGTTATTCTCTTTCAATAAAATACGGAACGTGTTTATAACCGGAAGGCGAATAACTTTCTATATTTTCATGAACGGAATATTGGAGCACATTGTAAAATTGTAATTTCCTTTGTAAAGGTCGTACAAAATTATTTACTGAATTTCAGTGATTTCTGCAGAAGTGTTCTCAAATTGTTCTTTATTTTGTAGAATTTAGAAAAAAATACCCTATCTAGCGTAATCGTTATTCTAGGACATTTTACAAACAATTTGAAATTTTACTTTTATATCAAGGTAATGAAAGATATTGAATCTACAACGTAAACATAAACAAACGTACGAAGCAGGTTCTGTATAATTTGGATGCTAAAACGGTGTATCTAATGAAAAAATTATACATAAGAAGTAATTGTTGTAAAACTGATAATAGAATTGGTAAACACATTGTGTTTGGTTCGTTTGCTATAATTGAAAGTTGTATTAATATTTGTATTTTACAATACAACAGAAACACGTGTAAATACTACAAAACTATGGAGAAATACGAATTTCTGTGGTTGCTGTATTCACAATGAACGACCTGGAATATTCAATGAAAATTTGATGCATCTTTTACGTCCATCTGTACCACCGGAAAGCATCCGTCAATCGCCATTAACATCTTCATGAAGAGTCTACTTCCAGGTTGAACATTTATCATGATCGTTACAGTACACAGTCTGCCTCAAAACACAGGTGGATCGAAGGAACGATGCTGACAGAACAATGACGGAATGAAAAAACGATACACAATCTGTTTCTTGAAACAGCCAGGTTGACAAGAAGTAAAATATTTCTGTGAGCGAACATTTGGCAAAAATATTTGCTTTAAATAATTATGAATGTACGAAGCTATCGCAAAGGTCACCGGAATTTTGAACTAGTCGATATTAAATTATATATCAGTTATTACAAATTAGTCTCGTTACAGTTTTTTCTCTCCTTTTTTAACTGTAAGTTTTTCCGAATCGTTACAATTAAACAAGTTCTCAACGTATAATGACTTAAAAAGCACGAGGTTTAATTATTTAGTTTGATTCTTATTAAATTTGTAAGATTATTTATGCCAAAATATGAGCATCATTACCTTTACTAATACAATATTGAAATTAATTTACAATATTTTTTTCATTTTGTCATAAATAAAGTAGCTAGATACATACTAAACAATTACAAATTTTGCACCTAGTAAAACAGTACATTGAAATAAAAAATGTGCAGTTAGAACAGAATACAGCTCAAATTAGATACATAGCGACACTCATACTAATTAAGAATCTTTTTGAATTTTGCGTTTCAGCTGAATTTGAACAGTCACATTCATGCGAAGGAAAAATTTGAAATAAAATATAATACAATTCTTTTTGATATTTTTTAATATTATTTAGATGTAGTTCATCAAATATTAACAAACTGCATTTGATTACACATTGTACTTACTGATTAAAAAAATATCTAAACATAGTTTAACTTTTTCGGCCATCAAAGTAGAATAATCCCTTAATATCATAGGACAGGAAAATGAAACAAACTGTGATGTTCAAATATTAAAACCAAATACATGTAGGGTAAACGCGCCGGTGAATGAATACTTAAGAGATTTTGTAACTATTAAAGTCGAATTTTAAATGATAATAATATTAATAAGTATTTGGTACATGAAAATTAGATTTTTTAATATCTATCTTTTTATAACGTATGGATTTCAATTCGAAGAGTTGGAAAAATATAATTAATTAAATTAAACTGAAAAAAAACAGATTTCACCAGTGAATGAACATTAACCAGTAAATGAGTATTCGTAACCAATAGCGCGAAAATTGTTTGTATATGAAACAAGGAATTGAATAAAATCAATATTTAATCATTCGCTTATCAATTAATAACTTAATTTACTTGGTTTCATATATAATGTTCATTTACTGGTGCATCCACCCTATATGAATTATTAAAATTAAGCTATTTACAAGCTGTCATTACGATAAATAATAAAACAAAACATCATCGACGGTGGGATATACACGGTACACTACAAGCAAACTCGGCTTCCGCTAGGGGAAAAAGTGAGGTAGGCGAAGAGCCTCCTACCATTTAGTTTTCGGAGTTATTGAAATTTATGCTAAATTAATATTCGGTTTAACATTTATTTCCGAACTTGTCATACATTTAGTAAGTGGTAGGAGACTTTTCTTCTGCGCCACTTTTTCCCCCAGTGGAAGTCGAGTTTGTTCGTGGGTGTACATATCTACATGACATACGAATAATGTTATTTCCGTAATACAAATAGTTATTAAAATGTTATGACGTCCACAAGACAAGAATTCGTGACTCACCCAAACAGAAGCATTTCGCGGTATGCACATTTCCTGCAATTGAAAACAAATTTTTAAATGCAGCCCATGCGTTGGATTGAAACATCATCTTCTTTACGCAAACGTTTCTGTTTAGTCGGTGGAACGATTTCTGTGCGCGTGACAGGAATCCCGCGCCGATCGGCAAAGTCCGTGGCTAGTTCGCCCGGCTTAGGACTCGCACCTGGCGCTAAATGCGTTCCTTCACTTTCGAATGAAGAAAAGGAACACATCGAGATTCTCGCAAAGTTTCCGCCTTGTTCGATTCGACGACCCGTCGCGGCCGGTGGTCAGGTCTACGGGATCGGTATAGTTTCGACGCGATAAACGTTTCGATCGGAGCTATCGGTTGATTACTGATGTAGCCCTCGACCGCGTCCGCCCAGAATTTTCTAATGAGCACGTTAGTTCGTTAAGCACGTCTTGGAACGATCGTTGGAAAAACACGATCGTCGTCGGCCTCCCAGAATCGTACGTATACGCGAGGAATGCAATTGTCGCCGTAAAAAAAAACGGTACACTTGCATTCGCACGTACTTCGACGCGCGACTGAACGTAATACCGTGACGAGACGTATGGGATACTTTCCCGCGAAATGTCCACGTTATTCTACGCTGCATGAACGTTATATGACTGTATGACTTTTCCATGTCGTGAATATGTCGCCGCAGGGATGGTGGACGAGATATTACATTTGTTTATCGCGGCATGGATTTTTTGCCGAATAATATACGTGGATTGTAAAGTGTAATCTTCTTCGATAATGTTTTAATCTTTGTGCCGTTATAGTATTGAAATATTTTACGTTCTGCTAGCTGTATGGTGATACTTGTACGTTTTATTGCGTATTGGGTTGATACGCACGAAATGAACGATTTTACCGGCAGGTACATATGATCCTACGTTAATGAATGAAAATTAATAATATACTCCTTTCTTTATTGTTAACATTATACGGTGTACTCTATTCGTTACAAGGTACTGTCGAATATAGCGATAAGATCAATTATGTTAAATGCTGAAGTTAATTGACACTAGAAATATCTTGAAAATAGAGAAACTTTTGAAAATATGAAAATTTATAAATTAATTAATTGCTTCATTTTCATATCGTAATAAAAGTTGCAAAAGATCTGAGAAAAGGTATTGTTATAACATTTTAATTATCGTTATAAGAAAATAATGACAAGTCCTTTTGACTTGTTTGGTAGTTCTAGTGTTAAGATAAAGAATGAATCTGAGTTTTTGGTCATCTCCTCAACATTCGGCGAGAAGATGGCAGCAGGAAATGTCTTCGAAGGGTCATCATTAAATTTCGTACAATAATTGCGTAATGAATATGACATGAATGTAATACCTGTATTTCAGTGAAGAACACGTATAAAGTCTATTTAATCTTACTTTGTCTAATAGAATTCGAACAATGTTCAATATAATATTAAGTGCTGGTAATAAACGGTCATTTTATGTGCAACAACCTAATATTTTACGTGTTACTAGTTACTGTACGTTTTATCATGTATCATTCATGAAAGTTTCGTATAATTCCTACTGTTCAGAGAGTTGTCGTTTTCACACTCATCATAATGAATGTTGAGTGTCTATAATCGATTGAAATGGCGATCTAACAAAAAAACGTGACGACAGAGCTAAATCGTCAGGGATTGAAGACGAAAAAGGATTCAAGAGCTACAGATCACAGAGTGGTCCTTTTTTCATTTATCATAATAAAAAGTATAAAGTCAGAACGTCTTTACATTAGAAATATAATGTACTTATATTCATATGTTTACTTTCCATAATCGATTGAAATGATGAACTGACAAGGAGACGTGAAGACAAAACAGAATCGTCAGAGACCGAAGAGGGAACCGGACTGAAGCGCTGTGGATGATTTGTATCGGAACGGGGGCCTCTTAAGCGGAAGATTCCGGAATACGAACGAGCCTCTGCATACGAGGTAGACTACAGAGCGCGCTTGAGGTACGGTGTTACCATAAAAGCGCGTACTTTTTTATTCCCCCATCTGTACGAAACGTGAAATCGGGCACGCATGTAACGGACATGCTTACGAGAAGACAACAGGGGACCATTAATAGTGGGAGCCTGTTACATGCACGGGTTGCGACCAGGAGAGAGAAAGAGAGAGAGAAACAAACTCTGGAAAAGGAAGGGCTGGAGGAGGCGAGAGCAGCACCGGCAACGAGGATGGTAAAAGACGGCCCCACGAAGGGGGGGGGCCGACGGTGTACAGCGTGGCTCGCCTAATGAATTCAAATATTTGAATTACAAGAGTCGCGGCTCACGGTCTCATTCATGGCGGCGCCGCGTTAGAAGGCGGTCAACTTAGGAGTTGGAGAAGAGGACCGAACTGGAGGAGCTGGTCCAGGCGCGCAATCGGCCGGTACGATCAGTAAAAAAAAGGCGGGGAGCGAGAAAAGAAAACCGACCGCGTCGCGCGAATACAGAGAAGGAAGGCGGACGGGAGGAAGGAGTGGAGGCTAGGCGAGAGGAGGAAATATATGTAAAAGGAGAGAGAATCACGTACGGACGACGCCGGAACCATCTGTCATGCCGCGGAGAATTTCATAAACCGGAATGCGACGTGGTACCATCGCAGACACACCGGTCTGAAATTAAGATGAAATTATGGATAAAACGAGCGGGGCCACGGTGCGTGGAAGGCTCCGAAATGCCCGTTAAGAGCCCCGGACACGCTACATCGCCGGCCAGAGAAGCGGTTCCATTCAACAATTCTTGAATTAAAACGTTGGACCACGTTATTCCCTGCGAAAGAAACCACCGCCGCGCACCTATTCCGCGTGTGTTGCTTCCGGACGGCGGATGAATTTTCGGCGCGTATCAGCGGCTGTTATGACGGGTAGCCGACCGGTTAATTTCGAGGTACCTGGACAGATGAGAGGACCACTCTCTTGTCTCGCGAGGATCACTCTCATGGCCACGAAGAGCCGCCACTCCGTGGCGAGGACTTTTTCCAAGAAGGATTTCGATAAGAACATGTGTGGACGTAGCTGGCCAAAAAGTCGTTAACTCGGTTCATATTTCCCCCCCTGGTATGACAACCACGACATCCCTTTGTTAGCCAGGCCCAGATCAATCTTGCCCTCGTCCGCGAATGAGGTGTTTCGAAAGAATGTCGACGTCGTATTGCAATGCAACGTGTGCATGTATCAAGGGTGCTCACAAGTAATTCACTACTCTTTTTATTGAATTGTTAATACGGGTAATTTCAATACACTTTACTACTACTGTACTCGACAGAGGTTATGTAGGACGTTTGAGAATGGTAAATACCGGTAAGGCATCGCGCTATTTCGATTTCCTCGGAAATATATGTTTATTTGAGAAAGAACAGTATTCACTACATTGCGGATTTTTATGCAAAGTAACATTTTATGAGTAGTAATTCATTAAGACAGGAGCAAATGTAGGAATTTCTTTTCTCTCTTAACTATCTTATTGGGTTCAGAATATACCAGAAAACCCGTTGTATCCGATGTAAGTTTTGTCTTTTATTGGATTTCACAGAACACTATAGGCTATATAGGCATAAAATCCGCAGTCTAGTAATCACTCACTGGTAGAGGTGGTGATCCAACTACAGGCTAGGGTCTAAATATGAGTTAGTTGAAAGTGTATGGTCATGTTATCCTAGTTAGTACGGTCATGTACACCCTAGCTGGGATAATGTGAAACTACATACATATCAACAACCAAAGAACCTTATTTTAACTCCATATCACAAGATGTTTAGATACATTAAAATGTTACATCTTTAATATCTTCAACAGGTTTGCTAATAAACCGTGAAGTAAAAGTGCTAGCCTATACTTAGACCACTTCCTGTATGTTTTATGCAATACTTTGTTTTTCTTCTTTTAAAAACTGGAATAAGGGCATTTACGCGTTTGAAAGGTATACAATAATAAGGAAACTACGTTGACGTCTAAAGTTAGATGCGAATACATTTCGAGAATATCTGATTCATAAAGGACATTGGTTTTTCATGATCTCCTAGCGTTAGTCACTCGAATGTCAAGGTTCTTCATCGATTTGTATAGACGTCTATTGAAATTCCAATACCGAGCGATACGAGACAGGATGGCCTGCGGGGTCTAAGACGGAAACAGAAAAAGACTGAGAGATTTGGTTAGCAAAATGCGTATCTTGCGTAATAGGGTTCCGAGGCGAAATGCATGATTCCGAGGCAACGAGGTCTCTTATAATACATCACAGAATGGATGGATGTCCGTCCGGACGTATCACCAGTAAAACGTTAGACGCAGAAAATAAGGAGGATCGAGCGTGCGGAGCAAGAAAGAGCGAACGAAGAGAGGAGACCGAACGTTAGAGATCGGACGAGGCTGATTTGAATTAGAACAATGGTTGTTCCTGAATGCACGCACACTTCGGCGTTGTCGGTGACGTTCGAGATTAATGGCCCGAAAATTCAAAAATTGAAACCCCGTGGGGCGCCCCACACCTAACTTCTCCTTCCCGACCCTTCACAACGTGACGTTCGTCGATCGTCCCGTCGGACTGTGCCAACAATACTTATTGATCGATCGCGCTTTGTTTCGGTCAAATTAATTTTAAATGCTCCGAAGTCCGACGATGTTATGGGCCAGATACTCATTCCGTTTCGACTGTTCTCACCAATGCACAACGGGTGTGCTGAGAAACGTTTACAATTTTCGTATCCGACGACTACTTTGTTCTGTACATAAAATAAAACAATTATGAAATAAAACACTGTTGTGCTAAATTTTCCATATTGTACGATAAAAATATTTCCGACATATATATATATATATGTACGTATATATAGTTACCTCGGAAAGTAAATTAACGCTCCCATTGAACTGTCTGAATTTAGGAAAAATGACGAATGTTGTATTGCTATGAGACGAGATTATTATTATCATTTATTGGAGGTTCACTAACGTGTTCAGTTCATCATTTCATTTAATGTGGTTGGTCATTAACTTACTTTTCGAGGCGACTGTATATATGTTTAGTATGTGTACGGTGATGGAAAGGCGTGTACGAACATATAGGAAGTTTTCAAGAAAATAATGGATTGAAGATGTTAGTAATGTAACTAATTATAAATTATTATACAGGAAAATAAATACAATAAATCCTCGATGAGTTCTCGAAGGCTCCTCGGCACTGACAAGGAGGGGTTCCCAGGTGTGACGCTGGTTTTTTATTGAGGTTTAGCACAGTGATAGAGCTTGGAATCCTGATGTCAATGATATTTTTTCAGCCGCATATGGCCATTAGTTTATGAAATATTTAATGTTCAGTGCCGAGGAGCCGCCGAACACTCACCGACGATTAACTGTATAATCTGTTTACGATAACGCTGCGAGTATTTTCATGCAGCTGCGGATACCAGAATTACTAATTGATCTTAAGAATTACTTTTTAAGAATCTTTAAAAAAAAGAAGCAACGCACCATATACGATTATGACCGGAATGAGGAGAATGTTTATGTACGTTTCTGTGATACATGTAAAACTTTAATAAAATTTTTTTATAACCCCTTGGAATATAAAAGTATCGCTAAAGGTGAATTACTGAAGAAAGCAGAATATTGGTAGGTAAACAGTATAGCATAATAAGTAATCAGCAAAACTAAATATTTCTGCTGCCATCGTAATTAATAACATTACACTATTTATGCTCCTACATATCAAATGTAACGGTCTGATTAATATTTAGTTTCTGAAACATTTTCAAATGTGTATGCGCACTCCTGAACATAAGTATTAATACTTTACCGACGGATAGTCTATTAGTAGAATTTTTAATTTCAGTGCTCACAAATAAGGAGTATGTTAATTCTATTAGAATTGCTATTTTTCAAGAATGTCATTTGTTACTGTGATTGAACTCTTTAATAATACGATACTTCCTTGGCTGTTGATAGTTAGATCTACTAAACTTATTAAACAGCAGCCGGTGGGTAATGTGTTAAGCTACTTATCAAGTATAAAGTAAACCCGTTGGAAAGTTAGGAAAATGATTAACAGGCTGATGAATGATTGATCAGATAAATATTATGTAGGAAACTTTAAAGCTCAGCAGCGAATGCTTACTTTAACATCAGATAATAAGAATGATGTGAAAAATATGTAATCTGTATACAGCTATTATGTAGTATTCAGTGCACCAATAGCTTGCACCAACAGTGAGTGCACCAGTTTATCAATGGTGCACGATTTTTTAATCAAATTCAGCATTTATTTTTATAAAAACCAAAAAATCGTCTTACTTGAGTTGTACACATCCTTGTTCTTCAACAACATACGCCATTTTGTCGAACAGGTCGAGAAGATCGAGAAGACTTTCTGGCTTTACATCATATCGTCAGCTTATTAACCCCTTAAGCGGTTATACCGTTTACATATAAGCGTCATAACCAAAGTCACTACACAGTGGCAATAACAGACATACTCGCATTATGAAAATGTTTTTAAATAATTCTTAAAAATAACGATTTTTTCAATCCCTTTGATTTTTTCGAAGTAATAGTCTTTAAAATGTATCATTTCATCTGTATTTCTCGTGCAAATTTTAATTAGTTTAATGTGTAAAATTTCAAGTAACGTTTACAATGTATATGTACAACCACACACTGTGGACTGCACCTTTAACGATGAACCATTACTTTCAAGGAGTTAAAATTAATACTGAATCCCGCATCGATGCGTCCAAATGTCATGCAGTTCCGGCATCGATGTCAAGTTTACAGCGCTGTATCGAAAAAAAAAAACAACCTTACGATTCCTTTCGCAGTAAATAATTGCTAAAGTGACACGGCACGTTTGTCAAAAGCTCCGGGGAAGAGAAAAAAAGAAAGGGCAGGCACTTCGTTCGCCTCGTGCCGTTGTCGTCATTGCGCGAGCACGTGCAGAAAGCCGCGCGAATGTAAAAAGAAAGGGAGGCGAGCCTCGAAATCGCTTGGGTCCACCCGTTGCAACGAACAGTTCGTAACTCTATAATGCATCGTGCGCCCTGCAGGGAGGAGCCCTGCATTCCTACCAGCATTCCATTCAACTCCCACTTGCATAGCGGGGCGACCCGCCGGCGGGTGCATCCGTGCACTCGCGTCGGTGTGATGATGTACACGGTGGTGCGTGCACGTGTAATGTTCTACCTGCATGTGCGGATATCGCGAGCGCATGTAGGCACGATTCGTTGGCCACACGTAGAACAGTACCCGATCCACGTCTGGAGGAATGTCTAGTGCGCGACGTTTGTGTGAGGATATGTACGCGGGTATAATTGCATACACAGTGTCTTCGTAATTTCGCGGTACTCCAATGCGGGCATTAATCAGTCCATGTTATAGAAGTTGCTTTCGACGTGAGCTGCTTGAATATCAAACCGCCGTACATGGTGCTTTAATGATTGCCCGTTATTACCAGCCGAGAACGGTCAGCTCGCGCGTGTAGAGCAGCAGCTTTATAGTATGAACGTTTCGGTACGCAATTAAAATAAATTGGTTAAAAAGAAATTCTTGGGGCAGGCGAGAAGGCAATTATTTTGCGGAATTAATAGAAGTGAAATTTCACATTTCGCGGGTAATGTAGCCGAGTAGCAGCGTCAAAGAGTCACGCGTCAAGCGTCAAGATCACATCTATTGTAGCAAATACATTTTAGGAAATACCACGCGAACATTTCCATTCCTAATATTTTCGTGTTCAAACCGTAATCTTGTATTGAATGTAACAAGTTTTCGAGGTTAAAAACATAAAGGGATTAATATTCGATAGTACAGACAACCACCGTATAATACGACATTTCTATAACACGGTCAGAGAATTGGGAAAAACTTCGAATAACTCGATATACCTATAACACGGTTGACGAATTGCGTAGAGTTGTGTAGTTTTGTTAGTTTTTAGAACTTAACCAGATTTTTTTCTGTGTATGTACATACTAGTTCTTAGTTTCGTATAATTCGAATTCACATAACACGAGAATTTTTGGGAACCGAACAACTGTTTTGTAGAGTGTTACCTGTATACGATTCATTTTATTAAGAATATAAAAATTTTATGAGATAGTACTGTAAGATTACAGCGTGGAATTACCAGTGGGATGTTCAGAGAAATTGAATGGAGATTTTTACAAAGGGAATGGTAGTATAGCGATCAATTTAATGAACTTTGTCAGTGACAAAAGAACAAGACGAACTTTCATGAATTTTCGTCGCAATCCAAATGGCAGATAACCATCGAAAGACCGACACGCACGGTGCTTCGTTGTTGCTCGGAAAGGGTCAGCCAGAAACCGTGACGAGTGCCGTGTATACGTTGATACCGATCGGTCTTTTGTATCCATTCATCCCCCTTGGCACCTCACAAACATGCCCTACGCAATGAGCCTGCTCCTCTCCTTTACAATCCGCCGCACCTCGATGATCAGCCGGCCATCGAAATATGCTAATTGAAACGATTCTTATTTGCTTAATCACTCGTCCGCACAACCATGTCCTCCCTTGCTCCTTGTAACCGTTGAAATCTTTCATTCTTGTAACAAAAGTCTTCTACCCATTAATATCTCTTATCGAATAGTTTGCGAATAGTTAAATGTAATATTTAATAAATATGATAGTTTATATTTAAATTGTATTACACTGTGAACTTATAAAACTATGAACATAAAGTCATGCAGTATAGGTACACTCACCTTAATTGTAAATATAAGTATTCAGAAAAAGAGTGTATCTCTCGAGAAGATCGTTTTAGACAAGCTTTAAGAAACGCTTGCCTGCTGTTCAAAAATTTGTCATCGGTCGCTTAATTGTCTACAAGCGGAAGGGACCAGTTTAAGAATTTATTTGTGGCGGAAGGGACAACGCGACATTTGGAAGGCGAACGATCTGACTTTGGAATAAGTGTACAATTTTAGTCAAGCGGATAATTTAAACGACATTCATGTGATTTATGTTAGCTCTGATAGCGGTACATTTAAATTCGGTTGCTTTGTAATCCACATAATTAGATGAACCTGTTTGCACCTGACAAATTTGCCGGAATTTTGCTGAATCATTCGGATTCTTTATTGTTGCTAGCATACAGAGAATTTGTTTCTTTCATCAATAGAATATTTTGATGTTTTAATCCATTTATTAAAATAATATCTACGAATTGTACAAAGGAAAATTATTAAGCCAATCTACTTGATACTAATAAATAACTGGTTGATATACAATAATTATTCGTCTTAAATTTTACAATACATACAGTAAAATAAAATATGAATGAGAATAATTCAAGAATGCATAAAATAAAATGACCAAAAATGCTGTTATAGATAAATCAGTTTTGTATTACGTGTAACAATACCAAAAATCAGAACGGATCATCATTGTATTAGGTTGTTGCATATGAAATGATCGTTATATTACCATCATTTAAAATTATATTAGACATTATACAAATTTTATTGGACAAACTAAGATTAGACTCTATACGTGTTCTTCATTGAAATACAGGTGTTATATTCATGTTATATTCATTACGTATTTATCCAAATTTTGAAGATGACTCTTCGAGGATATTGTTAGCTGCCATCTTTTTGCTGAATGTTGCCATCGCTAAATAATATCTTTTAGCAGAAACTCAGATGTATCTTTACGAAGATTATTCTCTATGCGTATAGAGGAAACGGCCGAATTTAACTGAGATTAATTTTCTACCTTAATTAACTTCAGTATTTGCCATAATTGATTTTATTGCAATGTTAGATAGCACCCTGAAACGAGTAGAGTACACTGTGCAATTGTGCAATAAAGAAGGAATCCATGTTAAAATATTTTTCATTCATAAAAGTGTCATCAAATATACTTATCAGTAAAATCGTTCATTTCACGCGCGCCGACCTAATAATATTAATATTTACCGCAGACAGACACCGAAAGAGACTCCCTAATGATCTACACAAGTTTCAGTGTTAAATAAAGTTCTCCAACGGTTCCGAAAGGAAGTAGTTGGATTTATCGTTGTAAAAGAGCAAAATTTAGTAATGTTTCGAGGATGCTGACCTCGAAAGACCCGCGAGACTCCTTATTCCAAGAAGGTAGCTCGAGATTCTTGTTTGGTAGGCCCCATCCGCCTGTCCGCTAGTGTTCCCTCTCTGTGTCTAGTGTTTCCCCCCGCGGATGGACACACCAGATTAGATCTTAGTCACTACTATATGAGATTCTCATATTACACCTGGCTGTCCTTTTTATTTGGAAGCTAATGCAGAGAGAAGTTTGCGTACCGCTACAGTCAGCTCCCGTTTTACTCGTGTATCATCGTTTTTTTTTGCTCCTCCTGCTACCCCCCGTCCCTCGTTCCATGCTCCATTCGATCATCATCTTCCGTCGATCGAGATACAATATTGTCCGCGATCGATCGGTCGTTATCACCGTTACGAGTATTACACGATTATGATTACGAACGCGACGCGAGGCGGGGAAAGCGTATTCGAAATGAAGTCGTACCGGCGGCGAGAGCCCCGATTCCGACCGGCCCTATCTGGTAATCTTAATTTTCCGGAATCCCTACAAGGCTCCTCGGGTAGATATAATGTTACCAGGCGCGTCTTCTTAAGTGTGACTCGGTTGCAAACGCCCGCCACGACAGACCACGTCGTCGGGAACGTCGTCTAGGGATTTAATCTTATCCGGATACTTAAGGTGGACGATCAGATCGTTGGATCGAAAACGACCAGGTGTGCGCCGCCGGTTACAGATATTCCGATCTCTATAATACTATCGTTGAAATAATAGAATGCAGTTAAACGATTAGAAAGACCTTTACGTGTGTTTAATGTAGGTATAATTATCTCTTCGATATCTGTTAATGAAAATGTAAATACGTAGTGTACGTGCATGAGTCAATGATGTTTATATAAAGTAAAATACCCTGCTGAAAAGAATTGGGGGATCGCTAATATGGGCAGTCCCGTTGCACCCACCAAGCGAAAGAAATAAAACAAGTGCTATAGATATGATAAATTAAAATATTTTTCGTGCAATATTAACAGTAGTAACACCTAGTTATATTTGTATAAGAAAAAATATTCGTAGATTATACGTCGTATTGACGACCAGAGCGAGTTGCAATATAATATGATCCTCTAATTGCGTCGAGCAGTCTAATTTTCATTTTACATTCGCGAATTATACAAACTAACATGAACGTAAGAAATATCCAAGTGAAATATAGGCATATATAACCATAATGCTATTAAATATGCATTACACGTAGTTATTTATGTCACCGTTCGGCCAGTGTGTCGATGTGCACGCGTTACTGTACGTTCACAAATTAGACACGCAAGAAAAGAGGGAAAGTATCGAAGTGGTCGGAACGATTGTCAATCAATCGGAGATTTCGAGCTCCATAACGCACGAAGCGCTGGACGAATCTTGCTCGATTCGTTCCTTGTGCTCGCGAGCAGGAACAATAATAACGACAATGGGTATCTGCACGGGGTGGCCCCGGTATAGTTTATTAGCGCTCCGAAGACAATGGAGGTCGGGACCCGAAACGAAGGAGAAGGAAAAACGAGGAAGGAAAGAAAGACGGTGAGGTAAGAGTCAGCAGCAGCAGCTCGGAGCACGAGTCGAGGATGTGGATGAAAAGGAGAGAAAGAAGAAGACGACGAATGAGAAAGAGAGAGGTAGACACGGTCCATATTTAAGTATGCAAGACCGCCGCCTCCAAATTTATGCGCGGCGACAAATATTTCAAAATCATTCCCTTCGTGGCTCCGGTCTCTCCCTCACTCCTGTTGGCCAGGGGCGCACACCGCAAGGACGATGATAGCCTCCATCGGCAGCAGCGGCACGGTAGATAATAACGTGACTAAGGAGAATGTTAGATGGCCCGTGAGGGGGATGGAGAGGGGGAGGGGGTAGTGGGGAGGTCGTACGAGAGGTGGAACACGGGGACAGATCGCAAGAACAAAGCGGCAGCCAGGGAGCCGAAATATATTCAAAAATTCAAATCGTCTATTAGAAACAACGGGGCAGCGCGACGATGTGTACACGTCGATAGGGAGGGAGATCGAGAGGTGAAAGAGGAGGGCCGAGGTGGAGATAGAGAACCGTTCGTGGAAGGAGACTGGTCAAGGGGAAAAGGAATATGCGAATTATAAAGCGAGTGATGGTAGCCATTGGGGCCCCGTGTGTGCCTTCTATATGTCGACTACGTCTCTCCTACGCGTGCACACACGTCCCCTGTATATTTACGCGTGTGTGGCACAGGTCGAAGGGATCCTTCGGGGGCCCAGCTGGAGATCCGCGGTCCTCTCTTCGTTGTCCTGGTATTTAGGATCTCGCCGAGTGGAACCGAGGACGCGGTGAGTGGCGACAGGATTTACGGTCTCGCCCGGGTGTACGTGGAAGGAATACCAAGAAATATTGGTCGGTGGACTAGAAATCTCATTGCTGATCGTACCCGAGAGCACGGCTCGATTTCACAGTGTTGGTCCCACTGAATTTTTGATGAATCGCTTGATTGGATGATGTATTAATGCATCCGTTCGTCCCAATGCCGCATACGCCGGCTCGATAACCGTGCATGAAGTCATGTGTGTTATGCGACTAAACGGCCGACAGCAGGTCCCCGGCTGACGTCTTCTCCTTTGACCGTGGGGGTTATTAGCCGTGGCGATAATCAATCTTCCCGCGCACCGAGAACCGATGTTGATATCTAAATCGTTCATCAAGCGGCAGAAGCGATCGGTATCCTTGATGAGATCACCGAGCTCGGTGATCGTGACGCAGATACGCATCAGGAAAGAATGCCACGGTCATACGAAAGCATTTCGGAATCTAGATCGGCCATTTGTACCGCGAGTTTCCATTAACTATTGCTGTGGCGATTGCATTCAATTCAATCGAATCAGTTGAATCGGATACAAGAAGAGGACACTGGTTAATAGATTGCTTAGGTCTCGAAGGGCAATTACCTACTTCACGAAGATGCATACTTTTACACCGATCGCTGAAAGGGTTCACTTATAAAAACCACCCGATCGCGTCGCCAGGAAATCATAAGTCTTTACAATGTAATTGAACGTATGGTGCATCGGTAACACCGAGAACGATGGGAATCCTACGTGAAAAAAGGCTAGAATACCAACGGTCTCTGCGAAACGCGAAGCTACAAAGAACCCCCGTTAACAGATAAATCGTCCAGTGAACCAAAGGACGCTTGATAGCCACAATATTTCCCGTGGCGTTACCAGCCCACGCCGATCGTTCTAGCAGTCGCGTTTACAGTGTGGAACAGCGGAAGTGAACACGATCACGGAATATGGCGGTGTTTGGCTAGTCCAATTGTTCCTGCGTGCATCGGCTTGGGTTTCGGGACTTAATTTCCAGTCGTGACCGGAGATATTAAACGCGAGCCGTGTGTGTGACGTCGTATGTATGCAAATTCGGCCCTCTGGAAATAGGATGGCGAAAGAGAGGGAAGGGGCGGGGGAAGAGAGGGGCAGTTTCCGTCTGAACCTTGGCGTAACTTTGGTAACCGCGGATATCGCTCCGCGCATGTGCGTACATGCATATATCCTTAGGACACGTATGCGTGTACGCAGGCTCGCGCAAAAGGACCACGCTCACGGTCAAACGAAATGGTGTATACATCATGTATGTTGATGGCATAGCACACGTTCGATTCCCATGCTCTCTAAATATTGCACCCCCCACCCTCCTCTTGCACAATATACACCACCGTTCAAAAGTTTGGTGGTAACTGTTCGATTTGTATTCTGTGTTCTCGTAATGAATTATCGAATGCAATACATTATTATGATTAAGTTTCCGGTTGATTGGGGAAACCCCCGAGTAACACGGTATTCGTGCAACCCAGTTAGAGAATTGTGTGGAATTTTTTTTATTTGAAATCTCATAAGAGATTTACTACACAATACATTTTGTACAATTACATAGTATTATAATGTAACGCAACTGGAAAATGAGGACCGGCATTTACATACAGAAATTTACAGAAGAATAACGCTCTATTATAAACTTATTTTTATTCTTCCTAAATATGCAAATTGCAACTGTTTAAGAAGGTCAGAATGTGAAGGCACGCTTTAATGTTTCGAGTAGGTAAATTGTGTGGAATAGTTTAGGCCGTGGAACCTAAACCTATTGTATTTTTTGTATGTATATTATAAAGAGACCAATGGCTGTTGTTTTCATGTACTTTATTCAACGAAACTTTCAATTTATCTATTTTTCGACGTAATACCCTGCTACAGTTATGTACTTTTCCCATCGCTCTACTAATTTTTTTTTAGGTCAGCAGCGAAGAATTCCTTGTTTTGTTACCTGTGTCAGATTTGCACATTGGTTCTCACTTTTTCGTTGCTGTGAATCTTGATTCCACGTGATGGCACCTCGAAGGAGATGAATTGCATGTACACGGAAATACTTGTCAAGCAACTGTTTTAAGCTAATGACCGGAAGACCAACTTATGATTCTCAATGTATTATATTTCATATTCATATATTATTTATGTGAACTAAAGCTTTTGCCTCTTTACTTATCGAATGACCCCCGTACACACCAATTTTTCATTTCCTATAACACGAAGTTGTCTAAGACGGATTTTAGAAACTTAACCATCGTGGTATACGGGGGTCACCTGTATCATCATTTTGACCGTGATATGATTAAAATGAATGTTTATTGCAAGACGTTAAATAAACCGAATTTGGATCAGAAATATGAAAAGTTTAGATGGATGAATACTGCGATAGGTATATAAAAACTTGTGCAGAATCGATTCATTATAGGAAGGCTTTTAATCTCATAGACGTTTTGGAATTGCTGGTTTGACAACCAACGTGTTAATAATACAATCAGGATATAAGTTTGAATGTACGTTTCTCGTCACGTACACGCAAACTATTCAGTAGTAGTGTATAAGTGTACATTAAGACCACGATTATGCCAATTGCTAAAAATAAAAAGTCACTATTTATTATCTAATAAATCTCTAGTTTAAATCAGTATTTATTACATTATTCACGTGTGTATACAGTGTTTAAATAAAATCCATTTAAAACGTGTTTCTGCCGTGCATAGAAGTTCAGATAATGAAACACCGTATCCAAACGACGTTCGGATGAACAGTGTTCCGATAATCGAGGTTCTACTGTATTAGAATATTTATGTTTGTTCCTCGTTATATATAAAGTCATTCGTTACTGAAGTATTTAATATTTATTTTGGCAGTTTACGGTTCTTGTGTACTATAGTTCTCATTTCCTTGCCACCTGAAGACTTATCGGAATGAATGGCTTGCTTCCTCTCATTGAACGCGATGGTCACTTCAGCGGGGTTTAATTCGTTCCCTTCCTGTATCCTGGTTTACAAAAGGAACAGGAAGTCGTGTACGTGCATGACATTTTATAACGGTACCCGAAATATTTCGTACTGCCTGCGGTGGGAGAAATTCTGTGGTCGCGGTGCGAAGAAATACTTTTGATGGCGAGTTTATCCTTGGAGCCAGAAAGCAAAGGCCTGCCGCACCCGTAACCTGTACTCGTTCGTTGCTCGCTTTCATATTCGCGTGACTCGCGGTGTGAGTGTATACACATTAGTGATGTATAAAGCTCGAGTCTTCGAAGGTATAAAGACTGAGTCTTTAAGGCTAATATCATATGAAGCTCGAGTTGTCGAAGCTCGAGGCTCGAACTTCAAGGCTCGAGTTGTCGAGGCTCGAAGCTCGAACTTCAAGGCTCGGGCTTCGAAGTTCGAGGCTTTTATATTTAACACGTATTAAAATAAAAATAATATTAATAATGTTTAATACGTATTACATTTAACGTATTGTCCAAAATATATATATATATTTGATCACCCTATCAGTAATAGTTCAATGAGGTTTGGGTGTTGCAGAACTAATTTACAAAAAACACGCTTTCTGGACGTTTTTGTATTATTCCCCCTTAAAGCTTTAAAAGCGTAAGTTTAGTGTAATATTAAAGTTCGAAACTGAAAACTTTTAGGTTATGTTTTAAGGCTTCGAAGACTGGAGCTTTGTACATCACTTCGCTACATACAATTCATATGACTCGAGCCTTTGAGCTTACAGGCTCGAGCGTTAAAAACTCGAGTTTTTACGGCTCAAGCTTCGAACCTTGAGGGTTTGAACCGCGACTCGAACTGTTAAAGCTCAAGACTCCAGGCTCATTTTAACAACACTAATACACGTATCTACTCCCTTGAGCAACGATCATCTGCATCGGCCATGTTATTTTCCATTCTGTTCTGTCGCATTTGTTTATTCAAGGCGCAATCACGTATGTGCATGTAATCGCGTGTTACGCGTAGACAAAACGGAACCGTGGATGATCGTTTAAATCATTCAGGAGGAAACACACCGTGTGTTTACAGTGTTTGAGAACCTTCTGGAACGTTCTGACAGGAAGAAGCATTGCGTTGTGTCACTTGGAATATGTCGATTAAATCATTTTTACAATCTCGACTGTTTTGGTTAAATGTATTATTTAGTAACCTTGCATTTATGAATCTTCTATTGGTTTCTAATAGTGATTTTATATTTTATACAATTCTACGCATCTACATCAAGTAGAATTAAACAGAAACAAATTCAATTTTATTTTGCTTATATAATAATTCGCATTGTTCGCGATACTGTATTGAAAGTTTTAGTAGGGAAAACAGCTATAGGTCTCGCGTGTCTTTTGAAATCGAGTCTTGAACGCGTCCTGATCCCCTACTGGTCGACATTGGATAAGTAAGGGGATGACAGCTACGGGTGTAACCACGTAAGGGGTTGGCCAGCACCAAGGAGAGATGATCCTTTATACACATATATGTATATGTTCTGTATATACACATGTATATATGTATATATAAGATATATATATATATATATCTTATATATATATGTATGTACGTATGTAGGTATATAGAGTGGAACGTGATTTGCGGTTCGGGACTTCTGAGTCCCGGATTTGAATTTATCTTGTCCCCTTCCCCATTCCTGCACCTGCTACTTCGAATCGATGTCCCCTTTGCTAACACCCATCTAGATCAGTCCTCAGTGTCCAGGAGGACAGTCAGATGTACTACGAGATCTTCCTTCGGTGTGCACACACAAAAACATCCTTGGAAGGTGATTCATAAGAAGTTCAACGGAGAGGATTACGGTTTGTGCACAAGTCGTCCTCTTTTTGTGACAATTGTGAGTTTGTCCACCATTTTAAGTATCGATAGTTACTCTTAGATATTTTTACAAAATTGAGACGATTTATGTTTTTAGTGAACGTGTCTTTTATTTAAATGTTGGTAATTATGTGTTACACTTGGAAAATTATTTACTTATTGATAAATTGAGTAGACATGTAACAGGAATATGATAGCGTAATGTATGGAATGAACAACGGAGATCGCTAACGAAATCACGTGATTATGGTGGTACAATGGAGCCGAACTGTGTAAAATCATGCACGATCGTAATGCGCATCACAGCGCGACCTCGCCATTATACTCGAAACAAGCGACTAACGACCTGCCGCTGGGTACCGATTGGCCGAATTAGGCGCGATATGCGCGTACGTAGTCGTGCATAACCCGCGGGGATGATAATTAACCCTGCATGAATGAGGTTTAATTGGATTCAAGAATCAACCCCTTTCGTAGCGCTGGACCGGGAACTTCCGCGAAATTCTGACGGGCCTTTGACTTTGAAAGACAAAGTGTACGAGCGGCGGGCGGGGAGGAATT
Source organism: Dufourea novaeangliae (assembly GCF_001272555.1). NCBI lineage: Eukaryota > Metazoa > Arthropoda > Insecta > Hymenoptera > Halictidae > Dufourea > Dufourea novaeangliae. Next base: position 1,255,832 of record NW_015374123.1, on the reverse strand, counting down.
CGAATCCTCTATATTATTACACTCTGTGTTTCATGCTTTAATGTAATAATGAGTTGAATATTGTTGTATGAATGCGTCATATATTGTCAAACTTCGTACATTGCGATATGTGTATTTTCAAAGGATCTTGGAAAACTATGGTAACGATAAGTTTCCAGTCAGCCAAACCTGCAAAGCCCAATTGTGTCTGGTATAAAGTTATGACTACAAGTTGATGCAAGATTTGCTATAAACAACTTGCGCGCACATTGGCAGCAACATAGGCAGTAAATTGGCTTGCGCAAACCTTGTTCCGGTTTTGGCCTCAATTTGACATACATAGATCATGTTGCAAGACTTTCTGCAAACTTGCTTTACCATTTTGTCAGTTGGCGTTGTCTGCGAAACCCAAGTCAAATGCGGAAACAGGTGGCTATGGTTTTTTAGACAAGTTCTGTTATTTATTGCTGGCAATTTGCTCGAAATTTGTACACAACTGGTTATCAGGGTTGTTATAAAGCATTAAAAAATTATTTATGTATCCGTTTTTGTTCTCTTTATACGTAGATATATACACGGCGTCGTGACAAGCAGTATGATTTCTTGTCATTCAACTAAGTGAACAGACTTCGACTTCTCATACCGAACGGGAGTAAAGGGTTCTCTTCTATCTCACCGCCTCTCTGAGTTATTATTAGCATTGTTAACCAACTAACTGAACCGATACTACCCTCTGATGCGTGAGCCAATGCCCTGCAGCTTGTTCACCCCTAATTGGCGTTCTAACGTAATGGTGATCCCGTCAAGTGATCACGGAACCCTTGTCTTCGTGGGACCTTCTAACCCTTTCACAATTGATGAGAATCTCCTGCCATTGCTGTTACAATGTTCCGAAAAGCCGGTTACATTTTTCAAGGATCCCTTGCTCGCTAAACTTAACCTAAAAAGGTCGAGAAACTTAATAAAATTATATTTGTGTCTTAATTTAGTGTAGCTAATGTTACCTTTAAAATTACAATTACGCGACGAAAAATTCCAATTTTACGCGTCAGTACACTTTGCTACACATACTCTCCGATAAATCTTTAGAATAATACATTTATTAAAAACTGTTATTATTTTATATTACGAATAAGAAAATTGCATCATTTACGAATTTTTTTGCAATATGAATGAAACTGTAAAACTTTTCTTTAAATAGTTATAACAGTATAATCGTAACGGTATGTAGTAGACGAATAATGGATGGTTCGATTGAGCGAAGATAGAAAGGTAGGAACCGTGGAGACGAAAGTCGTTCGAAAGGACGAAAGCACGAGGCTAGCATGACGAGTCTCGGGTTGACGTTTCATTCCCAGCAAACTCCCGCACTATGCATACTAACTAGCCGTCGCAACGTTAGGTATGTCTTGCGCCTTTCTTTCTCGATCGTTTAAACCGCCGTCGATCCTTCTTTCTCTGTTTTCGTTCGCTACATTGCTACGTACGGTAGATTTTTCTTTTTCGAGAGAACTGTGAAAAAAGCGATAACGCCGAAGAGAATTGGTGGAAGGCGACCAACCCCTCGTTGCTTGGATGGGGGGGGGGTGCCGACCACTGGTTAGTTCTTACATTCGCCGATAGATGTAGTCAGTTGTTCTTTATCAACTTACGCATATCATTTCCCTTCAATGATCGCCGCTTGATTTACATTTTATTCTTGTTTTCATTACCTTCGACCTTATGACCGTTACAAGCCTATAAATATGTATATCCAGTGGAACATCGACCTTAGATAATATTAGTCCAAATTAAAATTAAATCGACCAGATACGATGTTATCTAACGAAGTTGAGAGTGGAATCTAAATGATGCATTGCACACGAAATTACTATCCCTATCTGGCACATGAGAAAAACCTTTAACATGGATCATTATCACGAATCAAATGATATCCGCAGTAAGTGTTTGGTTTAGGAGTATTCCATACTCGAAAGGTTAATCAATCCACTAATCGTCCTTTAACCCTTTGACTGCGGAACATTCAGATACGAAACGTGCCAATCGCATGGCGCAGTGATAGCAACAACTGTCAATAATCAAAATAGATTGTTCTTTTTGCATTATTTATGAGTTATATTTATGAAACAAGTAATTTTCAAACATAAAACATTTAATAAAATATGTATGTATATATGTATATGTTCGCACAAAATGAGCACCTTGTCGTAGACGCCTATAGGCGCTGTTCGGGATCAAAGGGTTAAAATTATTGCTGTACACCTGAAGATATCGGAACTGGTTGACTGTCATATTTATGACATTCACAATAATTATACTGGTCGAATAATTTCAGGTTTGTTAAAACTTTCTAGATCCCGTGGTAGAGAAGCAATATGAACTTCGAGAACAATTATGTTCACCAACTGAATGAAAGGCGAACAAAAGAAATCAGCTTCAAGTCTGTGGGATGTACATATGGACACGTCAGAATAACACATAAAACATGTGAATTCTAGCATAACGGTAGCAGTCACGGAATCACAGTCGAATCAGCCGCCTAAAGTTCTATTTTTAAACGGTTTATTTCCATTACCCCTGGCAACTATCTCATACGACGGATCTAACCATTATTTTGGTCTAGTCTTGTTTTTAACCCTACGCTTCGCTCCCCTAGACGAGTCATCTATCCCACTCAGACGACTTCTACCCCATCCTCCCTGTCGGAAAGGATTTTATTTGCTTTTATTCAGATGTAATTGTTGGGGCCAGTCACCACTATCGCCACTACCTAGCGATGCCTAACCATCCAATTCGCGAATGTTTCTCTACCACGCGACCCCTTTTATACGTTCCACAGCCATACTTTCCGTGTAGACTACCTGGTTTCATTCCCTGAAAGCGGCTCTCCTCTCTAACTTTCTATTAAAAGTAAGACGATTACTTTACAAGACAACAAGCACAAACTGTTTTAAATAACTTTGTTGTTCTATTGGATCCTGAAGTGGTATAATTCAACTGGCGGTTCGTTTATAGTGTTAAAATGACATTACTAAGTATATGCCCCAGAGCAGTGAAGAAAAACCGTCTTATGTGCGCGTGTAAAAAATGTATAAATTATATTTATTGCGTTGCTGACGTGCCCCGGGCAATTGTTGATAGGGGAAGAATGTAATAAAATAGTAAGTGTTGCAGAACTTTATTCATACACTTTGAAAACTAACGTGGAATTTTATAAAGATAAACTCATAACTTGTGATACATCTTCGTCACTTTTAATAATACACACGTGGAACTATCATAGATTTATCAGTCATTCCATTTCTTAAGCTATTTTTTATAAAATTCATTTCGGAAAATAATGACTCACAAGCAGATACATATAGAGGAGAAAATTGATAATATAGGTGTCGTTAGATTTTTTATACAACTACAGGCTTTGGGTATGACAAAAACAATTAAAAAAGAATTGAATAATTTATAAGTGTACAAAATGATATCACCGGTAAATGTTTCGCGTGCCAGCAAAATTGTCGTATGCGCCACCTCTGGCACGTGTGCCTTAGGTTCGCCACGTCTGCCTTAGGGGATTGAAATTAGTAAATCACAAAGTGCATAACAATATTACTTGATAATTTTTAGTACAGAAATATCACATTAACAGGTTCAGTGCAATACGAAACTTATACATTATCTCTGATATACACTGAAATATTTGCATTTGCTTTTTCTTCAATCTTATAGTAATAATCACTGTAAACAGTGATTTTATATGTTTCAGGTTGTACCTCAGCTTCTCCAATTGACGTTACATTAAACTTCATTTATCGTCAATAAAATTCCATTAATCAACTCCTTAAAGATTCTACCAGTAAAATGTGCTAAAAACGCGAGGGCTTATTGGAATGAACACGTTAAAGACATTCGGAAGCGTTACGTGTCAGTGTCCAATAATAGCATCTTAAATCGCCCGATGACATTCATTTCTGCATATCTCGTTACTAGGCAATTTTCACGACCTAATACCCCGGCAGCTAACTATGATGTAATCAGGGAATAATCGACACTGTGTAACCATCATCCCCAGGCGTGAACCCCCTCGAATAATGAATCACAAGTGACGCGAAGTGACTACCCCGTGGAAATAATCCGGGATTAGAGACGCGGACACGTCCGCGTCGCCGATGAAAACGAAATCTGCGAATGCAAATTCCGGACCGCACGATTTCCCTCGTTGAAACGGTTCGAGTGAGCACGGCGAAAAGGGACAGGGACGAAGGACGCTCACTCCGTCCGATGGGACGAGTCGGAGGGTGCGCGGCGAGTTTAATTATCGGGTTAAACGTAGCGAGCGCTGATTCTGATGAGAGTTCCGGATTCGAATGCTCTCTCTAGTACGTGACTGTCATCACGGCGGGCCAGTTAACTAACTAACAGTCCTGGACAGTTAGCAAGTACCGGACGGGAGTCGATCTGTGGGGGAGATACGGCACGTATAAACCCCTGGCATCTCCCACACCATCCTCGCGATGACATTGTTCGCACTTGGATTCATATTCAAATTGGCTCGCGCTCCGGTGCGATTGTGATTATTGCGATTATTACTACCATCGATGTTCCGGCGATGTTTCGTCGACGGTGAAGGGGGAGGTTAGGGGTTGCACGCTACCCGATTTTCGTCGCGTTCTTAACCTGTTCTACGAGCCCTTTCTTTCCATCTCTTTCAGAGGGTACGCGGTGGAAGTAAATCGACCTCGGCCCGATTACGAATGGATTACATGAAGTGAATAAGTATATTAGTTTTATTTGGTAAATATTAGGGACGTGCCATATAATGGCCAACTAGTCGGATAAGCCGACCAGTTACTTTTGAATAGTTGGCAAAAAACGCAGATTTATCGATAAGGCATAGCAATAGAAATGCCATGCTCTTTCTTTGTTGCTATTAATATAATTGTAATATTAATTAATATGCAGTACACTTACTTATACATGTTTGTATGTAATACAATTGTTAAATAAAACATTGAAAATAATTATTGTTATTTATTGAAACCAACTGAAGAAATACCAATTAACCAGGAACTTTGGTCATTATTCCTTAATTTTATTATAACATAAACATGCTCTTTAAAGCGCAGGAACAGAACGTAATAAAATAAGTATAACAAACAATGTTAAATAATTTTCTCTTCGGATTCATAGTATTGAACAACCATAAATCTTGAATCTTTTTTGTAATAAAGGTAACTGAAGCCGTATTAATTAAATTTTATTATTTAACATGCGAACGAAGTGATTTGCTACGTTTTGTAACGGTGTTTGAAAAAAATTCTAGAGGGCTGATTAATCGGCTATTAGATTAGTCCATAGCCTAATATAATATATTATTTTTATTCAATTGTAAAAATTTAACAACCAAAGAATTCGAAGAAACAAAATTTTTTCTACGTTTTGTCCATTTCTATCTGCATTCTGTGTTTTGAAAACTGGCACACATCAGGACATCTGTATCAAATATTTGTGATTGCCAGAATCTTCTCTTTCCATAGGGGTACGTGTAAAATCGGTGAACATTAAAATCGTTATAACTCAGCAACCGTTCAGTGGATTCGTATAAAAAATTTTACAGCGTATCAGGGAGACTGAAAGAACAATCTCACAAATTTGTATTGACTTCTTACTATTTTGGAAATAGAATCGATACATCCTCAAACTTCTGAACACCAATTCTTCTTCTTAGCAATGTTTCCTTCTTTTCTGTTTACGATATAAATATGTATTTCCTTCACTTCACATAATATTCTTCTGTGCATTGCGTTGTTTTTTGTAAAACACAAGTTACATACATATGTATGTATTACTTGTGTGTATTTATATTAAAATAAAAATGTGGAACATGATTTTGTTCGTTTTATTTTATCTATATATGTATGAAAAACTTAGGTGATTCACTCATCAAGGCCCAGTCCAAAACACTGTACCTAGATACGTTACATTTTTGGAAACACGGACTCTAAAGGGTAAAAAGCGGATCAAAGTTTTTTAAACGAATAACAGGAAGTTCGTCTATACACTCTCTATTAAAAATAAACAAACATGTGTTTGAGCGTTTTTCCAAATTCAACCCTTAAATTTACTAAAGCTGAATATGTGAAATTTAGAGAACATATCCTTCACGAAAACTACATACGGTAATTTCTTAAAATTCAACACTGAAAAATATAAAACTAATATTAAAAGCTAATGCGGACATAGCCGTGGGAAACGGCTAGTACAAAATAAGTTGTAGTATGAACAAATTAATAGAAATGGAAAATAAAGTGCGATCATAAAAGAAAGATACGTGTAATCGTTGTATTTTCCAAATTTTCTGGACTTGCGTTGTTTTGTCTAATGCGTATGAATTAAATATTGGATATCGGTAAAATCGCATTGCTTTTTTGAACATGTAAAATTCCCTTTCATGCAGTTTTTCTAATAAAAACATAAATCCTATATTGTACAGTTCAGTTAACGCATAAACTCAAATTTTTTGAAATTCTGACACGTGGCGTTTGTCCGAACAGCCACAGATATATCATTATTAATTTTTGATGACGCGATAACAGGACACACTTTACGATTTATATTTGTTCATTTCTGTGATATATTAAGTTTTCTATGACATGCAACCATATTACACTGATTTTTCAGTTTTGTGGTCATAATTGTAATGGTAATAATATATTTTGTAGTACGCGATCATTTTCAAATGGCTGCAGACAAGTGTACAGAAATCTGTCTGTCGCAACCAAGAACAGAATTAAAAATTATGGGAGCAGAGAATTTAATGAAAATTTTCCCGGAGGGGAGAAGTCGACTACGAAAGATGCTGGAGTACATTAATAACAATAAATATATAGAGAGAAGGCGGTTTAATGTAGTGCAAATCGCTCTAATTAAGAATCCGATTAAAGGAGTTGGCAGGTACAGCGTTGGAGATTTAAAAGAGGAAATGGCTGGGATCAGAATCGCTTTCTACCCGATAAAGCAAACCGTTCATTTATTAACGGTTGTCCCTCTCTTAAAATTCTTTCGTCAGCTTAAGTATTTGCTTTCGTACTCCCCTCCCCTCCGCCGTCGATTCCCCCGCGTTTTTCAGGTGTTAGTTTTATGGCTCGTCATTTTTTTAAGTGCAAATGAGTTCCGGCGTCGCCTCGCACCTTCCACCGTCCGGATCTTTCCTTTATTTCTTTAATTTAAAAACGGAATGATTACACGGGGGTGGCTCGTCCGGATTAAAAACTCTGCCCCTGGAATCTGACCCTACCCCCAGCTTCTTTTCATTCTCCAACCCTCGGTTTCTCTTATCCTCACTTCGCGGAACGACTTTCTTTATAGAAACCTACGCGTAACAGCGGACGCGTTTTTCCAGATTGATTGCAAAGTTAAATTTAATTCCTCTAGGCTTCGTTTCACCACCCCCACCACACCCTCCCCCTCCCCATTACACAGGATAATACAATTAATTCTCGAAAAGCGTGCAATTTATTCCAGACTTTACAAACTGCATAATTGCGCCGGTGAAACAAAACAGTGGGATACGTTATGCTAAGTGAATCCAAGAAACCAGAAGCTTGAAAGATTTTATCGTTCTGGTTTTCAGGTATACTAATTGCATTGATACCCGTAGAAATTCTATATACACGGTCCGTTGCTTACTAGGCGTCGGTACGTCGAATAATAGATGGAATTCTCTCGTAATTACCGAAATGACGAGTGTTTGCCGCAACGGATGTTTGCTTCGCCCATTGTACAATCATTAAACAATATAATTGCCCACATCCTTTCTATCTTTCCCTTACCCTGTCATCGGTATACCGTATTTTTTTTCTTTGCTATAAGCAATGCGATAGAATCGTATTCGTCTCTCTGTTTTTTTCTTATCTAGAAGTGTATAAAATGCAAAATACAAAAATATTTTATTTTGTTCAAATGTACGACTAATATCTTGTACAATATACCTACTGTAATTTCGTTTGTATAGTATACATGATGTTCCAGTAATCGAATGATGCTGTTCTAGTGTAAGAATGAGTATTATACAGAGTGTTAATAAAAATGTAGGACATTTTCACAGGGTGGATTCTACATGAAAAATTAAGACAAAGATCAAGAATGATGTAAATGCGTCTAGGCTTGGTTACGGAGTTATTAATTGTTGAAAATACGGACGAAATCTACGTAAAATACGTCGTACACAAACGGGTATACTACTTGAGAGGCGCGCTCTTCAATTGTTTCCAGAGTTGGTTTCGTTTATTTGATTGTATTTCATTCGTAAATTTGACTTTGTTGATTGTCAACGATCGATCCTGCGTATTAGTTGGGAATCGACTGTTGTAAATAGTATAATCCATCGTGCCAGACGTGCTTCAGGTTCACTTGGAAACGAAGTCTCGAGCGAAATTTCGTTATTTTTTATTTTCATCTTAGTTTGGCGTGTAGAATCCACCCCGTGAAAGTGTCCAACCCATAGGAGATATAAAAAGCATTTATACTTTCTGTTTATTTATTAACTGCCAGTGTTTTTGTCGGAAATCTTTATTAGTATTAAATGGTTACCACAATGTCTGTTACTGAAAATAGTATCTCCCATTTTCAAGAACTTTCTGCTATTCCTCTAACGCAATTTAAATTCCCTGTCGATAAAATAAAATAAAATAATACTGTTACATATATTATACATATAATGAGATTAAATGCATACATTAACAGAAAGTACATTTGATACTTACTCGGAATGGGGAGATCCTCACAGATTTCAGTGACTTTGAAATATGTTGTCAAGGTCATCATTCTGAGTTAGTTGGAGCTAGTTAAAAAACAAACAAAAAATACTGTTCAAACCATTATACTTATTTGAGTTCGTTAGAGCTAGTTAAAAAGTTATATCTGGCATTCCACAGCACACACCACACACCTCGAGTATCGCCCACGTGTGAGTCATTTAAAATAACTATTCTAACCAACTCTGAACCATCCCCCACCCCCTTGAACTACCTCTATCCAACTCTGATTACTACAAAGCTTTAGAATCGATCAGAGACAGTAGAAACACAACACAGAGCCGGTTAGAGGCAATTCAAGAAAAAACGTATCATTATTATCACCGCGGATTTTTGGCGGAATTCAACTACGAAATAAACAAGTATTTATTCTACCAGTTTGTTTTTAACTAGCTTTAACTGACTCAGATCAGTATTGAATAGTATATTGATACTTTGAATAGTACATTTTCTTGTTTTTAACTAGCTCTAACCAATTTAGATCAGTATTTTTTTAAGACAATACAATCTTGCAATACATGCTTCGCACGCAAACAAAGCCACACAAACAACATACATGTTGCAAAAAGGAAAAGTTGCAAGCAGTATACAATATCGAATATATTTTTGCGAATATCTCGGAAACTAGAGCCGAGTGGCGGTAACATGTATAGGGGAAAGAAATTCAACATGATGACCTTGACACCACATTTCAAGGTCATTGAAATCGGTGACGACCCTCCTATTCTGAATAATTATCGTACATTTTTTGTGTAAGTACCTACAATATTAGAGATAATGTATTATCATAAGAATATTAATATTAAAAGTAACGTGTTATTCATAATGATAATCCTACAGTGTGCTGGCATTTGCACGTCAGAAGGCAGAAAACTAATGTCTGAGGTGACCTACTTCTAAAAATCACCGAATGTTATAATGTAAAACGTATAATAAATTAAAAGTCAACATGAATCCTTTGAAAAGCACATTTTTGATTTCAGTATTTGTAAACTAAGATACTTGAAATCTGTAACTTACGAGTTTGGTTGCTCTAGTATTAACTGAAATGTATAAACAACAAATAAGTAGAACACATTATATTGGGTTGTTCGGAAAATAATTTCGTTTTTTTTTCAGCTACATGTTGTTAATTGTATTATTATACTTTGATAACTGACATTTCAAGCTTCAGTTTAAAAAAAATTGTTTTCGCATCTGTCAAATCGTTCTTGTTGGTTGTCGCATCAAAAATAGAAAACCGAAGTGAGCATTTTCGGCATATTTTGCTTTTTTATGACCGTAAAGGTAAAAATGTAGTGCAAGCATGGAGAGGATGTGATGACTGAACGTCAGAGTCAAAATTGGTTTTCGAAATTCCGTTCTGGTAATTTCGATGTCGAAGATGCACAACGTACTGGAAGACCAAACAAAGGCATTAGTGGAAACAAATCATCGGATAACAACACGAGAAATTGCTGGGAGGTTGAATTTGTCGAATTCAACCGTTTATGAGCGTTTGAAACTACTTGGTTTCATTTCAAAGCTCGATATTTGGGCTCAAAGCGTTCTCAAAGAAAGAGATTTGATTCGTCGGATTACCATCTGCGATATGCTGTTGAAACGTGAGGAAAACAATCGATTTGTGAAGTGAATCATAACTGGTGATGAAAAATGGATTGTATACAATAATGTTAAACGCAAGCGATCATGGAGCAGACGTGATGAATCAGCTTCGAATACATAGAAAGTTGATATCCATCAAAAGAAGGTAATGCTCTCTGTTTGGTGGGATTGGAAATGGATTATCTTTTTTTTTGACCACCTACCAACTAACCAAACAATTAATTCGAATATGCACTGCCACCAATTGGACTAATTGGATGATTCCATCGTGCTGATGAGGCCAGAACTGATGAACAGAAAAAGTGTAGTGTTTCTTCACGACAACGCTAGCCCTCACACATGTTTAGTGACTCTCCAGAAGCTGTTAGAGCTCGGATGGGATGTGTCACTGCATCCACAATATTCACCAGATGTGGCACCATCCGATTATCGCCTGTTTCAGTCGCTGCTAAATTCTTTGACTGGCAAAATTTTTTATTCAAATGAAGATGTGACAAATTGCTTAATTTCGTTTTTTGCCAATAACGACAAGTAGTTCTACGAGCGCGAAATCACTTCATTACCTGAAAGGTGGCAAAAAGTGTTCGAACAAAATGGTCAATATATGTATAACCGAATATAACTTTCTTTGTATAAAAAAAAGTCGTCTTTCATTTTCATGCAAAAAACGAAAATACTTTTCAGACAACCAATTTTGTCAATGCTATCATCATTTTTTTGATAAACAGAATAATCTAAAATATTTCACCGGTGATACCGTTCTTTCCTATTTGATCTACCACGTTACTAGTTGTATTACATTCATTGTTACTTTACGTGCTACCGATTGCCACCACATGAACACAATCTACGTGCACAGCGGTTTTCCCGCGAACGAATAAACAAATAGATATCCACGCGTCCGAGTGTGCAATCCCAATCTCTCGATGAATCCAGGTCGATGGTACCAAGTGGCCTGTTGAACCGAGAACTACGCTCGTTATTAGACATTCCTGCGTTACCGATAGATAGATTCATCCTACGTCCCACCCTATCACTCCTGAGCATGTGGACCTCCTGCCTAATCGGGTGTGAACGCGCCTTTGTGGGGTGGCACAGTCTGGTCGAGGAGATATTGCAAGTTGTTTAATTTCGTGCGCTCTCCGCGCTGTTCCTTTGTTTCGAACGTTTCAATTTAAATCGAAGCGCCCGGTCCAGTCACGGGGACTAACTGCAAAAGTACAAGGGGTTTGGTTGAAGAGAGGTGGAACAACCGGAGCCGGGACAGGAGTCAAGGGATTAGGCGCCGATCCGTTATTAATTAGATCGGCATCGGGCGGAAAAGAGCGGCTCTCAGAAAAGGGCCAGATCCGATATCGGTTCTCGGTTTCAGGAATCCTTCCGACGATTCTTCTTCTGGCCCGTTCGCCGAGACCCCGCGAAATTAATTGCCGGACAGCGTCCCGGGGGCTCCGTTTCGCTGTCGACACCACCCGACACACTTACTGAAAGATACGATTCTTTGTTGCGAACTTCGCCTGGACGGCGGAACGATCACGGATTTAACACACACCTGCTCCGTTCTGGTTACGAAACACATCGTGCTGGAGGATGTGTTACGTTTACATTGTTAGAAATTACTTTCACGATCATCGATATGGCAGATTGGCAATTCGACGTAATTTATAGACGACATTGTAGGTTGCAAGTAAACTACGGACTTTTATGTTAAATTTCATTTTATGAAGTACTGTATAAAGACAGGCAGGGCTGTTCCTGGGTTGTTGGCCGCACGGGTACAGAAACAATATTGCCCGCCTTATTAATTTAATATTATTTAATTACTACTGTGTTTACTTTTATATCTATATAAAAGTATGTTTAATTAGTTTTTATCTAAGCATCATAGGGTACAAAAATATGTTTAAGTAGTTTGAATCTATATACATAGTTTTTTAACAGTTATCATGCAGAAGGAATATTGTCTAAATTTTATTTTCATAAAATGAAACAAAGATCCGTAAAAAAGAAATGGTGTTATTTAAGATGAATATTTTATTCTACATATAACTATAAAATTAACGTATAGTGTTTGTAATAATGATGTTATAGTTGATAGTATAGACTATTAATAACCTATACGAATTTAATCCAATAAATATGGCTAAATATCATATGCTTTTTTGGGCTGTATATAAAAAGAGCTCATTCTTGTATACGTGTAGTGTTCCAAAGATTACATATAAAATTAATTTGATTGAATTCTATTTGTTTCAAATCTTAGGAATCATCACAAAAGTTTTTATTGTTATTCTCATTAAATTTGACATATAATAAATGGTCTGCTGCCGTCCCTGGGTTTGGTCGCCCAGGTGCGGGGGCACCTTTTGCACCCCCGCCAGGAACGGCCCTGAAGACAAGAGCAATAGTAGTATTTTTGTTCTTCCCTTAAGTAGGATTTTGTTGAGTTAGGAATAAAATAGAAAATTGGTTGCGACTGGTGAAAGTTTTGGTTTTTATTGTATTTTTGAAATTATTTAATTGATTAGAACATAAGATACCTACAAATGTGCATTATGGAATCAGGTAAGTATACAGAGGATAGTCAGAATGTTCTCACTGTAATTGTTGCAACAATTATATTACAACCGCGATGTTTATTTACTTCTCTTGCTATTGGAGCAATATTTTAATAACGGTTGCTTTCAAATCTTTAATCTCTATACACTGTTCAATAAACTTTTACATTACTAATCTTCCAGTTAAATCGGAACTGAATCAAAGCCAAATTAAGGACATATAAAGTTACAGTCTATATTTGTTGATTCATATCGTATTCTTATTTACTACCATTTTTTACAATTTCTTTTCATTTTTCAATTAATTTCATTGTACCAGTGATATACAACTTTGATTGTATTGGCTAAAAAACTCGTCAACCTGCTTCTAGGTGGATTTTGTTTTCGCCGTCGTTTTTCTACAAAATATTCTAGCAATCTAAAGGAATAATTATCTGATGGGGTAAAGTCTAATTAATTGGATAAATTCTATGACTTTTTTCTATCGAGCTAGTGTAATTTTTTTACAAGGTTGATAGAATGTAATAAAAATAGACTTCGTGCTTGTTTATATATTTCTTGGGTATTTACACAGATAATAAAAAGAACATGCAACTGGGACAACAAATATAGTTAATTTACGCCTGGCATATAATACCTGTTCATTAGATCAAACGATTTTATCGTCCAATATAACGAATTTTTCGAACGACCCAATACATTACGACATAAGATAATTATGCAAATAGTTTGGTTAGAATCTATTTACGGAAATTGTTTAAACAATTATATTTAACAACCGTGGCCCTTATTTTCATTTTGTATTAGAGAGCTATTTAGATAAGATTGCTGTCGAGTCTTGAATCTTCGTGCACTGTCAATAAACCGTTACATTTTTATCCTGGAGTTAAATCGCAACTAAATTAAAACCGAATTAAGGACATACGTATGTATTTACCAGACGCTAGATTATAATTAGACTGCGGATTTTTATGCAAAATGGAAGTTTCTAAAGTAATTTATAAAAACAGGAGCTAGCGTAGAAATTTATTTTTCCTCTGAAGTATTTTATTGGGTTCAGAATAAAATAGAGATCTCGTTAGATCCGATGAAAGTTTAATTTTTTATTGTATTTCACAGAGCCCTGTAGGTTATAAATGCATAATATCCACAGTCTAATTATAATACACCTAAACTGTTGTCAAAATAATTGACAAACTTCTATACTAAATAATATAATTAGAAACTAAACATTGACTTTGAGTCACAGTTACCTGAACGTTTTACGAAGATTCCACTTCGGACGAGCGTTGTGATCCAAATTGTGTGTCCGAAACGTATAACAAAATTGTGGAAGTAATAAAATAACGAGGTCTTGTAAGTACCTACATCATATTCGTCTGAAACATTCGGCTGTACATCTCTCAAATATGATTTATCCTTAATGATAGCGTTGCCCCTGGTTTTTAAACGATCAACAAGGAATGCCCATCGGTCCATAAAGTCGCGAGGCGGGTGAAGTCAAAACCGAACAGCGCAGAAAAACTCGTCGGTACAGTAATGAAGAGGAAAAAGGGTCTATCGCTAATGAAGCGAAACGCTTTCTTCAACGCCGAGCACGGCCACCGTCTTGTAAGAAGCCCTCGGTACACCGGCGGTCGTGTAACGAGTTTTGTAACAGCGAATCGAATCGGAACCTCGTGGAACCAAAGGCCTCCGCAAGAATCGACTACCTTCATATTAGAGTTCATCCCAGGTTCTTGCAACACGTGTTAATTAAAATTACTACCATGATACGCGCGATGAATGTTTGATATTCGCCGCTGCGTTCGTTACGAATCGATACACCTCCTGTATACAGCGAAACTATTAAAATCGTACGAAGCTGATACTAACGAAAGTTAATTGACTTTAACGGTGCGCGGTTTTTTTTTCAGCCGTCGCAAAAGAATTAATGTTTTTGTGAGTTTGCACAGCATACTTCTTTATACACGACGAAGAATCAAATATGAAGAATAATTAAATCCATGTTTTATTGACAAAAAATTGTGTTATTCCGTGTACCATAGAGATACTATGCAATATTTTATTATTTTTGTTTCAGGTATCAGGTACTATTCGATTTTTGTTAAATCGTTACACTATCTGTATTCTTATTTTTTCCATTCTTGCTAATTTGTATGGGTAACTGCGTTATTGGTAGCTCGACTTTTCAAAATCCGGTGTAAGGCTTTCTCAAGTACTTAAAATTTTACTTAATTGTGTCAAACATTTGGTTCATACAACGATATTTCATTTATTATTATTACAGCTGTAACGTTCATTTTAACTAACACGAGACTAAATAATAATAAACAAACAAAAAGAATGACATTTTTATTCTTTAAATTATTCGCAGTGATTAAAAGCAATACACTAAATATGATATTCTAATAATAGATATAGCCTAAATAATATAAATTTCTTGTGAAAGTATTGAAAGAATATCAATTTCATTATGAAATTTTGTTATAAGTTAGACTCAATTTTAAGCTGGTAATACTTAAAATTTCATAACCAAACTGTTTGATACTGAAATGGATTTACTTTCACTTACTGTTTCAATACCGCAGATTATTTGTATCGTTCCGAAAATCGTAAATTCTGTGTATGTATACACTGCCTTGAAACACCAAGTTCTGTGCAGCCCGAAGACTCATGGTTCACGAGCGCCTCTATCGATATGATTAAAGTGGATTAAGGTCAACGTGGCTAATAAATAAAATATGATAAGAATAATAGTGGCAATTTAGCCGATGGCAGCCAGCGGAGGAAGTCAGATATTATAGTGTAGCGTAATGCAATCTGAGTATTTGAATACCTAATAGTTTTCAATGCATACATTAAACCTTAAATGCCTATTACCCAGACGGTGTTGTACTATAGCATTCGCCGATGCTAATTTTAGCTGTGTCGAATTCGAGGTCCATACGACACAGCGTCCGCCAGTTTAATAGATGGTTTTAGCAATGCATTAAATATTCGGTGTGCATTGGGTATCGTGTAATGACGAGACTTTCAGGCATTTCTACTGAACAATATTATGTTAACGTGTCTCCAGGTTGGCCAAAAATATGATAAAGTACTCGGGGAAACATGCACTGCCGTGGCGGTGAGTTTTCGGAGCCTTTTTTTCTTCTGCACTCGAATGGCGTGAGAATTTTCGAGTTACGTTGATTTCCCCCGACTTGTGCTTGAGTCACTTTTTAAATAAATAATTTATTACTGGGACGTTAGTATAATATGAAAATATGTACAACGTATGGCATCATACTTCTATGGCGTATTGCATAGAAATATGATGCTATACGTTTACATGAATAACTTCTCTTCTTTTAAATTAAACCTACAATCGTCGTTCCAATGATGAAGTTGCGGAACGGCATTTTTTATGACTCTGAGCTAAATATCTGATTTTATTTGTTTCTCACTATCTATTTAAGAATGCCATAAAATTAATATTAATGGCACAGTTGGTGGGTAAATTTAGTGTAATGTGATTTTACAGTAACTGACTGAAAGTAGTTTTCGTTTTTATGAAAAGATTAAATTTTTGAAGTTCCGTAATTTTACCATTCAAATGACGATATGATATGTGAGTTTTAAGATAATGGAAATAGCATAATATGAAAAACGGAAATGCATATGAAATTCTGTTGCGCATATTCATATTAGGTAAACGTTCTCTTTTATGTCAAATATTTTTAAACCTACTTTTTAGGAAATATGAAAGGGCGACCCACAACTTGTGGCACAATCAAAACACGATAATTTTATGTGTGTAGGATAAAATGTTTCGCACAGAGTTCCATTTTCGAGAAAATTCAGTGCGAAATGTCATCGAATTCGCGAGTAGTAGAATACGACTGGCTAATGTGTCTGTTTATTTTTCACTTTTTTTACTTATAAAAAACGGTACGGCATAGCAGTGTGTATTTGTTTTTCATTGCTTTTATATCTTGTATCATATTATTAATTTGTATCAAATTACCGTGGAATAGAAATTTACTCATACGACATCCAAAGAATTTTCAAAATCGATTTTCTAGTCGCAATCAAACGTCTACAGGACAAAATTTCATGTTACATTTTCGACTGTCCTCGAACGTTATCCTTGGGTAATTATTCCTCACAATATTATTTAATTTCATTTGAAAATTGATGATAAATTATAACAAATAAATAATGACATTTCCAGTTTATTAGTATAAATGGAATCACTTTCTTTTCAATTGCGCCATGAATTACGATCCACTCTGTACTTTATTACGATTTATGTTTCAGTTCAATATTTTTTAGAATACGATTCGTGTGTCTATATATTTTAAACTTGTCTTTCTGTAATTTTAATAATATTCATTACGATCCCACAATCACGATCTGAGATAAATTAAAATTCATCACTCATCTGGAAAATAATAACATTTTAATATTTCATGTTTATATTACAAGGAGTGTGAATACTGAAACGCCTTCAAATTGAAATGGTTCAGTTTCGAAAAGAGTTATTTAGAGGAGAGTGATTACAGAGAATATTGAAAATTCAACAATGTCAGCTCAGCCGAACTAATTTTCCTACGCTTGAATCAGTTTGCAAAGACTGTGATCATGTCTCATCGCGCGAAAGGAGCATTCTAAGTCCTCGATATGAGTCGTGTAATCCTTCGTAATGAACCTCTCAAGACTGTCAGGGAACGTTTCAAATATTTATCTGGGTAAAACGTCTTTCGCGTCCTAGCTCTTAATGGCAGCCTACCATTCCTCGCGGTTTCAAGGAATTATTCAGAAACGTCACCAATTCTTGTTATATCCAAGAGCTTGACAAAGTCGAAAGAAATAGCTTTCAAAGGAGTTCTTGATATTTCTCCTTAATGAAGATTTCCTACTACAAAAATTATTTAAGCTTAATTTGTAAAAGAATATAGGGGAAATACAGAGATATGTGCTATATTAATAATTTGCAATAAATTAGTTTGCAAAAACTGATAAATGTTTTTTAGTATATGAAATACATTTTATATAACGTTTGGGTAAGTATGTATATTACATTTATATTCTATTTACATATTTATTAAAATGATGCGACATTTGTATTAATGCTTTAAAAAATATTTTATGAAATTTTGTTTCAATTTTTCATATATTTTTTTCCTGAAAGCAGTTAATACTTGTTTGTGCCAAAAAGATGTTATTAGGTATTGTACATAAACATATAATACTTAGAAAATGCAATAATTTTTCTAAATATATGAGTAAGACACATAGTTTAAAAGTACACTCTTATTACTTAGAAAATTTTTTCCATTTCCTGACACTAATTTTAACGTAAATATTACATTACTACTTCTAATTATTGTATTAATATGTTTGACTTTATTAAACTTTATGAGAATAAATGACTCAAATTTCAAATTCTGTGATAATTATAGTAGTACCTCTATGTATATTTTGTTCCATATTTTGGAAATTCATATAAAAAGGACGTTACCAGTATGTAAAACTGAGTAATACTGTAGGAATACACACAAACTTATAGAATATTAATTAACAATCATTAATCGTACTTTTGTAAATCATATTTTTTATTCCTCTCTATAAATTGCGCCCGTGGTAAATACGAAACGTGCACATTTTTCTATGTAAGACACTAGTTAGTAATTCTCTCCATAGATGGCACGCGTTGCACTATTGCGCCGGATGTCCGCATTGTTGCGCCAGGTATATAACAATAATTATCATTGATTTATTTAAAACATACAAAAATATGCATTTCATTTCGAATGCAATATCATTAGTAATTGAATTAATTCAGAAACAAATTAAATTAATCTAAAGTACGAGTAATTGATATCTTATTATACTTTTTTTATATAAAAGTAATCGTTAATCAGACAAACGTGAAACACTGAAAATATGAAAATGGTTATATGTTCTTCTCATCATTTTCATTAAAATGATACAACTACACAGTGGCGAAAAGGTACAGTTATTATTGGCCAAAAGAGGAAAAAGTGGTCAGAACACGTAAATTCTAAATAATGACTACTGACCAAGAAATAATCCATACATTCAAAGATTGTAATGAATCCTTCATTAATTGTATACTGACTAGTTAAAATTGAACAATGCATGTACCGTTGAATATAATGACAAGCTGTCATCGGAACAGTGCAATTTTGTGGAAGCTGAATTTCAACATCGTTAGATTGTTTAACTACTAGAATATGGAAATTACTGCGTGATTTAAGAGGATATTTGTGATACATGAATCAAACCTAATAATATAGGTTTTGTAATTTATTTATTTATTTTTCCTTCAGGATACAATTTAACATAAACCCATCATGGTAAATACTTTTCAAAACTATAAAATGGAGTCAATTTATTATGTTCAAGCCGTTTTTTTTATACTTCTAGTATTTAACAACTTCCGAACACATACACAAGCATATTTTCGGGTCTCATCTAAGTAATCTTGTTATTCGAAAACATCTATTATTGATTTAAATAGCTTATTTCATTGAACGTTATGTTTAACTTTATGATAAATGCATTCCAAGGAATATTATTTTTGGACGTTCTTCATATATGAAATATTAAAGACAGAAATAATATTAAAAACACTTTAGGGGATTGTTTGTAAATTGTAAAGGAAATACCATTATTTGTCAGTTAATTGCACTTTAAGCATTATTTCTAAAAGCTAGAATAATGTAAAAATTATAGTCACTATAGAAAATAATATTGTAATAGCCTCTTAATAAATATTATGCACTATTTGCCATGTAATCTTGTGACAGGACGTGCCTCTATCGTTAGAACGACGGCGTTAATTATGGGAATGTCGGGTGTAAATGATATGTAGGTTGCTGCATAATGATTTGAATTGTATCAATCACCTGAGGAATATTAACGATATCATTCGTGATTAAATTTAATCGGTGCTCAAGTGACAATTGTATATTTAACCTAATTAACTTTTATGCTCTCGTGTTAGTGCGAGATTCGAGTTGTCTTCGATGTCAGAAAGAAGATTGAGTTAGAAAATCTTATGACACATTCATATTGTATGTTTCCTGTTATAAAATATTAAAATTTCTCCAATAATCTAGGAATAAATTACAATAAACTTCTATAATAGAAATTAGAATGTAATTTAATTAATTTTTAGTGATAATTGACTATAAACACACGATATTTATAAATCGAGGTGAGCAGTTTTCTAAAACAAACGAAGTGTAAGAATATTGTTCTATACATATAAATATTTCAGTGTTTAATATGCTGGGTGTTTTGTCTAAGACCAAACACCTTAATATCTTCTTTATTTTTAACGATATGAACAATGTTTCAACAAAATTTGAATAGTTTCAGAAGGGTAATACATGGAGCATTTTCTTATGATCATTTTTTTTGGAATTTTTTTAGATTCTTTTTAATTATTTTTTTAATGTTCCAGTTTACCTCAAGGTCACAAGTTAGATATTTTTGAATGCACCTTAACACGTGCTGCATGATACAATAAAAAAAAGTACATGCTGTCTGGCAAAAAATACAGACGGTCGAATAACATTCGGAGAAAATGGTCATAAAACACATGTTCCATATATGTTACTTTCTTTATGAAACCATTGAAACCATGTTTGAAACATGTCTCAAATTATTAAAAATACGGAAGGTATTTAGGTGTTCGGTTTAGGTGGGACACCCTATAAAATAATTAAAATTATGCTATTGAATTACGTGTTCCTGTAGTTAATGAGAATATCTATCAACTAGATAAAAATCACTGATGAGTGATTACCTACTCTAAAATATGTTGTAACCAACCCCTTTAAGAATATCGACATATATAATTAGATATTATGAAAATATCTGTGTTATAAAAAGAACGTAATCAATATTAATTAATGTTAATCACTATATTGCACAACTAGCTGAAAGTAGGCGGGCTCAGCTTTGCTGATGATGAGAGTTTGGTACACTGACGAGCGAGGGACAGAAAACAAGAGAGCACAGAGCCACCAGTCCATGAAATCGACGCGGAATCGTGTTCGCTGCTTTCTATAATCACATTGTCAATTGTAAGCGATGTCACAATAAGGAGGGAATACTATTTTCGCTATCAATGTTCAATCGAATACTTGTTGAATCGTTACTTAAAATTTTTCTATATGTGTGCACATCGTTAAATTTCGTTTAATTCGCGCAATAAAATAGACGCAACAATATTGCTCTACTCAAAGTGATATTGGTATTTAAACGAAAATAAAATCGAGTCTAATATCGAATAATTTTAGCGGAGATTTTGTAATTAAAGTAACAATTGTATGTATATTCCAAAAATTAGATATACTCATATAGTTTTTACTGTACTCCTAATACAATATACACAAATAATAATTTTTATAAGAAATATTAGTTTTTTTATTTATAATGGTGTCCGTAACGTTGAGACTCGCTATGAGTTAACTCTTGTCCATGACATAAGAGTTATTTTCACTGTTCCGTTACAATAGTCAGCCATTATTTAAGTGATTCTAACATAAATAATGACTACTTAAAAAAATAGTAACAGCAAAATGCAACTAAAGAAGTTACTTTCAAAATGTAAATATACATTACAAGCTTTCTCTATTGTAATTTGCTAATTTGCAGGTTCTAATTAAACAACGTAATACAATAAAATCACACAAAAACTTGTACTTTACAAAATCTTATTCTTACCAAACTTTATCTGAATCCGAATATTTCGCTAAAATCAGTAATATCGCGATCGGGATCGACATTCCGATGATTCGATACACACGGCGTAACAAATCACATATAAAATATGCGCGACACGATCGGAGCGTAATTCACATAGAAATAAGTCTCGCGGGCACGCCTGTAAATAACGCAGGGAAATAAAAGCTGGTCGACGTAAGAGGAGGATGATATCGTTTCGCGTGGTAAGAACAAACGTTCCGCGACTGAATTGTCAATGACAATGACTGACCCTTCGTACCTCGTGGCCCACAAAAAGTGGGGGTTCGAAAGAGAAAGAGAGAAAGAGTGAGAGGGAGGAGGAAACTGGTTTAAATATTTTCTGGGCACGTGTTTTACATAGGTAAAGATATACCCGCTCCTCCGGCACGCTTGAATGTATAAGGCCCGGCCAGCTATCTCGGGTCAGATCTCGACGGTGATCTTCAGCTCTCATTTTTTCGTATGGTCGCTATTATGCTCGTCCACGAAGGCCTCTCGGAAACTCGTTCGTGTGTACAAAGGATCTTCCGACGATTATTAATTATCGCGAGTAGCTCTCGTACACGGAACCGGAGGCAGATTTATTTCTAAGTAGCTCTTCATTCCGTCGTTCGAACCACGTCTTCCAGATAATTTCGATTCAGAACTCCATGTTACCACTCGCATGTAGTCCGTCATCCATCGCTCGTTGATATCATCACCTAAATCACTTCGGCGTGTCAGGGGGGGCCTCAACTTTCTCGAAACAATGTAATTAGTTAAGCGGAATCGCTTCTATTCGAAACAAAGTCCCCGCAGACAAAGAAGATTAATGCCAGGGCAATTGCGGCATTTTCGGCTGGCGAAACGATGTTGATCCCAATATACGACTCGCCACGGGCACGGTAATAATTAGAATTAATTTAGGTGGAACGTTAAATCTAGGCGAGTGGCCTCCCCCCTTCCCCGGACGAGAATAACCCAACTGGCTCTGATTAGTCTTAATGTGTTAATTAGAGAAGATTACTCTTTGCCAATTCCTCCACGTCCCGGTTCTCGTTCCTTCGGTCCACGGTCCTCTTCCACTGTCGCCGAACTGGACTGTAGATGGCAAGCCAGGTCGCCAATGGGAAAGACGGGAAGAGCAATAGAGAAGGAGGATTGAATGGTGTAGAGTTTAGCAAGTATCATATTTTACCCGGGCATCAACGTACCGACAAGCACACACACACACACACACACACACACACACACACTGACACAGACAGAACCGTGTCCACGCACACGCGCGTGGCAGGAGATCATTAATCACTATTATCTCGGGGTAATTTTTCTTCGATATAATTTCGTCTGTTTACCCCCGCGAGTTGGCGCGCGAGCTTGCACACCACGAAGACGAGGACAAGGCTCCGTTTCGAAGGGTGGCGCCGGTTCCTCTCTTTTCGTCATCCTCCCAATCTTGTCTTTTGCCTTCTCTCCTGTCCCACTCAGCCCCGTCTCTTTTGTTCCTTCTTCTGCTTCACGGTTCGTGAACTCTCAACATCGAGGCTGTGTGTACACATGCCTGCAGCTTCGTTAGCCTCAAACTCGACGTGTTTCCCACACCGACGACTGTGAAATCAGGTCCCTTCTTTTTGGCACGTAAGACGACCTTTCGGATGCGGATCGGAGTAACTCTTGCGTGATCGAGAAAAATGTTTCTTTTAATGCGTTCTGCGGTTGCGTATCGTCGTTTAATCATATAGGTTATGTTTCGATATCATATAATTTTATTCGAATTGAATTTGTTACTCTATCGTGATTTTTAGTTTTTTTCAACACGCAATTTTTGTTAGCTCAGAAATTAAATTATGCTTTGATGATGCCGCCTAATTGAATGTAGTTCTCTTTATTGGTCTGTCGATGATGTATTTGGCAATTTCCTAATCTATTTCGTCACAACGAAGTGCAATACATGCATACATTGCAAACTCTTAAAATTAATTTTTTGGTGATGAAAGTGAAAATGGAAAAATTTTATTCTTTATTTTCACTGCAATTTTAACTTGAAAGATCTTTAATTTTATTGTTCGACCAGAAATTCAACTCTATTTCTGTGTACTAAGCTATTTAGCAATTGTGTTTAATATGCAATCGTCCGACTTTTGGTGATTATAAAAATCTGATGTGACAGATACACTGTCTGCAATTAATGATTAGATTTGCATATTACAGAGATAGATTGAAGACAGTTATGTCTGGACCAAACATCAATGACTTGTTATTCTCTATTGACACAATCTTCATTAATCGCTATATAAATTCGACAGCTGTAAAATTTTGATAGCCTTATCTCAAACACAGTAAGAACCGCGAGAAACTTGAAATTAATAATCAATGATGCGTACAGTAAAACGAGCGATTCTGGCCGCAAAACAATTTTCTCCTAATTTCTCGTAACTTTCTCAATACTTTCACGAATTATCGCGGAAGCATGTCGCCAGCGAAAAATGATCACAAATCGAGCGTAAAGATTTATGGTTTATAACTTTCATAATCCAAGATATTGTCACTTTCGCAATTGGTGTCATTTAAAGACCACTTTATACTCTAATAAACAGCCGCTTTCTATAATTTCCACATTCTTCTACGATTTAGCGATTTACACTACCCAATTACAAGCTTGACTACATTACTTTCGACTTTAAGTGAGATTAATAAATTTTATCTGCTCTTCATTACTTTCGTTTTCGAACGTACATTACCTTAACGTATACAGTTCTTTGTCTTCTTACACGATTTGCCATTTAATTTGTTAATTAAAACGATAAAAATTAAATTAATTATGTCAGAGTATTGTTAGAACCAAATTCGATTGACTTTCGTAGAAATTAGTATTAATAGCATACAAACAGACAATACATAATCTATGTGGTATTATATTCTAATTTTGCAACTTTTGAGATCGTTAGAAATATTTTTTAGATGTATAATATTTCTTCACTTGATAGTAAATTAATACGATGTAATAGATATCTATGATTAATGAAGGTTCTTAATTTATTGAAATGACAAATTTAGTTTTCTACAATAACGTAACTAGATTTATGTCTCGTTGATAAAGGTGTATCAAATCTATTAGAATCGTCACTACTGAAAACGATTCTTAACTTCAGTTCACCACTGAAATACATCTCAAAGAATCATCACTAATGAACTGTACATAGTTTATAACATCTTTTATCCCATAAACCATACATTTAACAAATTTTGGGAATCGTAATCTGTGACTTTACGAATGCTTTCTTCTTTTCATTTAAACTGAGATGTTTCATTACAAAATTGGCTAACATGTATCTTAGTCTGGCGGAGTGGTCTAAAAAGTGTCCTATGAGCGCTCGAAGGAAAGTAGCAAACATCCAGTTGGCGCTACTCGAGACTAGCGACGCCACTTCCGTTTATTTCTTTTCGTGTCTTCTTCCTGGCGTTAAAACACTAATCCTTATCCAACCACTTGCAAGTCGAGTAGCTATTTACACAGTTAATGCGAATACTCGTACGTGTACTTACCCTCGCGAGAGAATGGGAAAAGTAGCTTCAAGCTAATGTCAGTGTGTTCCACGTGCTATTTTAACCTTATTTGCGTCGACGAATATGCACTTAGCATTGTCACCGTATGGGTAGTTGAAATCATGTACAAATTGCTGTACTAATTCGTTTGCTCCGTTAAGGAATATGTACATTCTCCTTATTCTTCTTTTCGTGTCAGTTAAGTACACTTTCGAGAATGTAGGATTTCTTTAAGAGCATTATTTTCAGTGAAATTGTCATAAAATCGAAATAATAAATTTAAAAAATGATTTCAACTTAATTAAACATATTGGACATTTCATTTGTACAATTTTCTCGTCGTGATTTCGTAGCAGTTTGCTGTCGATTTAAAACTTACAATTTTTTGTACGACTTACATCTTTACCATTTTATCATACATGGTTTATTCATACTAATATTGTAACTGCACATAATATACAACAAAATCTGTACACCACCATTGTTATATATTTTCATATTGGCGAAATAATATCAATCACACTATATATTAATGTGACAAATTGTTTCTTCAGTCACTTTGCATGCGGTCAAGTTAAATGAATTGTTGATCATCATTATATAGCGAATTTTATTTATCTATGGCCTATAGGGCTCTGTGCAATAGAATAAAAAACATAACTTTCATTAGATACATCGAGATTTCTATTCAATTCTTAATCCAATGCGATACTTAAGGGCGACAAAAATTCTTACTTGTGTTCTTATCTTTATGAATTTTTTATAAAACGTAATTTTGCATAATAATCTGCAGTCTACTGAGCATATCACCTTCATTTATAGTAAATAAGCAATAAACTTTACATACTTGAAATAGATATGTACCCTCAGGAGAAAACTCGGCTTCCACTAGTGGAAGAAATGACGTGGGGAAAGGGCCTCCTACTATTTGGTATTGGGAACTATTGAAATATATGCCAAATTAACATTCGGTTTAACATTTATTTCAGTGCTAGAGATAAATTTATCAAGTGGTAAAAGGCCCTTCCCCCACAACACTTTTTCCCCTAGCAGAAGCTGAGTTTGCACCTCAGTGTACCTATATGCAGAACAGGGTAGAATAAAATCATTAAACAAATTAATGAAATATCAAGTCTATTTATAATTTAATATTTGTATTGGAATAAACATACCCGATCTTTGCTTTCTGAAGTAAGTCTATAAAACTGAATTTCCCTAAATATCCACACTCGAGTGCTAAGCAATCACATTCCATTGTAATATTTTGCTCTCTATTCGCTATAAACATAACTTTGAACGACTCTTGCAAATATATTTTTCAAAGCAGTACATATACCGAGGCTCAGGGATAACCATATATTTAAGCTCGTAAACGCAGCAATGCACATCGACGGTTAAATGAATGATAGTGTTACCAAAGAGTAACGAGAGCACCACGGAATTATATATTTCGCGATACATAAGGTGTCCCCACCCCCCATTATGCGTTATGGGTCTCCTCTGTCCTCTTCTTTTCGCCAATCTAGGAGCTAACTATCCTTCGCCCAAAGTCTAATTAAGCGACTCTGAGATCCTGTAGATCTTTCCACGAGATGATGGTCATTCGACCAACGAGTATAAATCACCTAAGAGAAGTGTCATCCTAGGGTCCCACCTAACCTCCCCCCTCCCTACCCCACCGTCCCAGGCATTCCTTCATTTGAATGCAACTCTCCTTCATTTGTCTCCTTTTTCCTTGTCTCTCTCTCACTCTCTTCCTCCCTTCCTTCCCACCGACCCTCTCTCTTTCCACCGTGACATTATGAAACATAGGCACACGTAGCAGTAAATGAATATTGTATCAGTTGTCTTCGTCGTCGCCCCTTTTCCCCGAGTCATTGTAACAAGGTCTCTATGCGGCTGAACTCCGGTCAGGATGCAAGGATGAAACAAAGGGCCCTCCACGGACATCCGCGGAGAACACACCGAGGCCGAGGAATAGTCATGCGATTCCACGTGATCGAGTTTTCTTAATGTTTCGATTCGTGTGGATCGTAGCCACGATTGATAACGGATCGAACAGTGTGTCCATGATAAACAGCGATTGCATGCTCGCTCTGAAAGCCTCGGGCGCAATATTCAAAGTTTGTTTTCAACCGGGCAGACGGTGAATGGCGAATCAGCAGGTCGTGAGATGTTCTTAATTAATCACTCATATTCAATAACGAGAGACAGAACGAGAGGGACTTGCATGCATCGACGATGATTGTGAGGATTATCCGTTCGTTCGAGCACATTCATAATTAGGAGGGAGAGGGGGGGGGCGGAGGGAGAGAAAGAAAGAGAGTGTGTTAGTGGCGTAGCTGTTATTCAGTGTTCATTCGATCAGCCCGTCTGAGAATCTTATTCTGCTGGAAGGTACGCGACATAGATGAAGGGAAACAATTATCGAGAGGCTTCAAAAAAAGAACGAGCTTTTTATGCATAAAGTTGCGTGACTGTCCTCAACAACGAATATTTTATTCAATGGAGAAGACTTCTTGAATTATTGGCTCTTGTGAAAAAAATTAACACAGAAAACACTATTGTATGTGTATGTACAATATAATCAAGATGGTAGAATAGAAGAGTTAACTATATTTGAAGTACATATCAACAAAATTGTAAATATTTTAGACTCCTTAACAAATATATAACCATTTTAAATTAATTAGAATGTGAAAATTTCCGCGCAAAAGAAATGATAGTACGAATTGACAGAAAATAATTTCCTTCGTTTGTATTTTGAAAATAGGTAGATATAGTCAGTTTGATGTTAACATTTTCTTTAAAAGGCTTTCGTAAACAAGGTGTGCTTAGTTCTAAATTTGTTGGACGTAAAGTATGGTAGAAATTTTTCGATTTCTCTTCTCTACCGTATTTTCTATTACAACTGTAGAAATAGATTAATGTTTGATTAAAAGATTCGAGAGTCAGCAAACTAAAGGATTACATGGTAGACTTTCAATGTACTTCTGAATGCTCACAGTCACAACTATAAAGTCACGGAGTGAGCGGTTAAGATCTTCGTTAATTATCGTCATTTATAATTTTCTCCTCCCGTGTCCTCTCATCCCAGCGGTACGGACCTGAAGAGAAGGGGAAAGAACATGAAGAGAATCTGCCCCCATCCTTCTCTTTTCCTCGTGGTTTAATATTTCAAATAAATGCGTGCATTAGCGCGCTATCTCGGCGTGATCCTCCGTTGACTATTAACAACGTCGGCCGAGTCACTATTATGACTTATCTGACCAGGGACCTGGGCTACAATAACGTCCCCTGGATCTCCCTTTTTTCCCTTTCACCATCTTCAACCACGTAATATTTTCTTTAACGTAATATCATTAAACAATGCCAAACGTATCGTCAGTCTGCTAGAAGAGTGGCAGAACTAAGAAACGTAAACTATTCAGGAAATCGGTTGGAATTTTGTGTAGTAGGCAATTATTAATTACTCAACCAGTTAGCAATGAAAAAGTTTTTTCTTTTACAATCTAGCTAACAGTCTTTGGGCTTTTGAGGGTTTCTAATAAAATATTGTTTATGTGTATTGTTAAAGCAGCTCTATTTTGAATTGTGACTCGTTCTTGTTAAATAGTATAATTTTATAATGAATACATATTTTTATCTTTCAGATAAAATCTTTCTTTCAAATAAAAATAGCTCACATTTACAGTTAATTTATGCAAATTTTAACATTTATCTAATGCATCTTAAAATTAATGACGTTTGAGTCGTGTCATTCTTCCGTCCACTCGTCTGTTTTACAGATTGTCAGGTGACTTAACGATTACAAAGAAAAACCAACTTTCTATTTGTTTTGACACTATGAGAAAGTATTGAAAGATACTGGAATTGTATTATGGATGGATGTTGATATATATTTAAATTTAAAATTTCTCCGTGGTTTCTGTGCTTACGAGAAAAATAGATAAAAACATACAAAAACTATCTCAAATATTATTATAGTCGGACTTCTTTTGTGTAATATTTTAGTGGTACGAAAGTAATATATATATATATAGAAATTGTTACGAACAGTTGCATCAATTATTTCTATAGTTTGAGAATTACTCTACAGTGCGAAGCGATGTAAGTTCAATTTTTTTAGTACTTGTACTATCATTCATAGATTTCCAGCACTCTTCGGTCCTTAAGAGAAGTTCCATTGTAAATAATATTTATAATCTAACTACAACATTCATCACACGTAATGTCTTAAGGTTTTTTCCTTTATACAAAATTTTTTTGATAATATAGAGGAGTGTACGCGAAAAATTTGCACTTATCTAAATAAAAAGTAGCGCTCCAAACTTTTGACTGTCAATGTGCATGAGAACAGTATAGTAAAAAAAATTGTTAAAATTGTATTAAACTCCAAATTCTCTTGAGGGTTAGATCGATCGAAATATATTTAAATTTTGATATTTACAATCAGTTCACGTGATAGCTCAGCATTTTTATGTTCACCCGGTAGCATGATAATGACTGATGTCCTAGGAACACGATTAGGATATCCAGCTCGTAAAAGAAGCTACCTGCTGTAGGGTTTCCGCCGACACTCGTTTGTCGTTCCTTTCATTTTAGCCCATTCTGGTAGAGTCCTTACTTCCTTATCGATGCTTGTCGTCCCTTATTAATGAGCCGAAGATAAATTCGGAGACGCGACACTCTCATCACTACTTGGGAGGGCACCTTCCTCATATTTCTAAACGGAGAGAAGCGAAATCGTACCGGGGGATACCCTCCATCGTCCTCGCTAACGATATTCCTCTGCTCTTTAATGACACCGTGAAACTGATGATCAATCGACCATTCCTTCCTCCGTCACTCATTTATCGTTCAAACAACAGAGCTTTCGTTCTATTCGTTCATTTCTTTTCATAAGGAAATATAATTCAACCTATTATGTAAAAGATAAAAAGGCTCAGGGCCCGAAGAATAAACAGAGCGTTGCGAATCGCATCTTATTTCACATAGAAGCAAATGTTTGTTGTTCATTAATTTCACTTTGTTTGTCCTGAAAGAAACGTGTTTGTACGATACTTAGCTGGGGAAGACACGATATAAAATTTAAAGACGTTGCTATACGGAAATATAACGCTAACAGAATCTGTCTAATCATGACGGTAAATCGTTTCGATGATAATCTTACCAGAGTCGAATCTTGAGTAACTTCGGATTATTATGAATCTTTGACACGAACAACGATGCATGAATCGTACAGCGTGAAGAAAAAGGCGTCGTTACGACTGATGTTCCATCACGACTGTGGTACCATCGTTTTGGACCGCACCCTTTGGCCATGGATACCTCACTTGCTTGCTCTCTCTACTGAAAAAATACCACACCCCCCGCCGTGAGGGAGGCCCCTCTCCCAACTCTTCTCTCACTCCTAATATATATTTAATCAGGACCAAAAATACGCTTTCGCGCGCGCGCTCGCTAGCTCGCATACAGAAGACGCTAAAGGCTGGACTCACACTTGAGTCGTTCGATGGCCCACAAACACAACTGACCGAGAACATTAAGCTGACACCCACACGGACGAGCTGGTGCACTCTTTCTCTTTTTCTTTTGCCCGTGCTCCCCTCTCACCGTTTTCTCTCTATCCGACCAATCGTTCTATTTCTCTCTTTCTTCGGGCGGGTGGATTCGAACACCTTTTTTGAATCAGAGAGGGTCAAGCGACTTGGCCGTAGATCATCTTAATGCCTCCATTGTTGTTTTAGGACGCCCGCGACTATACTGGGTGTCCGCCGCGACAATGTCGATGTATCGCGCGCTTGGTAGAGAACGAAGATAGAATCGGGCGGGGAAAGAGGAAAAGAGAAGATTTTATTGACGAAATATTTAGGCGTGTCTCGCTCCTCTAATATCTCCACGAGCTCAGCCATCGCGCCTGACGTCGTCAGAGACCGACCCGTACTGGTATGTCTGCGCGTTTTATTACGGCTGAAAGTGAAAAATTTCATTTTATGCTCGATAATCCACTCCCGGAACGGTTATCCATCTATCTCGAGTAACCCTAAATCGTCTATTTCCCGCAACGGTAACGCGTCCACGTCCGCGGCGCTGTTTTCCAAACGTTTCCCCCGTCTCGTGGAATCGGTGGACGCAGACTGTAACGTTTCTAGTCGATTTATCAGCCAAAAATGATTATTACACATCAGACCTCATGTCGGCTTAATGGTTCCTCTACGGTCGGGCACTCATGAAATTACAATAATCTCCGCGATAAATTGAGCCATTATGGGCGGCGGTGTATTACTCCCTGTAATGTGACTTTTAAGAGATAACAGTTGTTTATCGAAAACATCTCCCGCCCGGGTACAAGGAAACCCATATAGTGGGGAGAGGTGAGATTTTCGTGGCTCCGTTGAAATTCGGTTCAATTCATATTTAACCGATGCTACGTTGCTTCATCGTGCTCATCAGCCCCGAATTACGATAATCATCGCGATAAATTGAGCAATTATACGGTCTGCATTCTATTCGCTTTCGCCGTGGACCGTAACGGAAACTTTTAAGATCGGCCCCCCGTTCGCGACTTTGTATCGCGGCCCCCGGATCGGACGGTGTTCGAAATAATCGGAGCCGTATTCTTTCGAACGTATCCGACTGCGGCTCTTCTCGCGGTCTGCTTTTTCGGTACTTTCCAACGATTTCAGGGCTCGGTGCCGGGCATCGGCGAACAGGAAAGGCCACTCTTGGCCGGCTTGTAAATTCGCCGCTCCTTGTAAATCCGCCTGTAATTCCGGGCGGGGACGCGAGTGCGAGAGTTTCGCTAAGAAGAAAGAGAAAGAAGAGTTACGGCCGACATGAATCGCGAATTATCCTTGGAAACAGGCAGCGGTAGACGCCGGAGGTCGCAGTCGTTGACATCGGAAACTACTTCGATCTTCGATTGCCGATTCGATGGTCCACCTGGCCGGGAGATCGGCATCCAAAATAGTTCCAGAAAAGGGATTTCGCTTTCACGCTGAAATATGTTTCCATATGGGAAAAACCGATTTATCCAGCGTTTATTGCGTGGGGGTTTTCCAAAGTTCTAGGAATTGCGATCTGGTTGAATAGTACAGGGATAATGCTTTCAGGTACAGACAAATCTTGACAGGTTTTCTCAACCATGTTAGGCAATATCGATCAGAATGATTTAGCCGCTTGGCGAATACAGACGTGTTCTTTAGGTGTTCGTTTTGCAATTATGGAAGAAGCTGTAAATTTTCAAACGGCCATTATTTTCTTAAAAATTAGTTTTAAACGAATTGCGCTGGGAATTACTCCCACATCCACCCTATTCACATGATCTGACACTCAGCGACTATCATTCTGTTTTTAAAATTTAAACAACCCCGCATGGTGTGCGATTTCAGGGTTTAAATGAGTTAATGAGGGGACTACCGAAAAGTTTTTTTAGATGGTCTAAAAAATCTAGTTTCGTATTGGAACAAGTACGTGCAATTAAACGGACATTATATTGAAACATTACAACGTAATATAAACAAAAATGAAAATAAGAAATTTATAATACAATTCCCAGAATATTGGAAACACTTCTTGAACTTGCGCTAGTTCGTTAAGCATCCTGGATTCTCTGGATTCGTCGCAAAAGTTGAAGTGTCTGGCAGTTTTGTGTATGCCGTGTAAAGATTGTACAGGTTAAAATTGGAAAGATTCAGATAGAAATTTATATTTCCGTATGTTTTATTGGAAACTGACCTTTGTTTTGGTATTTGTCTTACCACGAACTTGTTGGGTAATTAGTCGCTGTTAACTTTGGATCACTAAAGGTAAGAATTCATTCACGACGTATAACTCTCACTAGTTAGTCACCTAGATATCAGCTACTGGAAAACAGGGCTGAATCCATCTAACACACCTGATCTCTTACTTGAAGGGTTAGACCACTTTGGATCCTAAGAATAAAAACTATTTTTTGGTATTTTTTTTTTAATTTTAGTTAGTCGGATTTTAGGCAAGAATAAGAAATGTTCTTAATCCTTGTACACTTTTCAGGTTAATTTGACCCAAAGCTAAAATTTGATTCTTAATCATATTTCTTGTCATAGAAATTCGTGAATGCACTTGACACTATAATGGTTAATATTTATTATAATCTAGGGATGTATAAGCTATACCACCGTAATTTAATTTCCTGATGATGTTTGAAGTACATAATCTCTAGGCAATACGTATTAGGAATGACGAAGTTATTATGTTCAGAGTTAAAATGTTCACATTATTATTATTTCTGTTACGCACAAATTATTAATATTATTAAATATCATTTTCCTATGGAAGAATTGTTGTGGTAAAACAAGTTAAACATTGATACTGCCTGAGATGAAAATAAAGGTAGAAGAATGCTTACTTCTTTTTAGTCATACTGTAACTTATTAAACGACACATAATCGTTATTCAGAATAAACTGCACTCGTATAGAAGTATGTAGTATTTTATCTATCGAAGTTCTACAGTAGAATATGCGCAATAAGAAATAGAGAAAAGAGAAGACAAATAGAAATCAGAACCCGTCAAACTAATCCGGTTCCTAGATCTGGTTTCTATGAATTAACTTAAAAAGTTACAACTAGAACGGATACCAGTGTATTGTATACTATACTCTACTACAGTATACAGTACACTAGATTGTCAAAGTTCTTATGTAGCTTAGACGTCCATTAACTTAATTTTGTTTTACTTCTACTTTACTCTGAACATACGTATTTTTTACAATCCAAGACTAATAAATCATATACTTTATTATCTGGACAAAGTTGTACCCGGAGTTATGCAACACTTGGAAACTAATTGATTTATTATCGTGTCCTAGTTTTAAAAAGCACACGCACTGTTATTCTCAACAGTTCCCCTCAACTAGCGATTTTCCTCGAGGATTTTCCACTCCGACTGATAAAACCCCCCGGGTTCCCGGTAATATAAATTATTTCGCGCAGAACTTACACGATGGCCTGGTTATTGTGTGAAACATAACCGGCCGTATCTTACGCGACGAAGTTGAGATATATACCTCGATAAATAAACGTACGAGCGGTATCGTAGATAAACTTTAAGCATGACTCGATTCCATACACCTTCCTTGAGGAGTACACACTCGAAATTTAAGACCCCCGTTACATGGCCGGCGAATTTCATGCTGCAGGGTGTTATATGCTGCGAGCGACATAAACCCGGCTCGCAACGGCACGCGGGGCTATAGAGATTTCTCTGTTCCTGGCCCTCTCTCACCCCATGTAGACACGGATGAAGGAGGTTAAGGCGATGGGCGTAGGGAACCAGAAGCGGGAGTGGGTGGAATGAACTCAGGCATATGCATAAGGGAACCATACTGGTCCCCGACACCTTCGAAGTGCTAAACCTTCACCCTGTCCTTCCTTTTTCTTCTCGGAGCCCTTTTTGGCTTTCACCCAGACGCAGTTCTTTCGCTGGTTAATTAGATTTTGATGGCTGGCATCAGCATTTGCATCCTTTATCCCCGGGAACTCGCGCCGTTCCTCTATACTCTGTCTCTCTCTTTCGGGTGTTTCTCTGCTTAACACCGTGGCAAAAGAGGAAGAGGAACAACACGGTTCTGTTCCGCTTGTCCACTCCTCCTTCTCTTTTTCCGCGTTGTCCTCTGGCTCTGCGGGGGAGAGTCGTTTAGGCCCTCGGATGGTTAACTCCAAAGCGATTTAGCGACTCAGGGGCCAAGTGTCAACAAGCAAGCATTACTCAGGTATATACGTATCGCCGAACTGCAATATTCCGAAACAAGCGCTATGTTAATTTCTTGCGTCTTCTTTAATTCCGCGGTATCGTGTCAGATTACGAGATCCGGTGTAGACGAGTCGCTGTTGCATGATGCGATACAGAGTGTGTGGAAATTTATATTGTATTTGTTATATTACATTTTTCGATAAATACTCGATTTTACCTAAGGTATACAAATGCATAGGAGAGAACACAAATATTTAAAGTAATTGGAAGGAACAGGTAACATAGAACATGTACGTTTCAGAGATTTTTCTTGATTATCCTTCCTCAGGTGTTATTACTCGTTTCCGCCAACGAGCACAGTAGAGATATACTTCAAGCATTCGACGAAGCAGTATTGATCGCGCGGAATCAAATGATCGATTTCGAATCATTAAGCATTCAAAACAGATTACTCATGTCCTTTCTTGAACTAGATGAAACCCTCGGATTAGGACGAGAATACCTGGCGTGAGGGCAAACGTCAAAACACACCTCGTCCACCCACACGCATGCACACGATCATTCGAATGCGTGCACACTAACGACGTAAGATTCCTATGGAGCAACCAATGACTGGAATGACTTGCACTCGATGTCGAACCGAAGATCCCTCTCGGTCTTCACCCCCCTCCCCCACTGCCCCTGGCATCGTTCCCCTTTCCTTCTTCGATCCACCGGTGGAATCGTCATCTTTGTCAGGCGGGTTATCTTCTTCGAGGGAGGTGCAGGCTTAATTTAATTAATTCCATGCGCCATCTTGACAAGTGTGCGCCTCGTACGCGCATCCAAAGAATAATTTTCATACTCATCCACCTTCCTTTCCCTTCTTTCAGCTCCGCTCGTGCCCCCCCGTCTCGCCGCCTTCTCGTCTTTCTCAACTGCCCCGTACTCTGGACGCTCGAACCGTTTCTTCGGTTATCAGATCCCCGATTCATACTCGTCAAGCGCGAGCGAGCTGGGAGAAAAAGAGGGGCGCGTGGGAGGGGTAGGGTCGGCAGGGTGGCACGGGGTAGAGGTGGAGAGGGAAAAAAAAGAACGCATTTATCCGCTCCCATCTAACCGGGGTCATTTGTCTTTTTGATGTCGCGCCGTATCTGATTCGTTAATTGCGAGACCTTGCGTGTGATCGACTCTCTTCGGTTCTCGTGCGGAAGAAGGCGGGAGATAGGTCGGGGCACCCAACGGATATTTGGAATTGAAAAGATTTTTCGGCGATACGGCGACGACGAAGATTTATTGTAAAACTGTCGTACGTACGTTATCGAGGCTCGATCTCTTGAATATTGAAAACTTCGAATCAATTTAGCGGTCGTTAGAAGCTATTGACGTCTAACAGCCAGGTTCATTTATCCGATGGGAAGTACCAGGAACGGTTTCGCATATGATATTGTTTTGTGCGATTTACCTGGTGACTATTTTAACCTGTCGAACGCGTCGTTGGGATTTTTAAAATGTATCCAGAATATGGAATGAGACGACTGAGGATGTTTGCATAAATATAGAATTGTGTAGGATAATTTCTAGAAACTGGAATTTCAGGAAATTTGTTTCTTTGAAATCTTATAAAATATTGTCAAGTACCCTGCTGCACTAACTTTTAGATAATTTTGTATACTGTAAATACATGCAATCCTTAGTCTAGCAACGACGAAGAAGTGGAGATTGTGTAGAGTAAATGCACCCGACGAAATCCTAAGATAAAAGTATGACTAAATACAAGGATTTTTAAAGACACAAAAAAAATGACTATTTCTTCTAAAGATTTACAATTCTTACGAAGAGTTAAATCAACACGCTCAGTTTGAATGAACCTTCACACGATCTGACAACTGACAACAGGTTGAATACCATGTATATTAATAATATACAAAATGTCAATAAATGTTTGTACATTTTTAATGAAGCTTTTACTAATTTGATTGATGTCTAACTCCCTATTGTAACCAGTAGTTTTGTTAACGATTTTCTTGACGTCTGCAAACTCCAGGATTACATTGTTGTCGATAATTTTCCAGAAACGAAAGGAATTCTGTATTTATCGCAACTGTATTTTTACTGTAAAAGTTACATATTAATGTCAGCAACATGGCATTTCACTGCGGCTCAAAGAAAATCGAATAATATTCTTCTCTGTTGAATCGATTTTGAAATCGTTAACACGTGTCTGATTCGATGTTATAGGGCAAGGTGTTAATATTTAAGTATGTATCTATTTTCATAAAATGTCAAATGTCAAACGTGTTGCGCGACAGTAACAAATTGCGAGTATATTCATAAATAAGAAAACAAAAAAATCAATTTGAAATATAATAACAAGTTTTTGGTTGTAGCAATGTTTCTGACGTCTTTAAAACGATATTTAAATATTGGCAAACTTTGGGTGGGTCAATGTTGTATTATCATTGAAACTTTCTTGTTCATTAACCAACTATAATAATTGCAGGCCCATTTTCGTCATAGGCCCTATTTTTGGAATTTGTAGGTAAAAACACTAACTATATCCCAACTACCTTCCAACTGTTGGATACCGTTGGCCAACCATAAATGCTACTAGCGTATGTAGCTGAAAAATCACACAAATTTTCAAAATAACGGTGCTTAATTCCAGAAAGTACGATTACCTTTTGCAACCCGTAACATTAAAATATATTAAGCTCGTACGAGTACCAAAAAGAGGCCGCGGAAAAAACATGCACGCAGCAGGTCTACTGTGCGCAGTAATCAGGTCACTTTGTATGCGCATGTCGGCCGATTATTTTTAAATCAGCAATCGCGCGATTCGAGCAGTTTTCTTCATATTATTATCTTCGACGTTCGCTACATCACTGTCATTACTTTGCAAATCATTTTCAATAATGTCTTCTTGAGTGTCCGATATTTGTGTACCGTCGATGTCACTTTGTTCAATAGGCTGTCTTCAACGTGTCCGACACGTTTTAAATTTGTCGCGTCGTCTCTTCGTTTCTCTCTCATCTCCCTTCCCGTTCGACACCCTATATACAACTGCGTTCAACTGTCCTGTATTCTTATAAAAAGGATATAATTTATATATCGCGGCGAGAACGGCGCGGATCGCGATTTTATATGATTTAGTACGGACGCCTCGGAAATGATTGGCGTTTAAAGAATACCAGTAATTACCAACAGTCGAGGAACCCGTAAAAGTGCACGGATCGGTCCGAGGCATTTTGCGTTCCATTCGCGGTCCGCTCAAGGTGATCGTGCCCCGTTCGGAACATCACCCGAAGGAAGGAAAGGAACAAGGACGGTCCATCATTTAAGTCCGCTAGTCTCAAAAACCTTTAGCCCAGATTTATGGGTAATCGAGAGGGCCCTACGCCTGGGCATCCTCCAACGAAAGCAGCGGTACGCGCTTCACGCTCGTCAATTGGCAACGGAGAAAGAAGGAGCCACGGGTCCGAGGGAAGTTCGAAAATGCCATGAACGAGAAAGGGAATCTTTGTATATGTACGTGCACGCGTATCGTCGCCAGGGCCAGCAGCACACAAAGAAACTGGCAACGTTTCTCGTTCCACGCCGGTGGATCGATTACGATCGCCATTCGAACGTGTCATGGCCCCGGGGTGGTATTTAAAGTCCCTAATTTCCGATCAATCAAAATACTCTTTTCGTGGAAGCAAAAAATGAATCATGCGTTGCTTGCCGGGCGGGATCACTGTTAACTAGACGTACAATGCCCCGCATTAGAGGAGAGAAGGAGAGGCTTCCTTCCCGATGAGCCTCGGCTCGTCAAACCCCGGCGACCAACGGATAGCAGGGGGTGACGCGAGAACGTGGAAGGGAAATTGACGGCGTAAAGATGCTCTGTACCGGAGCGAGATCGAAGTTTCGTGACCGGCCGCGAGAGGGAGAAGATGAGAGATAACTCCTCTGTTCATTGGGTACCAGAAGAAATAGAAAAACGAAGAGCGGCTTGTTGAGATTGGGTCGCTGTACGGGGTGTCAGGGGTGGAATGAGGGGGCCGGTTGGGGTGGAGAGATCCCAATCGTCGATAACTAACTCGGCGTGATCACTGAAAAATGGCTGTCAAACATTCTTGTCCTTTTAACTCGCAGGAGCACCCCACCCACGGGGCACCGATGTCCTCTCTCCACGTACACCACTCGCTTTCCTTCTCTTTTACTATACCTCGTCGTTCATTTTCGAGAAAAGGAACTCGGAGGGCCGGACTAATGGTTCATGAACGTGATAGATCGTCACTCTTCTGGAAGTGGTCGGATCGCTAATTTGCAGGAGACGGTGGACATTGAAATCCTTTCGGGTCAATACCGAGAACAGTTTTCCTTATTGTGTGCGCTATTCCTCTCTTTTTTTGAAGCAATAATTATTAAGCTTCGACAACAGTTATATTTCTGGGGGCAATATTCGATTTTAATATTAACTATTAGGTTGGTAGGAAATGAAGGACAGAATGTCTTAGGGTTATCGTTGTCTACATCATAATTTCAAAATTTTTACAAAAACACGAAGATTAGGGTTTATAGAAAAAGGGCATTGACCTATTTAAGGGGTTATGCCTAGTCAGGAGGCAGAAGAAAGAGAGTGATTTTTGGGCATTTTTGTCACGAAACCTGTAAGACCTATTTAGAGACGCATTTTAGAGAGTGTCTACTCATTTTTAAAATTTTTTTAATATATTGAATTATCTAGTCTTTGATCGAGGGACTTTTTTTTCAGTAGCCAAAAACAAGCGACGTTTTTGCAAAAAGTGGCAACTTTGCCTTAAAATGTCCACCATTTTGTTCCAAATCAATATATAGAGAAGTCCTTTGTTCAAAGACTAGATAATTTAATATATTAAATAAATCTTTTTGAATTTTGAATTTCTGATGATCCAGTACTGACCAGCAATGGTTACCGCAAAACACTTTCTGTTGAGAGAACCTTCGGGAAATCGGCCACACCTTTGTTATTGATAAATATTTCTAAATAAAAAAATTATGAGTTACTTTCTCAAATACAATGTTTCAAATACGACAACTTTTGAAGAAGGTCTTACAATTTTTGGAGAAAAAAATTCGCAAAAATCACTCTTTTTTTTCGGCCTCCTGACTAGGTGTAACCTCTCAAGGCAACTGCAGGATGCTCCGTGAAGTACATACTATCAAATAAGTTGTGATTTTCCATGAAAAAGTAAAACGAAAATGAAAAATAAAATTTTTTAAAACAGGGCTTTGTTTTCTATAAAATCGATTTTGAGTAGGTACGCTGTACATTTACAGAATGTATGATAAGCCGCGTGTATGTATTAAGGCTTCTCGATTTTTATTTATGGTGTTATGTCAAATCGACAGTTTCTTTCGGAAAACGTAAGGACTATTGAACACTTAAAGGGACGTTTGTCCTTGTATTTGAAATTGCAAGATACACAAAAAAAAGCGTTCGTAGTAGTATAGTACTAAGGGTCCAAATATGTATGCAACAACGTAAGCAATACTTCTAGCAATTTCTAGGATAATAAAATAAAACCTTTCGAAATATTAAAAATTTTACTTATCTCAGTAAGGTACACCAAATCATTATTTAGGAATTTAGTGTACGAAACTTGGTACATGTTCAAAATCGATTTTCTCGAAAACAAAGCCTTATTTGAAAACTTTTATTCTTCATTTTCGATTTATTTTTTATGGAGAATTACACCTTGCTCGATAATACTACACTTTGTTGGACAACTAAATATAATATTATTTTGCAATATGATGCTGCTTGGGTCTATTTCATCGTGGTTTCTATAGATCTTAATTGTTACTTGGGGAAGAGGGCACACGCGTTTAGGTGCCTGCGGTTGTCATTCTTTAATAGAAATGCCGTTTCGAGTGTTCTGTCTGTTTCGTCGAAATTTCACGCACGTATCCACACGTTGTTACAGACGATAGAACACAGAGACGTTGCTCGGTTAGAGTCACCAACAGCTACTGGCAAGATTATGAACGAGCTCAACTTAAGAAAGGATCGCCATGTGCAAGGGTTACTCCAGTTATATATTTATTTTTCACCCCTTCTGTACTCGATCTTCTCTACCCTAACGGCTGGTATAAATTCTCCTATAAATGGCTCTTTAGCGACAACGTTACTGCCAGTTCTCTGTGAGATAGAAAGAAAACTTGGCGACAGCACGAGGAAATGGTACGCTAATTCCTCGTATTCTGTCTTTCTTCTGTCTCTTTATCTATTGAAAATTGTGGTCTTAAGAGCAAGATAAATCTCTGTAATGGTTTCTTAACAATACCGTGAAGTATTACAAACGAATATAAATTAGAAGTAGAAGAAGACAAAGCAAGGGCATGCAAGAAATCTGAGCTTGAAACGGGGAAACAATTCTCTAATGACTTCGGAAGAGAAATCAGAAGACAAAGGACCTTATTATTTCATGACTTCCGAATGGTCCTCTGTTTTTTCACGTCCAGCTTTGTGAGGAACTATAATCCTCAATACACTATACAATTATGCTAACAATTAGGATTTGATAGAATACTTACATCTGTAAATGGTAGTATACAGACATAAATTTGTTAGTCTCGACCTGTTTTTTTAAGTAACGAAATTTACATATTTCCTAGTCTATAACATTTATTTTCATACACCTTAAACCTAATATTAATCCACAGTGAATTGTATTTTCTTTCAAGTTTTTAAAAATAATCGAAGTTTAGGGTCACAATTGATTTCATGATGTTTAATACTACAGTCTCTCAAATATCACGATTTCTTAATTAAATTGCAAGACAATAAAAACAAATTCTGAATTATTAAGTCGGTGTAAAAGGTGTGCTGTACGTCAATGTAGACCTTGAAATAAAATAATATTATGCTTTTTTATTA
Source organism: Dufourea novaeangliae (assembly GCF_001272555.1). Taxonomy (NCBI): domain Eukaryota; kingdom Metazoa; phylum Arthropoda; class Insecta; order Hymenoptera; family Halictidae; genus Dufourea; species Dufourea novaeangliae. Next base: position 1,213,965 of record NW_015374123.1, on the reverse strand, counting down.
ATTAAACTGTCTTCATCAATAATACTTGTTCTATACATATTTTTAATAGCTTGGATTCTTAAAATCCGTAGTTGCACAATCCAAGTAATCAAAACGTAATGATTAGATGTCCAAACTTTATGTAAAAACAGATTTCTATAAATTTATTTACAGCTATTGGAATCAAACAGAAATTTATTTATTATTCAGATTTCAAAGACAATAATCTCATCGTATTTTATTAAACTATCTACCACTCTGAATTTTAAACAGTCGTACACGCCGCAATGCATACTAGCCATAGTCTAATAACTAGACTGCGGATGTTTATGCAATTTAAAATTTTAAACACTGATTTCTAAACATAAGAATCAGATAGAGATTTAGTTCTTGCACTAAATATCCTGTTATGTTGACAGTAATATACACATACCATTAAGTTTAATTAAAATCTCTATTTAACTGTATTTGCATGTTAAAATTTGACATATAAATGCATAAAAATCTGCTGTCTACTAATAACGAACTAGAACATTCGTGAACAAAACACTGTTAAAGACAGGTCAAAATCACGATGGAAGGGATAATCAATTTCAAACTAATCCCGATTGTTCACGAAAATCGGAGATCGTTTTCGGCAAACGTATAGAGAAAAGAGAAGAGAGTAGGTACACGGAGAACATGGCGAACGAGGCCGAGAGGAGAGTAGAGACCAGGTCTGGTCCCGCGTGTTGCCCGGGGGTGCCAACCGCAGGATAATAATTTTATAATTGGGGGAATTACTCCGGCTCGCCGTGGTATAGTCCCCGTACGTGGCGTGGGAGGGTCCACCGACATTGTTTCCATCCGGACGGACAGGATGGCGATCTCCTCAACTGTTGTATCTCCCTTGGGACGAAGCTGTGGGTGAGATATGGCCGCATAATCATCGAATCATTATATCCACTCTCGAAATACCACGGGGCCGCCGCAGCCACGGCCGAATTATAAAATTACGCGGAGCTTACTCGTTAAAAACATTATGAGCACTTTATCACAGGAACCGAAGCCGTTGGGTGGTGTGTATAACTCCGGGGCCGCCGCCGTATCCTGTCGGGGAACGCATCCTGAGGGCCTTGTCGCGGGAAGGCCCGTTTAACCCGTGACCCGCGGGCTTTTCGGGTCCTTCGTCCGGAGAGGGGGTATCGACTATCAAACATTTCAACGTCGGATCGCGAGAAATTATTGGCAAGAAAGTTTTGCTACATTATTAAATAATTTTCATTTGGGGTTCAATGATGAACACACTGTAGTCGATGATATTTAAGTCGAAGCAATTTTTGTAAAAACTTCTCACTGGAAATAGGTTAAATATCCTCTAATGGTTTTAAGAAATGTAGCGCTCGACCATTGCCACGTTAATCCTATTAATTGTTTTTAATTCTTTTGAAAACGATACAATTATGAAAGCTTGAAAAATTGTCTGCAGTATACAGTAGAGTCTCCCGTATCCGAACTAGGAGGGCGACATACAGTGCTGGGCAAAAGTATTGGCACAGCATGATTGTTATGATATAAATGTTTATAACTACTAAACAAATTGATTTAAACAAAAAAATAGTTCGACATATCCACATGTTATCTATTCTAGTTTATTATAGAAGAAGAAGCAATAATGTAAATAAAGCGATACACAAAATAATGATAAAAATATATTTATTGAGCATTTTATACGAGGACAAAAGTATTGGCACAGTGGAATAATAATATCTATAACTAATTAAAAATTGAGTATTAATATTTGGTTGCTAGTCCTTTCCTTATAAGAACTTCTTTCAGCCTTCTCGGCATTGATCGGACTAAGTTTTTGGTAAATTCAGTCTCAATATTATTCCATTCCTGTAGGAGAAACTTTTTAAGCTCTTCTTTACTTGTTATGTTATGTTTTCTGATCCTTTTTTCCAACTCATTCCATACATGCTCAATTGGATTCATATCCGGACTTTGTGGCGGTGTGTTTAAAGTATAAGCAGTGTTGTATACGATCCATTGGCGAACGATATACACTGTATGTTTAGGATAGCGATCCTGTTGGAAGTAAAAATTCCGCGGAAGGTTTAATTTTTTAACGCTTTTTACAAGATTTTCTTTTAATATATTTAATTACCGATGTTTGTCCATGATGCCGTCAATAAATATAAGTTCTCCAAGTCCTGATGCTGCCATACATCCCTACACCATTAAACCACCACCTCCATGTTTTACAGTGACTTGCAAATTACACGGATCCATTTCTGTGTTTGGTTTCCTCCACACCAATACCCTTCCATCTTATTTAAATGTATCAAATTTGCTTTCATCAGAAAATATAACTGTATCCCAAAAATCACAGTCCTTTGTGATAAATTCTTTTGCGAATTCTTTTCTTTTTTGACGGTTTTTATTTTGCTAATATACGGTTTCCTTCGCGCCACACAAGCAGAAAACCGGCATCTTTTAAAGTTCTTCGTATGGTTTTGGGACTTATTTACTTTTGACAGTCATCTTTTATCATTACTACAATTTCGGAAGAATTCAGTTTCGGATTTCTTTTTACAATATTTAGAATTCTTCTTTTTTCTCGAGTTGTCAGCTTCGATGGACAACTACTTCTAATCTTATTCTCAAGATTTGTTTCATGGATAAACCGTTTTATAATGCTACGAATAGTAAAACGACTTTTCTTCACGATCTTTGTAATTTCACTATATGATTTATTCATGTTGTGCAAAGTTAATATGCTTTTTCTTTCCTCAGCTGTTGTTTCTTTTAATTTTCTAGCCATTGTTATTCTATTTTACTTCTTCGATTGTTACCTTTTGAATACTATTGGCGCCTATAGGCGTTTACTTCACATTGCTTACTACAAACGGTTGGCGCCTATAGGCGCTCTAAAATCTAAATAGGCGCTCATCGATAAATAAATGATATGAGTTCAATGTAGTAGGATTGAGTGTTCTGACGATTTCCATATAAATTCTGAAAAACACGCACTGATGAAAATGTTTGTCGTTCATAGCGTACATCGCGGCAAACCTTCGATCGTACGTCACGCGCAGTATGTTTCAGAGTCTGCCGTAGCGAAACGGTCAATTGATTGAAATTTCTAACTTTATCGATCGCATAGCATTACAAATGACTATCGGGACATCCCCTGCTTGTTTCAATAAATGAAGAACCATATATTCGTAAACAACTATGTATAAATAAAAGTTTTCTAATCTGACGAATACTTTTGTCCTCGTATAAAATGTTCAATAAATATATTTTTATTATTATTTCTTGTATCGCCTTATTTATATTATTGCTTGTGGTCCTATAATAAACTAGAATAGATAACATACGGATATGTCGAACTATTTTTTGTTTAAATCAATTTGTTTAGCAGTTATAAACATTTGTATCATAACAGTCATGGTGTGCCAATACTTCTGTCCAGCACTGTATGTATTCGGATGAAGGAATGTTGGATAATGGAACAATCACTGCTGTGTTAGTAAACTTCGTTTATTTAAATGAAGATCAAGAAAATTGTCAGTTTATGTAAATATTCAGGGATCCCATATCTTTTTGGCTGCTAAATGATAGAAAATTTTCAACATAAGTAACTGCGTAGAATTCGTTCGAACAGAAGAGCATATACATTGTATGTAAGTATTATGTATACATGTACATATTTGCAACAGGCGAAGGCATCTGTTGCTGGGAGACACGCTGTTCGGATAACAAAACGTTCGAATATTAGGGTATTCGGATACAGTAGGGTTTATTTTATCTTCAAAGGAACTTCTACTCGAGGTATTCCATTTCTGGCATCCTACGTTTATCTATCCCTACGGATTCCTCTTGATTCCAATGTCTTATTTCTACGCGCAATGACGAGATATCGAACCCCCTATCTTTCTATTCTAATATGTTCAACATAGAAATGCAATACTCCAGAAGAATATATTCCTCTCGGTAGAGTCGTTATGCGCAAAGATTGCATATAACCCCAACAGGTGCAGACTCCGCGGCGAGGTCAATATTCCACTGTCTTCGTGGAAGGACCGGTACCTTAGCGAGATGCGCGTTGTTATAGTTGCGTCTAACCGTGCCCCGATGCTTCGATGCAATTATCTTGAGTATCCTTAAATCTTTGGTTAATTTTTTCGGTGCTAGCCAGAAAAAGCGGCGCGATGGTAAACCGGAGATTATCCCTTCAAATATTATGCTTCATGCCATTTAATGTTTTGCTGAAAATTCATCTAAGAGACGCCACTTACAGAATTTGCGGAATAGATGATTCACAAACTCATCATCTTCGTGTTTAACGTAACCACGTACAGTAATTATATTTTCTGGTATTACGTCAGGTCATACAAAGAGTCCGCGCCATTTTAAGTTGTTGAATTGACGTCTCTATGGTTTTCAATTTAGTAATTAAATGATGCGTTCATATTCTTTTACATTTTCCTACATAAAATCTTTGTTATTTCGATCAGACTCTTCAACATATTTTTTAATAACTATCCTGCTCATGAAAGTTTCTTTCTAGTATGGAATCTTTAGACGATCTTAATGAATAGATATGTGAAATTCCCAATGAAAGTAACGGAAAATTCATAGTGAACTTTAGACACAATCCATGCTCGTCGCATTAACCGATTTGTTCTTTCTTCTATAGAAACAGGTAGCAAAATCAGTGACATCTGAAATGCCATCAACTTGATCGCTCTTTTGTCTCGCGAGTGTTTTAAGGAAGCGCGAGATGATATTCACGAAGCTCGCTTGCAGAATCGATACAGATACCGTCGCGTTACCCTTGCAATTATAACATTCGATTACTGAACCGTAAGATATTCGAGGCCGAATGCATCGGGGCGTATAGTTCGGCTCGAGACGAATGATTGGGTTCGCACGAAGAATGAGGATGATGACGACGAGAAGGGGGACGAGGCGTTCGTATTTCGTGAGGCTGCTAAGGTCGCTGGTTAGTTGCTTGGAAATCGAAATAATGAGGCATCGCCTCCTGGGCATAGTCATTGGATCACGTGCCACTGCGGTCGCGATCATTTCCCATTATTATTGTTATCGATCGCCGGTGCCCTACCCTGCCCCTTCCCTTCCGCGGATCTCTTCTTCCCCCCTCGACCGATATTGCGACGAGTCGCGGTGGTATGCTCGACCGGCCAATGGAAATAACTCGAATAAATTTAACTCTCGATCTCGTTTCGGAATGCACGTCCGGGGAGCCTAGCCGGTCATCGAAATCGTACGTGGACCGATCCGTGGACTCTGGGGTGATTACAAAAATTTTACACGATTCCTTTACGTCGATTCTGTTCGGCTCGAACGAACGGCAACGTTTTGATCTCTCGCACTCGGGCAATCTTAGGGGAAATTGAAATACCCACCGAGAAAGGATATCCTCGTTACACATGGTTCTGTGACCGAACAGGGAATGGATTATTGTATTCATTTGAGGTTGTATTCTAATGTAAACTCCCGTTTTCAGTGTTCAACTTTTGAAACTTTTGTTTCTTGCAAAAAAGCTATACCACTTTTTGCTGTCAACGTTTCAGCGTATATTTATATACATTTCAAGAACATTTATGATTATTTGTGCGCAGAAATAATAAGAATCGCTTGTCACAAAAACGGTGTCTGTGATTCCGGCTGTTCTGCCACTCTGAAATAAAAAAGGCCAAGATGATTCTTAGAATGAGTTCGACCATAGCAAGTAGATACCAGAACGAAAGAAAAAATTCAATAATTAAAAAAATGGCGGTAATTTGATATTTGACTATCGATTTTTTCTTTTTTTCGTTCGCTTGCGGGGACTTAAAAAGAAATAAAAAAAATTAAGATTTTGAGTTGAACCTGGCATCAGTCACACAAAGCCTAATTAAGAATGTGGCATTTTTATTTCAAATAGGTAGAACAATCGGAATCACGTACACCGTTTTTTTTTTATAAGCGTTTGTGTACGAAGTCATGCGGTGTCACTAATTCTTATTTTTTCTCGACATAAAAAATTATAAATGTTTCATATAAATTATAAATCTTAAATTATGTGCAAATGTAACATCAAATGTTGACTGCAAAAGGTGTTATAGCGTCTATGCAAAAGAAATCTCGAATATCACATTGAAAACGGGCATCTACACTAGACACTTTAAGAAACAAAATCAGTTGTCATTTGAGTCGCTCGAAACGTTTCACTAGTGTTCTGGGAGATTTTTTCATCTTTTCGCCATGAAATGCTGCTCGTTACATTCAGAGTGTAGGTCGAAACTTTGGCAATAAAGAAGTTCTTGGAACTCGTACGGTTCGTTCATTACAGGGAAACGAATCGACCGGGCGATCTTCCTCGTTGGTTTCATCCACTTAGGCAGATTCTTGAGCGAATTCCGGTGGACAGCTGGCCCATCGGTGAACGGGGTCTAATCTAATCACCAAAAACTCACTCCACGCGGGGAAACTCCCTTTATTTCGTTCACCATACACTACCCTCTGGGTTCCCGCTTCCTCTTCGAGCGGCGAGCTTACGAGAGTTAACAAACTTCAGGAACGCGAACCACAGCACGGAGAAGCCTCGAGAAATGGCGTTTCATCTGAAGTTATTAGCAAAGTTCTCATTGCGCGGAGCATCTTCTTAATTATAACTGTTATACTCCCGGCGAAAGTTTCTAGGATTTCAGATTCTCCTGATTCCTCTGATTTTACTGTAGTTCTTGTCGTGAATAAAAAAAAAAGAAGGTGCTCCTCTTCTTATCTTAATAATCAAACTTAAAATACTGTGCTCTGCTTGAACCTTTACCTTCTCCTAACAATAGAAGTTTTATGTGATGAATTTACATTTCCCTCAGTTTGTTCACCTCGTGGAAACTTATTTTCATTTTTTTTTATAGTAAATAAGAACATATATTCTGTTACTAATTGTCTATATCGATTAAATTAGTTTCAATTATTTTCATTTGTATTTATCGATTTTATTTATATTCATTGTGATACGAACGGATGAAGCTTCAGGTTTACCAGTCTTCAGTGGTGTCATCTGGAACGCGTCAGGTTGCGTTTGCGATATTCCGAAGTTAAAGACGTAGAATTCCACAGTTTATTTATTAACAATTATGTATTTTGATTTTAAACCTGTTCGTTTATATTTTGTTCACTTGGAATCATAAGCTTCGTCTTAACGTGTAGGGGAGACTGGGGTCAAGACGAAATAAAAAAACTGATATTAATAAATCAGGAAAGAAATTAAAATTCTGGGTTATTAAAAGAAGTTTTCGTCAATAATAGCTTACATCTGACTTTCTGGTAAAAAAAAAAGATGCAGAAAATAGCGAATTTGAATGTAGATACTTCGCATGTACGATTTTGTCAATTCGCCAATTCACCAAATTCTTCAGGCCCCAAGTACTTTAGTAAAGTTCGTTTACATTTTAATAGACGACAAATAGCATAATTTCTACTAAAAAGTATTTATATAACACTGTCACTATGTAGTTATGAAATTTTCAAATGCTCGAAAATTAGATTAGATACTAGATTTAGATAGATATACTAGATTAGGAAAAAATTGGATTAGAAAAATAGATTAGAGAACACTCAATAGCATAGAGAACATCACAACCTTTTAAGCACACGTGTATCAGGATCAGCGTTTGTTAATGAAGTGATGCAAATGACTGGATATGTGGCTGCAACAACGTGGAAAAACTGAAAACCGTTTTATAAACAATAGTAGATCTCCACGTACATCCGTTCCTCGATTTACGCGGAGTATTCGTTCCATTTAGTTTTTTTAAAAATTAATATTTTTATACCTTGCACTGCCTTTTCTCTTGAGAATTTTCTTTTTCGTACAGGCAGACTTCATTTAGACGGTTTTTATCCGCATAAAGAAGAACCACATGGAGTAAACACACCGCGTAAATCGAGGGACAGGTGTACGTAGTTTTAGCCAGGTCTCCCATGCATAAATATCAATTGTGTCGATTTTGCAAGAAGTTAATTCAATCGATAATAAACCACAACATTAGACCATCAATTATGTCTTCAAAGTGACATTTAATGCATCACTTACGGCAAACTAGAATATTAATTCACGTGGTAACTCGTTACAATTAATTGTCTCGTTCCAGCTACCTGCGAAATGTCACTTGTCCCCCGTTCGAGTCTCATTTTCGAATCCACGAAGGTTTCCTTGTACATAACCGTCTTCAAGTGGTTGCGTGCTCGAGAGTAACCATTATTCAGAGACGGTTGTTGCAAACGATACGCAGTTCCTTCGCGGAACGGTCACAAGAAATAAGCTATAAACGAACGTGTTCGAACGGATAACGCAAATGTTTCGCATTGTCGGTTCGTGCACGAATCAATGGTAGCGCGCCATGCAAAGACCCGAAGCTCACGGTCCAGAATTGCGCTGTCGTGTCATGAATCTGAGAGGGCACAAAATTCTCACATATTATATCGGGTGGATCGTTCACGGTCGCCACTTGTGCTCCATTGTAGATCGTTGTTCGCGGAACCGTTGCGCATGGACACGCGATCATCGATGCGAACACGATCGCTGGGTACCGATAGAAGGGGTCCAGGATTGGACCATCGGCTCAGCAGTGACGTCGTCATCTTCTTCATCATCATCGGCACCAACCGCACCGGGGCCAAGGTATGCGCGCTGTGGAACAGGCTAAGTGCACCTCTCTGTTAGAGGCTTCTAAAGTCGAAGATAGCCGATAAGTAGAAAATCGATGATTCAGAGGCATGCTAATTCCAGGTATACTACCCACCTGATTATCATGCCCTCTCATGACGATGCTGCGCGCTCGCCGTTGGCATTAATACAACAAGATATCGCGATCGGCTCGACTATATGTGCACGGTTGATGACACTGCCGTTCGAGCGCGTTACCAGAGGGGCGAAAAATGCTCGTCGCTCAAATTGGCATGGATGAAGTTAAACTTTATAATACAGCATGCTAGATACGTTGCGTAGGGTGTGTAAAAGGAAAATAAAAGGAACGATGCCCCTACGTCGCGTCACGGGACACACACACATACAGCCTCTCGAGAAGGAAGAACCGAATGAAGGTGAACGGACGACGCCTTAAAACATACGCTAATTCCTGGTATCAAAGTCAGTTGGTTAGTATGTGCTCTTACGTTACAACCGATCTCGCCGTTGGCGTTAATATAACTAGAAAATCGTGGTACGAGCCTGTGCACGGAACTGATAGGAGTTTATTTGCTCGCGTTATGACATCCCCCATCTATTCTTAAGCTTAATGCCAATAATACACGTGTTCTCTGATCTTCTACGTCCATGAAATATTCCGGGTTAACAGTCCTCTTCATTCGCGCGATTTGCATTCGCGTGTATGTGCCATTTTCGCGATTCCCTTACTTCGTCTCACTTGACGTTACAAACTGGAAAAAGAGAACGATCGTTACTGGTTTATATCGCATCGTTTTTAGCGCGACTCGTAAATTTCTGGGGATATCGTGTTGCTCTTGAATGTACATTGGTCTTTTAGTCGCCTATGCTGTACCTATCTCGTGGAAATCTGCGCGGCTTCTTTTTTTCAGCGACGGTTTAAGGAAACATGTTCCAACTTAATCTCTTTCTAGTGAACACGTTTATTGCTGAGTGAAATCTATCGATTGTAACAAATTGCTGTATGTAAGGAATAATTTAAAAATAATGGAATAAGATTAAATGGAATATAGATGTAAATTTTAATTAACATACATACATCTTCGTATAATTGGTACAGGAAACTTGTTTTTCTTATTTTTGAATTGGTATTAATATTGAGATGTCACATTGTAACACAGTTTTTTACAAAAGCACCTACAAAGTGTAATACGTTCATATGAGTATCTTTCTACCTTCCTTCGTATTACACGTATTATTCTTAGGAAGTGTAATTGATTAAAGATTATAACAGTCTATAATACAAATTATTGATGTATTGGATGCAAAAACATTTCCCTTAAGGCTGACGGATCTAAAAGAAGAAATTTATCTGTAGTTATCTGAAGTGACAATATTAAAGTTAATTATTAATATAAAAATATAGAATAAAAAATTGAAAAATGAAAAAATTGATCGATAGAAGTGTTCAATCGTTCAATAGTTATTGAAGAAAAGTCACGATGACTCGTATTATTCTCCTTTTTCAAAAATTAAAAATATTTTAATACCGTGTCATACTACTAAAGGATTTTCTGTAGTATTCTATATGTCAACTCTTCTATAACAGTTAGTTTGTAATGTAATTCAGGTAAGATAGACCACCGGGTGAGACGGACCAGTTAAGTAGTTCTCAATCTATCCTTCAAATGCGCAACGTGACAGAGTCATTCTACTATAGTTATTTTTATCGAGCGTGTCTGCGAATTGTGTACATCGTACTTCTATACAGTTTTGATTAAAATTAACATTTTAATTTCTGGCAAGGGTAATAATTTTTTACATAGTCATAAGAATTACATAGTATCATTCGATTGTTTGAGAAACTGTTTACACCATTTATAAGTGTTTAGTGATTGATACGTTTCTGTTTCATACAACAAGCTTTTCGGTAAACTAATTGATATAAATTAATTTAATAAAACGATACAATTTTTACTGAAGTGATCTTACTTACCTGTAACAGTAAGGGTAAAGTCGGACCACAAAACAAAATTTAATTGACTTATTTCCACATCTGTTATATTTATAATGATATTGCGTTGTAGTACTTACATGTACTATGAAAGATAGTTCATTATACGAACTGACTAATTATATACTACTTAGTAATTCTGAAATATTTACGTATAAGACATTTTTCATAACGTGTTTCATCTCTACCAGAATTGTACTATAACAATATTGTCCACTTTTAATACGTCTGTAAACAATTTCTGTATTAATCATATTAACTTCTTCGGTTAAATACTCTTTGCCATAATCATAGAATTTTAATAGACGATACTTACATAATATTTTTTATAACCAGTGTATAAAGTGACATGCAAATACCTGGGAATACAAGAGAAATTCGATGGAAAAGAATGCATACAGTCGGTTGGATACGCGCTACGGCCCCGAAAAAAACATACCAGGCCCAGCGAGAGGTCGTTCCCGTAGGGCTAATTATCAAGGCATACTGTAATTAATCCGTTTTTGAGCAGCGCGTACACCGGTACACCGGTTGGCTCATTGTCGGGATTTGCGCCGGGTGTACCCCCACCATTCGTCCCTTGTCTTGGTGTGTACGCGCGCACCCTGATCTTTTGTCGGCGTTGCCACGGTATAAATGGGTTCGAAATAGAGCGACAGAGCGAGATAGACGGTGAAAAAAGTACGCTCTTGCGGACCCAAAGGGTGCCCCCCAGCCTTTTGATTCGGAACCGAGCGGACCCGGTGAAAAAGAATGAATGGACGAGGGAGGATGTGCGTCAGGCGCTTGCTTTTTCTTTTTTTCGGCATCTCCTCCTCTGCCCCTCCCCCTTGCTCCCCTGTCCTGTCGAGGCACACACCCGCTTTAACTCCTTTTGTCCTCCGATCCTGGATCTCAAAATTAGCTGCCTTCCAGCCATCGCTTTGTTTTCTCTCCGCGCAGGCCCCGCCTCAAAAAACTACTTATTACGCTAATTATACGCGGTGCTGTGCACAATCATCCATCCACCCCTCCGCCTTACTCCGCGGCCGGCTGACCCTCTTCTTCTACGGTAGCTTGTCCCGCGATTACCGCCAACTGTCGATTCGTCCCATGGTGTCGATTAAATCCGGTATTTAGCCGCCACGATGGATACACCGTAACCTCGTCCGTTCCATACTCCCTTCAATTTCGACCCCAAACGAGGCTGCATGGATAAGTACGGTCTATGAATTTAATGGCGTGCTTGCAGGAATGGGGTTTCAGATTTTAGCGAATAAATTCCAGTAATTGTCTAGATGTGTAGTCTAAGTTTTATAGAAATGAAGAAAATATCTATACAAATGGTAAATCAACTTTTCAGGATTGTTCTGAAGGTTTCTTCTCATTTAGGTTACCGTGAGAGTTGATACGACATGCTATAAATGTATGTAACTATACATTTACGCGTGGATTAGGACGATTCTAATACCCAAAATTCAATATCAAAGGATATGTTAAAGTGAACTAATATGTCTCACCCCCACAAGAAAAGTGTCACAAGTCGAAAGCATGTAATTTTCCAGAAAAGCGAAACGAAACAGTTTCATTGCGTAGTATTTCGTATATTAAATAAACTGACACTACCTAGTGCCATCTCGTTTGAAGTATTGAACTTCGACTAATTACATTTTTTGTGGATGGTGGGTCTCCGTAAAGGAAGGTACGTTACACTTTACGCAACAAAATAAAACATTGATAATTTTGATCTATGACACTTTTCTCGCGATGGTGCAATCTGTTAAAATGAATAAATACTGTATAATGAATAAATATTGTATAATATAAGCGATTACTCTGAAAAATCTATTAAATCAAAAATGCACAGTCTTTAGAAAAGGTGCATTACTTTAAAGTCACATTACTACGAGAAACTCGTTGCCATTCAATAAATTTGTGTTTAAAGATCCAACCAGTACAGGTCTCACGAGGGTTGTTCTGCGTTGTTCAAGTGATTTATTATATTACGCGAGAAATAACGCAATAATGTTAAACACGCGAACGATGTTAATATCTGGATAAATTGCCATCCAAGATAGTCTCTAGATTGTTGGTAAAATCGTTAATTCAGGCAGCCCAAGATTGCATGGTGACCAGCATACATAGCATACAATATCAATTAATGTCAGCATAGAATAAGAACAGAAAAGAACATTATACATATTTATGTATTCATAGACACGAAATATATTTACACATACATGGCATTGCACACAAATCGTTACAGAGAAACGTCAACAGAGCCAACCTTTATTCATCAGTCCACATATTCTTTGACCAATTTTCTACACGCATAAGCGCTCATTATTCCAGTAGAATTAATTCATGCGCCCGACCTGTCGTGACTTTCAATGCCTTTCCTTTTCTCCACCGCAAACCTTGTCTTCGGCGTATAATCACAACCTCAACTATAATGGCCCTGATGAGGGGTTAAAGAAGGGTAAAAACGTTGGCGCGACACCCCCGAACTCGTCCCACGAACGTTAATTACTGTGTTTAGGGATAATTACAACGTCCGCCGGGTCGTGCACTGCTTATTCGTAGTATTTCGTGTGTCTCCATTACGTGGCACGAAATCGGTACATACACGAGTTCGTTTCGATATTAAACGTGTAACGTACGTGTACCACGTGCTGATCGCGCACGCGCGATCACATGTGATCTGCAAACGCTGCGAGCGAAATTGCAGATGCTAGCTTTGTGATGCTAATACATGATCTAATAATACGTGCGTTACTTTTTCTTCCGTACAATGAGATGAGATGTATTCCTGATTATTCTTTAACTGTTATGTGTTCTTTTCGTAAGATGCTACAGGTGAGACCCAACGCACGTGAGTATGACAACGTGGTTTCATGAACTTTTAAAGACAATCATCTTCTTCAGCATCGTCATACACTGGACACGCAAGCATAGCAATTTTTATTTTTCATAAATTTTTACTTCTTCTTAGGTAAAATGTTGCAGGGTGATAGAGATCAGAAGATATTACGGCCAAAGATGTATCACTTGTTCTCGACTTCCCTAAAAATTGTTTATGTTGAATCTAACAATATACAGGGTGCCTCAACTAATCTGATCACCTCGAATTATGGCTTTTCGGTACACTTTATGAAAATTTTGTGGCCTGGAACTTAAATAGCATCCAGTGGCACATTTTATAAGGTACGTGCTTTTTTTGTGGTGGGGAGACATTTCAGAGATTTCAAGGTCACATTGATTTTTTTAACAGAATGAACTACCTTTTGTACCATAGATCGATAGAGTATGAATGCGTCTTAAACCTAATAGTTAACGAGATATTTACAAAATAATTTGTAATACGTACTTACTATCTGGAAGCTATAGGTGGTCGAACAGCGATTTAAATACAGTGATTATTTTACAAAAAATAGGTCGTTCCGTTAAAAAAATCAAGGTGACCTTGAAATCTCTAAAATGCCTCCACCCACAAAAAAGCACGTACCTTATAAGTTGTGCCCCTTGATGCCATTTAAGTTCCATGCCTGAAAATTTTCATAAAGTGTACTATTAAGTCATTATTCCGGGTGATCAAGTTAGCTGAGACACCCTGTACGTCAAACATTGTGTACTATAATTGAATTCCAACTTTCCATTTATCTGTAGCAATCTGAATATAAATTAACGTACTAATGCGTTGCCGCAGTTCACATTGCACCCTATTCATTCTCGGAATAGTGATCTGCATTACATTCATTTAGTTGATTAACTTTATGTTTTCATAATTTTTAACATCTCTCTGAAACCTTTTACTAATTGTAAGTTTTGCTTATTAATAATCCGTTTCGCTACGTTCTTTAAGTATTTTTTATTGCTCTTGGTAGATACTATAGCCATACATATACATCCTGACTTTATGTGACTCTAATTAAAGAATTGTTATGCAAGAATAAGTGTACATTGACCGAACAGCTGTCGAATTATGTGAATAATTCAGGATTCATGTTTTATCTATTAGATATTTTAGTTATCGTAATGTAATGAAAAAATGACAATACATTTTTAAATACACATAAATAGCAAAACTTTATTATTGTTTTCTATAACAAATTTATCATTACAAAAAGAACAACAAATTTAAAATGTGTTTACAGATACGTTAGTAATAATATTCGGAAAATTATGATAAGCAAGTACCACATTTTCTACAAAATCTAACGTAAATTCATTTCATGTACTATTATTATGACTACTCTTAATTACAGTAAGATTTCGTAAAATTCCTTAGAACAGTCACAATACTAAACGTAAATTTGATTCCTTCACAGCTCTGTGCAACACGTCACTCTGCAAACAGTCGTATTGTACAACGAAACAGATATTTTCCTCAAACAACGACTTTTGTGTATTCGAATCTCCTCTACCTAACCATTGTCTAGGCAACTGGGTACCCGAGTACCCAGGTACCAATTTCTAAATTTCCTTTCACAATGCTTTATATTCATGTCTAAGACAGCATTTGGTATATTATAAGAATGGAAAACTAAGAGTTTCGGAATCGTATGAAAGTAATATTATCTGTTCATGTAATCTGTCAGAATAGAAGTATTCCGATTTGTCAATCACTGTGGATATTTTGGTTGTCCACACAAGGGTTAAAGCGTAGTACATTCAATGGGGGACAAAAGTATCCGTACACCCTTTAAAACGGAACAACTTTTTTCAAATTGATCCGAGTGACTTGAGTTCTTTTGTGAAGTTGGGAACATTAGTTTACTAAATGATGTGTAAACAAAATTTCAAAAAGTTGCAATTGGTCTGAATTGCGAAAAAAATAGTAAAGGTTGCTTTTTACAACTTTTTTATTTGAGACTGTAATGAAAATTTAATAAATACATATCGAAGATTTATGTTAGTTATATACATGTTGAAAATGTTACGAAAATCGGGTATAGTTGCTATGAGATACAAACTATTAAAAATGTTGAAAATCACAGTTTTTCGCGACTTTGGGCGTCTATTCGTCACCAAATAAGATACTTAAGAGAAGAAAGAAATTCCTACATTTGCTCGTGTCTTTATAGATTACTTCGTAAAATGTCATTTTGCATGAAAATCCACAGTCTATATGTATATAACTAACATAAATATTTATTAAATTTTCATTAAAGCCTCAGATTAAAAAGTTGTAAAAAGTATTCTTTACTATTTTCTTCGCAATTCGGACCAATTGCAACTTTTTCAAATATCTTTTACACATCATTTAATAAACTAATGTTCCTAACTTCACAAAAGAACTCAAGTCACTCGGACTAATTTGAAAAAAGTTGTTCCCTTTAAAGGGTGTATGAATAGTTTTGTCCCCCACTGTACTTACTAATCCACTCATTATACTACTATAGAATTTCTACGTCTATTGGACATTAGTCGTACACCTCTCTCGAATGTCAACAGCAAGATTTTTATCAACGTTAAACTACACACTGGCCGACTTAAAACTTAACCGCTCCGACGAAAGATCTTTCGCTGCAGCCCTTCTCCAAATAGGATCGCCCGGCAGGTATTTAGGGGTACATCGCCGTCTGTGCCGCGTCCTTCTTTAAATATTGACGGAATGAGATAAACGTATAAATTACCAGCCACCTCAAGTGGAGGACACTCCCGGCAGCCGTGAGTATGTTAGACTGTTCGTGGTATCTTTCACGGACGTTGATCCGGGTAGACCGGGGTCCGTAGCGGTACCAAAGAGGTGGCAAGGAGTGGTTGTCACTTTCTTCGTTCGATTTGCTTCTCGTATGGTCTCGCGCTCCTTGCGACGGGTACGCGGTGGCTTCCACGAAATCTCGTATCAATTACCCCTGGTGTATCGTGTAAGGATAACCGACGGTGGTATGATTATGAACTTGTTAATGGTCCCGGCGTCCCGACGATAGCCACGAGGCGGATACACGGAAGACACCCACCATATAATTACACCTTTACCTGGCATCTTCTTTTTCGGCCGCGGTCTAACCGTGAGCATGCGTGTACACACGATACGATCATGGCCGCGTCTATTTCGTCCAATTAAACGTCGCGTCCGCCCCAGAGAAAATACACGACGGTCGCACGCACAAGTGCGGTAAATTGAAACCTAGGGATAATACAGAAACACGCGTATAACTGCGCGTAATGCGTGGGTATTACGCGGTAATGACTCGGACTGCTCAATTCATGGGAGATCGTTATAAAAACCGTTCGTTCGAATAAACTTTATCAGCTACCCCCGCCAGTCCTAGGTATTACGGAGCAGCGCGATAAAACTGCATATTAAGAACCATTATAATATTCTTAGTTGACTGGTGGCTTCGGTCGAACGAGATGGAGTATTCTTGAAATATAGCAGCGGCGAGGGTATGCGCATTGAAAATGACGGAATAAACAGCCTGGAACTGCGCGGCAGAACCACGCGATAAGGAATTTCGCGTATAACCTAGCGAAAGCGTGTCCATCACGAGGGACGAGGTGCCAAGTACACACATCATGGCCGATGCTCGGTCAGCTGTGAAAATATTTCTGTTCCCAGTGGCAAAAAGGACTGCGGCAATCCACCGGTATACACACGAGGCCGGTTTGAAGCAAAGAACGCATGCGATTCGGCCGACCAACAGGTGCTTTATACGTGCCTGTCCGGCATGAAGGATCGTTATACGCAGGCCGGTCACGGTGACTCCCAAGGCGGCGAGAATCCACGCGTGTCTTCGACTGTTTATTGGACTTCGAACACCCCTTGTCTTCGCCGAGCTCGTACGTGGCGGATCGTACGCGGGGATTCGACCTGTACACGTGTAATTACTTTGGACAAAGCGTTGCCGTAAAAAGGCCACGGCGAGATGTGTACAGGGTGTTGATAAAAATGTAGGACACTTTCACAGAGTGGATTCTACGTGCAGAATTGAGGGGAAAATTTTGAAATTGAGGCTTTGTTTCGGAATTGTTAATTGCCGAAAATATGGACAAAATACGCGTGAAATAATGCCTGACGCGATAGATTATAGAGTAATGGTATTGAATATGAGACACATGCCTAATATGTGCAATACTGCAACAATATTTAGAACTATTAAAAGACGCGAAAACAATTATTTCAGTTAGACGCCAATAAGTTCGTTTTTTTCTCGTAGCGAGTTTCTATAGATATTTACGAAAAAGCTTTAGACAACATTAACGTTAAGTTATTTTATCAGTTTGTTTATTAGCTTCGAGTCTTGTTTTTTAGAATATAGGATGTTCCTAATATGAGACCCTACACCGTTTCTAATATGAGATACTTGTTATGTCCTTATGAAAATTCAGAAGATGAGTAAACTGGCAAGAAAAACAGTTCCAAATCGGAATTGGATGATGACACCGAATGTTTATTTTGTTTGTGCCTCTATTCTAAAGACTATAGTGATGAATAGTGATTCAATGTACCAAGTGCTATAGGTGGGCCTATGAATATTGTGGGATCACTGATGCTTCCTTTATATGTACAAATTATCTTAAAAAGGCAAGAAAATAAGTTACTATCAATTTTCAATGATAATTTTAACTTTAATTTTAATTTTAATTTTAAGCAGGGACTCATATTAGGAGTATTTGAGGATAGTTGTGCAATAATTTATTGAAAAGTGCACAAAGGTTAAATGAATTGTCTATAACTTGTGTGTATGTACATGTGTTACTTAGGTTCTCCTTGAACTTGTATCATGTTTATTTAATAGAATTCTGTCAGAACTTTTGCTTTAAAGTAGTACGCCATAAGGGCCTTTCATTCTCGATCTTTGACCATTCCATTATTCAAATATTATCCTTGCTGTATGTTTATTATTCTTAGTATTGTAAAGATTACTATTCTGTAGTCTGATACTGTAGGTATAATTGTTAAGTATATGTATTAATGTGTTGTCCATAGGTACATGAATGACAAAAAACAGTTCACCACTGTTATATAAAATTAACATTTTATACTGAATATAATTGTATGTAAAAAGATTTCATATCCATTTTTAACGACATAATTCGTACTTTAAAGACGCTGTTCCTATTATAAGAATTTCATTATAGTGTACTTTAATGTAACCCCTCAAAATTGAGGAATGTAGTCGGAATTTTAATAGCTTCATAATATAAATTCTCATTTTATGCTAAACAGTGGCTAGTATTAAAATTCACATGTTAGTCCGTTTAATTTCAAATTTCTGGCAGATTTAAACTATGAAACTTCTCCTAGTCGTTTCGCTACGGTCGGCAGGCCTCCGCGCTAGAACGCCACCACTGAACGGGGACCCTGTGCCAAAAGTGTGCACTTTGCACGTAGACATCTCAGTCGTTCCGAGTTTACTTCTTACGCGTAAGAGTGACACCTGTATAAACTTTTCTAAAAGAGAAGGAGTTTTTACTTAAAACAAGATATGTATAAGTTTTTACTAAACTTATCCTTAATTAAACATTGAAATAATAAATATTTGTACACGTAATATTAATAAGTATACATAAACAAGGTATCATTAAATATTCGTAAACGTAATACATATGTAAGAGTAATTATTATAATAATGACATTAAAATAAATTATAAGCCGTGGAAAGAATGCTGATACGTCGACAGTTACGCCGAAGGGGACTATAAGGTCAATGTCCTTATTTCTAATCATGTAACAGTTCTGCTGTCGCAGAAATGAACTTTTATTGTTCATTTATGCAACAATTGACAAAACAACTTATTCGATATAAAATTCAAACCTCCCTTTATAATTTAATTTAAATAAAAGTATCTTTAAAAACAGTTTAACTTAATAAGAGTTATTTTAATATGAAGTATAAAATGTTCCTATTACTGCTCAGTGAAAATTGGAAGTGCCAAAACCAAACTTTGGCGAACAATATTAAAGATTCCATAAGTTTTTTTAATAAAAACGCAGTGTCCACCTGTAACTCACGATCGCAACGGAACCGCTTAAATCATGTTTCTTTACGATGGACACACTTATTAAATTTATTTCTATTAAAATGCTGCCATCTATTGAACAGTGGGCTGTAGCATTTTGTACGAAAATACCGAACGAATTTATGTAATTGTTTGTATAACTAATTTATTATTTAAGTTTTTACATTAAATAAATAATATACGTGATTAGAAATAGGGACATTGACCTTACTCACCCGTAGTAGCAAAAGGGCTAGTGATTAGGTGAAGGAAAGAAAAATAGCAAACGTTCTTTTCAGTTGTCCCATTTAAAAATATTGCACACTACCATCGAGATTGTTCGATCTTTTTCGAATAGTTAATTTTCTTCGCCTCCATTTCGATCTCACTTCTGGCTCCAACGAGAGAAACTGGAATACATAAGTACCCACGTGGTAGGCAGAAGAAGTGAATCGTCGCGAGGAGGCTGACCTTGCCGAGTGAAACGGATTTAATCGAGGTATACGCTATTGCTTCGATGGCACCAGCCGTGTTGGTACCGGCCAGGTCTCCTCGCCAGGTGTGCTGAAATCACCAGCAGCGACACAGGCACTAACATTGGGGGGGAGAGAGGAGGGGATCATGGGTGGGTTAAACTCAAGCTTAAATATCAATCAGCGGAAGCGAGGGCAAAGAAAACAGGAAGAGGGACCAGAAAGAGCGTTGCGGAGGCGCGCCAAGAGAAAGAGAAAGACAGGAGGGACGAAACGGAGAGGAACGCGACAGCTAGTAAGACAAAGCCGGTGTGTGATTTGTGTGCCTGTGTGTCGGGGTCTTCTTCACGAGTGTTTAATTAGCAGCTCGGCAAACCAGACGCCATATACTCAGAACTCAATCAGATCCCTTCATAAGCGCACGTCTCTCGAGTCTCGTATACATAATGTACCGACGCTTGGTGTTCAGCGTGGTGGGATATCGAGATGAAGGGATGGTAGAAGGGCAACAGACACTCTGAATAATTAATGCGTACCATTGTAATACCTTTGAATATTGAGTTAATAATATAAGGTGTGCCAATATACGATATATAATCCATTATTTTGTCCGAACACTATGTTTGTTTCCAAGCGAATCAAAAGCACTCGATGTCTTAATAATATTTGTAATCATTTTCTGATACCCTATGATGTGATACTAAAAATGTATTGGATCGCTAACTGGTACACTTAACTTTTGCGTGACGATTCCTGAGTCCCTTCTGACCCAGAATTTGAAAAACTTTCCACATATTTACAGCTTCCGGGAACTAACTGAAGCGCACAATGTCTATATTAGTAGTTGATGAGAAGACCAGTGTATTTTGTAGAAATATGTTTTTAAACAAATACCTCGAAACTGATTAGCAGGGGTCCAAGTGGACCCAGGCACCGCCGTCTCTACGATCTTTTGAAACTTTCGCCGTCCAAGGATTAATATATGATGATCTATATTTATAAGTAGTAAATTGTTTATAGAAAGGTAATTCATATCTTGGTCAAATTGTAATAATAATATTTGGTATGTTATCCCGTCTAATGATTTTGTTGCTTCAAGCTCAATTGTACCTTTCATTGTCATTGCAGTACCACTGGAGGACTATAGTAAAACGTAGAAATTTTTTCTAAGAACATACAAATTAATTTGAAGAAGCTTTCAATCGTGGCCCTTCGTATCGTGTAAAGGTGACGTCGAGACGAAGGCCAGTATACATTGTGGGTGTTTAATTAGCAGCTTGGCTAACCAGATGCCATTTACTCAGAACTCAATCAGATCCTTCATAAGCCCTGGCTCTCAGGTTCCCGTATGCATAATGCACCGACGCCCGATAATCGCCGTGCTCAAGATGAGCAACGTGAGTGAAAGAGTAATTAAATTCCGGCATTGTGTTTCAAAGCTGCTAGCAGAAACGCTTAAACAATTTATTTTTAACGACTTCGTATACAATCCCATTACACCGTAACGATAACTAGAATCTACACTTTGAACCTTCGTACACTGTAGAAAATTCCATTTCATTATCGGGTAAGTTATAACCTGTACCTATTTTCCATTTTCACTGTCAGACGTATAACCGGCTCGCAACGAACGTGTCAGATGAGAAATCACAGCTAAGGTGTGTTATCGGTTGGTGGGCATTCGCGAAGCTTCATCTAACCGGGTGACCGCTCGAAATCGTTTTATCAACGATCGGCGGTTTTGGTCCGTAATTACCATTTCAAATGCTTAGGTCTTCTCCAGTCACCTGGGCCCACTTGTTGGCTTGGCGTAACTTCTCGTTCTCTCGCGTTGCACCGGGTGGTCTTTTCGGGTTTCGGTGGACGGCCGTCGGTGGGCAAAGTGGGGGGTTATTATTTAGTTTGCTCGTTTCTATCTCCCATCTCTTCGTTCTCTTTCTCGATACCTCTTTTGCTCCCTTACCCCCCTCCCTCACTCTGTTTCTGTAGCTCTTTCTATCCTTCCATCCCTCTTCGTTCAGCTTCAGCACGCATCCACACCCACGTTTATTCTCATTCTAATCAGCTCCAACGCCTTTTCCTCGGGCCTAAGCACGCATCTCGCTTCTTCGCGCCTTCCCCTGTGGTCGACAAGGCCCCGGAGGGCCCGTATGGTTGCGAGCATTATTATTTTAGTGCCCTCTTCGCGTACCGAACTCCTCTGCAGAGACGCGCGGCATCGTTGCCCACCCTTCTTGCTAACGTGTCGGTGGCCAATACGATTTAAACCAGTGGTTCTCATAGGTTGATACGCTAACGGTTACGAACATACACTGTCCCCAGCGAGGATCTACCGTTCCCCAAGCAATTTATTACTCGACGCGTTATTTTAATATTCGCGGCCGCGTCCGTTTAGAATTCTTCGTTTAAAGTAGCTGAAGGTGATAAATTCGTCGTTTGAAATTTACGGGAATATTTATCGTATCCATAACAACCCCGACCGAGGACGGTGAAATTAATCTGCGGCCCCTTCCCCCTCTCCCTCCGCAGCGTTAAATTATTGCCGAATGTGGCAAAAATTTATTAACTGAAAATGATAAGTTATTACCTTTAATAAATTAAGTTTGGCACCGTCGATCCGCGCTGCGCCGCGTGGGAAAGTACCGCTTCGCGTTGTTATCAATCACGTCCACGTGCTTCCAACGAAATCAGTATACCGGTGTCGTAGCGACTTGATTCATGGGAGAAGCGCCGCGCGCCGTAATGAAAATTACGATGACAACGGATTGAACTTGCTAATCGCCGTTCGGGATCGTTTGAGAGAAAATCGGCCGATCGATTTCGCAGCCCTAGCACGGCGAACCATTCCTCATGCATAGCTTTTCGCCCCGACGCGACGCGACGCGACGCGGGGATCGATTAGCATTCAGTCTGCCTCGATCTGATGACTGTACAGAGAGGCCGAGAGCCGAGTTAGTCGTACGCGAAAAATCGTAAAATGCGTATCAAATGAAAAATCCAGGAACGTGCCGGGGCTCGTACGAATAACAAGCGATAGCCACCTCGGCAACCGCCTATAAATGGCGCTCGTCTTCGGTTCTCGTCCATCTTATACGCGGAAAACTCCGGTACCGCCGACCACGACGACACCCGCCTTCAATGGGATCGAGCTCCCCCCCCCCCCTCCCCCCCAAGCCGTACGGTAGTTCAAATGTACAGAAACAAAGTGTATCGATTGGATGACGTAATTTTCTCGATTTAACGCGATTTAAGAATTTGTTTTTAAATTTAGATCGCCAGGACACCTGTAAATTGTTCGTCAATAGTAAGTTTAGAAAAATATTTGTGGTATAAAAATCGAATACTATTTAAAATGCAGTTACATAATTTCGAATGTCATTTTAAAACTGTAAATTTTCTGGATGACTTTATAGTACATCCCTCTATCACTCAGAGGATACGTGCCGTGTTATACGACTCACATAGGTTGTACATACATATGTGGACTATATATCCATACAGAACTACGTACTTATAAATAATGTTTACACGAAGTTTATTATAAATAGTTCGTTACACAACGTGTAAAAGTAATATTCAAGATATTTCATGCGACAGTCTCGATTAGAATGTGAAAATGTAAACATATACATCCGTGTTATACGAGGATCTACTATATACGTGTATACGCCAAACAAAATAAAAGTACTTCAATCAGGTTATTTTAATTTGAATAAAAGTCGTAATGAAGAAGGTATGTTTACCTCTGACACCTGTTCCGGAAATGCGCTTTCAAAGATATAAATTTTTTAATCACATTCATAGTCCATAACCTAATAATAATATAGGATTATACAGTAAACCAAGCATGGACAGAAAAACGTGGCTTTTGCCTCACCGTACAAGAAAAAAATTGGATTTTGCCACCCCCCCCCCTCCATTCCCGTAGTTACAAAATTTTTGCGTAATATTTAATGTCGCAGTATAATTTGAAACATGACCAACAGACTCTATTAACAACGATTTATGACTTTGAAAAGAAAATAAAGCGTGTCTGGCTACGTACAGCTTTTCTCACTTTGGTAATCGATGTGTTAATATTTTTGTCCTCTCCCCTGACTGATAACCTGGCTACGCCCATGAAACCAAGTAAAACCACGCACCATTGAACTAGAAGATGAAAATTACAAGATAATAAACCGAATGATATTACCTCGACCGATATTCCGTTCCTAGTCGTGCTATGCATATTCCCGCGTTACGTTCGTCTATACCTTGCAAACGTACGGCTCGTTACATACGAACGAGGAATACCATGTCGCATTTGTAAATTTATAACTCCGCGTACCGAAAGGGACTCGCTGTAATACCGGGGCATCGGTCTGTACCCATACGGTACCCACCGTTCCGTATCATTTAAGCACTTATTGTCGACCTGAAAGTATCGACGTGTTCGCATGTCGAACGCCCATCACGCGCGAACGAATGGATAAATAGATCGGCAAGAGGACGTAGGACTGGTAATATATGAGCCTGTAGAAACCGAGAAGAGCCCGGGAAGATTCCTGGGCCGTATATATGCGCGCAGGGTGTATATAACGTGGCACCGTTTGTGTGCCCAGTTAATTACTCGCGTAGTAAATTATCGGGTAATGAGGTGCCGGATTCGAGCCTGGGGCCTTCTCATCTTCCTTCTCCCTCGGCCACGGCTCGCTCTCGCGAGGAGATCTACCTCTCACCTTCGCGGACAAACCCTAAAGGAAAGAAAGAGAACTAATAAATCCTCCGAGGCCGTAAGGAGGGATATTGTTAGTTGTAAGGTAAATCATCTCCGCGGCTCAAAAACGGCCTCCTCACCTCGAAAGAACCCTTTGCCACGGCTCCCTTCCCTCCCCCCTCACTCCTCCACCCCTCCACCGACTCTCTTTCCACGTCGGTCCGAAGCCTCGAGGAGACGTTTCGTACCTCCGTTACCTCCGTGCACAAGTCTACATGGTACTGCAAGGCATCGCCACCTCTCCCTCCCCCCTCCTCTCCCGTCATTTTATCTTCGTCTTCTTTGTATCCTTCTTGCTTTCCTTCTTCGTGGTCAGTCCAGTTAGCGTCAATATGCGGACACATGGTCGCGTCATTAGCGTCATCGGATCCCCTAACGCCTGCACGATCAGACTTGTTGGGTTTCGCACTGAGATTCTTGTACCGGGCCGGTGATTTCTTGGTACGCGAACGCGC
Source organism: Dufourea novaeangliae (assembly GCF_001272555.1). Classification (NCBI taxonomy): domain Eukaryota; kingdom Metazoa; phylum Arthropoda; class Insecta; order Hymenoptera; family Halictidae; genus Dufourea; species Dufourea novaeangliae. Next base: position 1,188,695 of record NW_015374123.1, on the reverse strand, counting down.
GAGTATTTCGGTTCCGTGTAATCTCGCGGCTCAGTCGGTATTTCGGTTTGTAATGTTGCGAGCGTGCACCCATCGGCCGAAAGTGCGAGGTCTGGTTCAACGATTCACGGCAATGGGAAATATTATTACAGGCAGATGTAATCGGAGTTGGGCACAATTGACCTCGAATGATACATAGTGGAAAACATCTAGGAGTGTTATACTGATCATTAGACTGCGGAATTTATACATTTATAGCCTATAGGGCTCTGTGAAATACAATAAAAAACAAACCAACAAGTTTTCTATTTTCCTCTGAATCCAATAAGATACTTAAGGGGGAAAATAAATTTCTACGATTGCTCCTGTCTATAAATTACTTTAAAAACTTTGATTTTTCATGAAAATTCGCAGTCTACTGATCATTAAACAGTTACTTAGTTTCATACTAGAACTACCGATGATAAATGTTGTCCGTTTCTATAGGATCGATAAAGACGACAATCTTTTGAAAATGTACAAATTTATAAATTCAACGAATTTCTTCATTTTGAAATGTATTGTTATAACATTTTAATCATCATTATAAGAGTGTACTAATCAATCGTTTCGACTGCTTTGGTAATTCTAGTGTTACGTACTTCTTTTCCAAGTGTCTACTCATTCCAGAAAATGTATTGTTTTATTCGTTTAATAATTTATAATAGCAAAATTATTTATCTTTGATTCATTGTTGGGAACAGTTTAGATAATGAATTTGTCCATCTCTGGGTGTAATGTAGTTAATATGCTGGAATTGAACGCTGATTATTTATTACATAATTAATCGGCGTTCAATTTCAGTAAATCTTCTTCGTTACATCTTATTATAATAATATTCCCCAACATTCTGAATTTTTCGTTACGAACGTTCAGTTTGTACCAAATCTCTCCACGCATTTATTACAATTGTTACAAAATGTTTTGTTGTTTCAATAAATTACAGTCAGGCCTTACTATTTTGACCGACTGTGTAAGATAATAGTTTAGCCAGTAACTACTTAGAATTAATTAATAATAATTTACGTTGAAATCCATAACCTAATTATAATCCCTCGTCCCCTTTATGCACGTAAATTAATACTGATCATTCAATATTTATAAAAATATCGTGTCACAATATTATTCTATAATAATTTAGAAAAAGGTACACCATAGTTACTTTTTAAATACATAATGCTAGAAACTTTAAAAGGCACAAGGAATGCTTGTAATTACTAGATCATTATACGTGGGTAATGAATTTATGACCACAGTATAACAGTAGGCGTTCACTGAAACATGTGGCAAACAAGGTTGCAGACCGATGTGTTTCTGTACTATATGTAAAAACAGAAATATCCACTTTCGAATGAAATTGAAATTCTATATGTTAATTTTAATTAGTATTCCTCGAATCTATAATTCTTATATTTCATAACGTAATATATACTATATATCATATCAATTTGAATATATTCAATATCTACTAACTATCAGTAAAAGAGGAGTATAAAGTCTCGAAAATCTATCCAATTAAAATGGTTTTGAAAAATCAAGTGCATATTTCGATCCTATTCACGTGTCAAACGAGGACTCTCGACTATTTATCACATCGGTAGGATGACATAGCGAATAGTTGACACTTCTACCTTCTTTTCGTGATCAGTTAGTGTCAACACGTGAACACCAAACTTCGTCATTAGTGGCATCAGATCTTTAACGCCTGCACGACCGTGCTTACAAGCCGGTGTGTTCCGCGAAACGTTGTATGGTTCCTGAAACAGAAACTCGGTACGTCACTGCACAGACATACGTTCCATGAATGCATTAACACGTACGATCTTGCAATCTTTTCTATAGAACACAATAAGTTTCGTAGCTAATGAGCATGCTATATGTGTATATGTTTGAAATAGTATTCACAATGTACTGTATGTTGGTGCGTTATGGAAATGAATGTAAATAACGTTAACACGCTGATTGCTGTGCTAACGCGCGTGAAGATATAATGGCGAAACTTTCATTTTCAATGCAACAGTAATTTTGGGCGAAACTTCATCAGAGTAATTATTTGGTAACTTCCTTGAATCTCACGGGTCCGAATTAATTTGTTGCATTAAATGTTTTAATGTGAAGATTCATTTTTTACTTCGAATAAAAATTGTGACGTTTATATTTCGATTATATTGTACTTAATAGTTAGTGTGACGAATATTTTTGAAAAAAATATGGTGGTAGTAAACGTGGTAAAGGATGGGATATAGTACAACGTATGATTAAATTATCGATGCTGATAAATCATACTCGAAGAAATGATTATCAAGAAACTATAGATGTTTTTGCAAATTCCAATTTTCATAGATCATTTTATAAAAATTAAGTTACTACATAGTTAATTGTTGTTTCCTTACGTTTTAAGTGTTTGTATGCGGTATAAATTTATAATGTTTGCAGTCTAGTTGTCGATGTTAGAAGGAAATGTCTCACTGGTAACGGTGCAAAGGAAATATCCTGATTTCTAATCAAAATGCATTGGCAGTCGTAAAAATAAGTCGTAATTTTCTTAGTTTCAGGTTTTCGCGGTCATACATATATATTTAATGTGAGCTATCATCTTTCTCAGCCATTGTACAGTTCCTGCCACGCCTACAAACCTTTCACTTAGGCTTATTCGTAACAGGTTTAATTAGACGGTTTTGTCATTATCCATCTGTATTATGAATAACCCACGCAGGTCGAATAGTTGTATAACCGTCCGCAGAATTGTGCATAAGATTTAGCCATTCTTTCCGATATTATTCATTCTTTTCGTAGAATTTGAAAATAACAGTCTCCAATATAATACAATACGAATACGTGTATAGAACGTTCATTGGATAACTTTATCTAGATTTAAATTGCATTTTTCTTTAACTTTACAATAACATTTTATTAGGAGCCATAACGATTTACATAAGAGACAATTTAAGATATCAACACTATGAAATTTACGATGTCCTTTAAACATTGGGCTACTTTATTATCTCTTGTTGGATATTAACTACATAAAATATTTACCTAGTGCACGTGATATTTACAAGAACTAATGTGACAAATAAACTTTTAATTGTTTTTTGAGATCGAGATGTCCAACTAAGGGCACTATAAGATTACAACTTTAATAATGTGTTCATATTAGTATAACTCTCTATAGTTGCGCTCAAGCGTACCTGTTAGAACACCTTATCTACCTTTGGTAGTAAACTACTCCGAGTTATACTCTCAAGTTATACTCTTACACTTTTTATGCAGTAGACCTTCGACACTGTAAACCGTGAAACAGATGAGATCCGGTCACGTTAATTATACAATGAAATTATAAATTATAATATTGTATCATAAAATTTGTTCTTCTATCACTTATAACAAGTATGACTCGGTGCAAAGAAATGAAACGAAGTTGCCTCATTAAGTTTCATAAAACCATTAAGTTAGAAATATACTACCAAATTCAACGTTGATATCCTATTAATGAATCATACCCTATTAACCTTTCCTATCCCGAATTTTGTTCGTGACTATAAAAACATTAATTTACACTTCTCAAAGATTTGATTATTACCTTGATATTTCAAGCTAGAGTTCATAATCCCTACAAAGAATCGTATCGATACATCGGTATCTGACGTCAAAGTCATACGGAGCTATACAGGGTGTCCCAAAATAGCTTCGACTCTCAGGAAATGAAGGGTTCCTGGGATGATTTGAAACAACTTTTTCCTTAGGAAAAATGTCATCCGAGGCTTTGTTAACGAGATATTAAGGAAAAATCTCGACCAATCAGGGCGCAAGTTTGGTAGCGATTTGTAGCATTTGGTGATTGGATCGCGGGAACTCGGCCGGAAGATTCGCGCTCTGATTGGTCAGGGTTCCTCGTTAATATTTCGTTAACAAAGTCTTGGATAACATTTTTGTTAAGGAAAAAGTTATTTCAAATGATCCCAGGAACCCCTCATTTCTAGGAATCGAAGCTATTTTGGGACACCATGTATATAGAGAGTTAACCATTCATAGGTCATAAAGTACAAGGATTTCGCGCAAATTCAAGAAATATTTAGAGTTCAACGTCTCGCAAGAAATCAAGGTGTGTCACACACGGAAAGGAACGCAAACCAGAAAATCCGCCTTTCCAAACCGAGCAGATTTACGCCGCGCGTTCGCGTAAATCACGAACGCGAGGCATCCGTTAACCGCCGGTTATTCGAGGGTTTGTTGACTCAGCATCGTATCCAGCGTACATGTTATAATGATTGGCTAAACTGGCAATTACCCAGGAGCATCGAATCCGCCGAATTGTCATTCAAGTCGCGAGGCCCGATGCCCGTTGTACAGCCGCAAGTCTGACTAGAATGTTATACGATCCTCATAACAAAACTGTGCTCTCGCCGTGGTCACTCCGCTTGATCCCTGTTCCCCCTGATCGTCTGCACCCGGTCATCGCCGTACGTGGATATACTTGTACTGGTACGGCGACAACAGACACGGTCGTACCGTTGTCCTAGGATGCACCTCGAAAACTTGGCTTATGGACTCCTCGGATTATCAGGTTCCCTGACGTTATGCCGGACACCGGGACGAGAGCCAATAGGATTGTGCTTTGCCTACTAGTGGCTGACGTTATGGATTTTTCCGACAGCAGAACCCATGGCATCCATGGGAACACTTCACGAGACTGGCCGCGAAACCGTTCTCACCGGCGGGCGTACACCGAACCGCGGACGCTTTACACGGAACCCTTTGCTTTTTCGATCGTTTTCGATTACGAGCAGAAGATCTGGAAATGGTAGGCGAGAGATCTCTGCCGGTTTCGTTTCGACTGCATCATTCAGAAAGCAATTCTCTTCACCTTCGCTCGCATCGTATCGTTCGGCTGGTTCGTCGCGAGGGGAACCCTCGATGGGTATAAAATTCACTTCCTTGTTTCGCTACCTTTCGCGGCAGTTATACGAAATACGCTTCTTCGACTCATATTTCCGAGATAATACCACGACACAAAGAAGATACGTGCCTTGAGAAAGTGTGGGTGAAATTAGAAAAATATTCGACAACGTATACAAGATTGACGGAACGTTGAGCTTGAACATACTGTTTATGGGGGTCACAAGAGTATTCGAACGCCTGGAAGTGGAGGATGTAAATATGTACTATACTTAATGTAAACACGAAATTTTAGTAGATGCTAAGACATCATACAGACACCAGAAATTACATAGAGAATAGTGAATGTGTGACTTTATTAAGTATAGCGATGATTGAATCTGAGACCAGTAAGTGTTAGTGTGAGCTGATAATGTGAGTAGTACCCACACTTTCTCAATATTCGTATCTTACTTTTGTTGTGGTCTTATTCCGGAAATTTCAGTCTAACGTGCTTATTTGATTTTTTACCTTTGTGCCGCACGCGGTCGAATACTTTTGTGGCAGTTCGGTATTGGCGTGGTGGTTATTAGTAGGACATTTGTCAGTAGAATTATTCATATTCCCTAACGAAATTCAAGTGTGTTCTTATGTTTTTTTTATTAAAAACATGAATTACCGGAAGCAAATTTGTTAATTTGAAATTGATAGAATATACAGACTCTACTCGATTATCGACCCGACCTCGAGTCCCCGCCGGGACAATAATCTTATAGGAAGAAATGCTTCAGACCCTCGTAGTTTCGTTTTTTGTCCGAAGCCCGAGCCTCGGCAACAAAAGCGGGCGGGCAACAATGTATGCGCTTGACAGGTTCTACGCCCCCCGCCCCTGTGGTGGGGATAACGCCTGGACAATAATCGTGTAGGCCAAGCCAGACGATAATTAAGAGGGGTCTGTAGTGTTAACTGTTGAAAAATCGTCCCCACCAGAATTAAAAGTGAAGTTTGACTTCGAGTTCGATTTAAAAGTGCTCATTTTAGCTAAACCTTATCTTAACCAATTAATTAGTTTAGATTATTCTGAGTAATTTTATTGTTAATGCAAATATTACTTTGTAAAACGCGTAGAACTCTGATACAGTAAACCCGCCTATTATAGAGGGGATACGTTCTAAGGCATATGCATTCGTGTTATACGAGTCCCATTTTATATGTATGGATTATATATGTATATGGAAATAAATATTTCTAAATGATGTTTATATGTATATAGTTTATTATACAAATTGTAAAATAAATATTAAAGGTATTTCATGTGATTGTTTCAATTAGAATGTGAAAATGTAAACTTATCCTACCGTGTCTACGTGCCGTTTTACCACGTTACACGAATATTGCCACAATCTTTCTGTTACGTTGTATGAACCCTTGTCATATGGGGGTCTACTGTAATTTTTATTTATATAAGTGTATCCAAGTATGTACACGTATGTAAATCCACCGTTTGGTTTTGAACCGATTTAATGTATTTCGCGTGACTGAGCAATTATTGTTTCAGCCATAATCAATTTTGTGACAACACGTGTGTAATGAAATTTGCGTTCATTTCGAACTCATTCGTTAATTCGCCCGTCATTCCAGATTTTTGTTCAAAATTAGATTCTATGAGTTATGCATACCGAGTTATATACATATATCATACCGATCGAGGTTTAAATTTTATGGTCATAAGAGCCATCCACCGAACACGAATGTCGTAAAAGTCATTGTAATCGGCGAGCAAAAAATCTCGGTAGGCGATTCGTTCTCGCCAGGTCGAGTATTTAGCTGTTGCGGGAAAGACCATTAAAGTGAAGTTGAAGCGAGAACTACGGAATTGCTCTGACGGCAGCCTATAAAATTCAGAGGATAAATGTAGATTTCAGGGCGGTGTATTGTTTGACCCTCGGTTCTTTGGCTCCGAGACTTGCGTCCGTACGAAATATTACGTTGGGCTGCAGCCGACACTTAACGATGAAGAGCATTACTACTGTCTTCCGTTCCTTTGAATATAGAAACGCCGTCAATATTTCACACATACTTGAAGACCCATTTCGAAATGCAACAATTATTGTAAATCTTTTGTTCTACGAAATAATATCACCATGTCTTTTATTCAACGAAAGTAGTATTACTATAAGTAACGTATAAAAAATGATACAACACTTGTAGTTGCCTATACACAATATCTTTACTACGTACAGATATAGAACAGTTTCCGTTAATTATTCATGTAAAAAAGAAATTTTATCAATTTTCAAAACTGTATGAAACGTTTTGTTGTTTTTACGTTCTTTGTTTACACTGTCATATACAATATTTGTTGAAATAATATTTTATTTCATATTTGTTATGCCAGAACGGATTAATGAATTTATAACTGATAGTAACAGTCTGTAGGTGTACGTCAATTAATTACCTACGTATATAGTTTATAATGTAAGAAATAAATCCATTACAGATGGATAATCTTTTTTTCTCGGACGAATGATTTATTTATGCTAATTTTAAAAAACTTACACACGATATACACATTTAGTAACAATGGTAAAGAAACAAAGCATTTAATCAGGGATCGACTAGTACATTGTCATCTATTAGTGTATTCGTCATTTTTGTAATAAATAAATCTCAATACAAATGTATTTATATGTAAATTCGAGGTTTCTTTACAAAACCACAAGGAATATTTATTCAAACATACTTTTATGTAAATAGTAAAGATGTACCGACTAGCGTTTAGCCGACTAGCCGATTAATCAGACCCCAAGAAACCGACTAGTCGGCTCTGCCGATCTTCTTCAGACACCGTTACAAAACGCACCAAACCACTTCGTTCGTGTGATAAATAAAGAAATGTAATTAATATAGCTTCAGTTACTTTTATTACAAAAAAGATTTTGAGTATGTGATTCTTCGATATTATGATCCCGAAGAGAAAAGTGTTTAACATTGTTTGTTATACATATTTTATTACGTTCTGTATCTTCGTTTGAAAGAAGTTTTTGTTATGATAAAATAAAGAAATAATGACTAAAGTTCTTATTCAAGTTTCACTAAATAATAATTATAATTTTTAATGTTTTATGTAATAATTACGTTACATACAAATATGTGCAACTATAGGTACTACATTTTTTAAAATATTAAAATTGTACTAATGACAGTAAACCTTTTTGGTCGACTATTCGCCAACTACGAAAGTGGCCGGACGATCGGCTTAACCGACTAGGCACATATCTCCTAAACGGAATATCATTTCTTGTTTCCGACTAATGATTGTTGAAGAAAAAATTTTTCAAATAAATCCTTAATCATGTATTTACTCAAATAAACCTTAATCTTTATAGTTGTCAACTCTGCAAACACTACAAAATATCGACACTGCAAGTTTCAAAAACTTGTATGTGTATGCATATTTCTCTCGCCTCAAGAATCGCGTAAATTTGCACGCTTATTCGAATTTGGGCCGGGTCTAGAAGAAAGTACGCTGCGCAAACGAAAATCTCGAGGGGATAGCAACAATCCGAAATAACCGAGAGTAATAATAACGCTCTACGGTATTCTCTGTATTAGGGATAATTGGAGGACGAACCGCAAACGGCAGCGAGGGTATCTCGCGCGATAAAACTCCAGTACGGGGCGACGTGGTGGAAGAGAGAAACGAAGAAGGAAAAACGCGAATTCCACGGTGGTGGCGCGTCCGGGTGCAACGAGTGGAACTTTGAAAGCGAGCTGTACAATAAGATCCCCCCCCCTCCAGAAAGAGGGAGATAGCGGCACAGATAGAAAAGATAGGGAAGAGCGAGCGGAGGACTCCGGGGTCCAAACTACAAAGCCTTCAACCACCGGCCACAAAACTACCATGCGAAACGACGGTAGAAAAGGAGGATCGAGAAATAGGAGGATGAAGGAGATGGAGTACGATCCTGGGTGCGTAGGCAAGGAGCACCGTCGAGGCATTATCCACTTACAGGGAATTATCCTCTTTCTAGCGGGTACGCTGGAGGTGCGCGCTAGCACTCTTTCACCGATCCCCCATATCTCTCTCCCTCTCCATCTCTCTATCCCTCTCTCCCACCCCGTTTCCCTCTTTATTCGGCAGTCGGAAAAATCGTGGCGCGGAATAGCGGTCGTCATTGTCTACCAGGGAACAGGAGATCCAGAAACGGTTTCAACAAAGGACCTGCGAAAGTAGCAGCGCCACGGCGAAAGGGCAAGCCTCCATCATCCACAGTTCATTTGAGTGTTAATCGGTAGCCATTGGGCATATCACTGAACAGGTAATACCTGGAGAACAACCGCGTTCAGTTCTTTTCCCCTCTCTTTCGCGTTTGTTGGTTCCGTTCTCGAAGCCTCTAATTTCTTCTTGTTGTGGCTCTCCTCTCTTCGCTCCTCAAACTGTTTGCCGTGTAACGTTCCCTCCGCCGCGTCCGGTCATCTCTCTCTTTTGTTGAGCCACGGTTACAGGCGAGCCATTTCGCGGCCTTAACTCGAGCCGGAGCAACCCGCTGCGTACTGTAACTCAAACAAACGGAAAATTCGAACTGCCGCCGCCGCGACTCGGTAATCGGTTGCAATTCGTCGAAAGTGCCGGGTCTACTCGAACGACCGCGGAGCAATCCTCATTGTTCCAGGTCGTTTTTCGTTGTTTTCACCACACTCTTGCCCAGTTTTCACATTATCCATGATCGCGCGCACTGCGCTTCTCCCTTGGGCTGACCACGAGGAAAGGTGCGGTAGCTGAATACAATGATCTGTGACTGCTAACCGAACTACTGACAGCCATCAGGTAGTTAGGTCGGCGAAGATGAATTTTATTTTTCATAGCGCCAAGCAAGAGGAACTAATATCCTCTCGGTGTCCTTTCTTTCGACCAAGAATGGGCTGTTCGTAAAAGACAACGGATGCTAACGTAATGTTGCGACTAATTTATATACATATAGATGCGTTCATACGTTATTTACGACTGCCGTTAAATTAACGCGAGCTCTTGTACGTTTATGACACGAAACCCTATCAGTGACCAACGCGAGTAACAGGTATTCATCGAAAGTATTCAGACGATATTTTGGTAATTACACATTTTTTGCAGTTTCAGGATTTAGTAAATTCAGAAGTAAATTAAATAATAACTGGAAGTTTTTATAATAATTCGGATAAATTAATTGAATTGTCACGAATATTCATAAGGATTACGGTAATTTCAATTGAAAATATGTCGAGGAAATTCCTGTCAAATTCTAAAAATAGTACACAATCTACATAATAGAATTATACTAACTAACTCTTGAGAGATAACATATGATGATGAAATTAATTGAAAATGTGAAATAAACATTGTTTAGCACGAGCATCATTTAAGAAACGCAATTTGAAAGCACTTAGAGTACGATCTAACGAATGTGTCTGTCCGTTGCTTACTATTTCTACTTGCTGTAAATATTAGCGTGCACAACGTCGCAGGAATATTAACAAAACTATTCAACGCGTAGATATTCCATGAATTATCAACTGTGAGTTCTAAATTAAATCGTGCACAAAATTGTATTTTTGTCTGCATAATTGCTTTCTAGTCATTAGTGTCATATTTCATAGAACTCTGTGAATATTCATAATTCGGAAAGTATGAAAAGAATATGAGAATATTCATATCGAATAACTTTATTTTGAGTATTTATAAATATTATATACTTTTTCGAATGAAAATTGTAATCTTGAAAGACCGAACAGTTACAAATCACTCCTTAGAAGTATTGGGTTACCTTTCGATGACAGAAATATTTGTGTCTTCTCTGATGAATACACATTTTCAGGACGGTCACTATTCATATATTAAAGTAAAGCATATACTATATGGAATTCCAGACATTATTTGTCGTAACGATACAATTATTTGAACATTAAAAGTCCTCCATAAAAATTAGAACAGTAAAACGTGTTCTGCAAAACACAAATTCAAATACAATAAAAAAAAAATAATAATTAAAAAAATTCAAATACAAAGAAGATATGAAATAAATAAAATCATTTCAAGGAACTATGCTTCTTTAAAATTAGTTTGTAGATGTGTATACATATTTAAAGATTGTTATAAAAACATGAATTAAGAACGCACTTTTTGCATCAATAAGTAGTTCAAAAAGGTACAGAAGAAAATGAAATCTGTAGCCAACTGATTCAAGATTTCACTGTTATTGCTTTTCACTTATGTGTAGTTGTACCGGCCTTAGATACATAAAATCCACAACCTACTTATAATTACTGTACAAGCACCGTTCACAATTATTATGGTGCCTCTCTCATTTAAATCGCTATTTCTAACCGATCTAGTTTATAGTTACACGACGTAATTCGACAGAAGCATTTCTTTCAATATATTTGTTTCAATTGTTAAGCTCCTGATATCTGATTTAGTAACGATGTGATGCAGAATGCAGATACGTGACTCGAATTTTCAACGCTTTATCCTCGACAGATAACGGACCCGATTGAGCCGAATTCGTGGCGACCGTATCGGGAGCTCGTCGCGAGTGGACACGGATAATTCTTCCAGGTCGGACAGGTATATGCGCAATCGTGGGCACGAACAATCTCGTAGTATAGCTTCATGGCGTGGGAGTTAAAATCCACGCACGCATAAATTATTCTCGTACGTACGATCGAGGCCGCGCGGGTGTGCGTGTACACACACGCGCGCATACACACGTCCATCGGCAGGCCTGGTGGCGACGCGCACGGGGTCGGGGAGTCGGCTGAAACGCGCGATAGGTTAAGCAGTTCACGTAGCGGTTGGTAATTATGGATGCGTTTAAGCTGTGGCAGTTTAGGAAACTAAATAAAATAATATACGTGAGTCGAGGTTTTTATTGCCGGATTAAGGGCGCCCTCCGCGACGCTGCGTGTCACGGCTTTATCCGCTCGCCCGATCTCGTCTTCGAGACCAAACAAAAGTGGAGACAGCGAACATTATTGTGTCGGAAGTGGTCATCGCCTCCTAACATGGTATCCACCGGAGAATATTTAATAAAAGCGTGTGTGATGAACAGGGTTCAATAGCTATGACGGTATCCTACAGTTTAAATGCTTCCGGGCTCGTCCTAATGTTTGGAGATTCTGCCTTCTTGAAATGTCCATGTATCTTCGAAAAACCGTCGGCAATTTACATCTTCTTCGATAATGTTTATGTCATAGTATTGATCGGTAAATAACACTTTCAAACGGAGATACAGATATATCATTCGTGGAGATAAAGATATATCGTTCGTGGACTTTCTGATTGATTCGAAAGATCGAATTCTTCGTTTAAGATGCGGTTCTGTGTTGCAGTTAATCACGGCGGTATTCTGGCGAGAAGTAGTACAGGTTCACGGTGACAATAGTCAAAATGCGGGTTCGGGACCGCGTGAAACGAGCCAGTACGAAGCACTGGCAATTTATCGCGATATCACCTCCCTCCCCCCCTGCCGTTCTTTTGCTCCACCTTTTCTGTTTGCAGTAGTTGGAGAGTCCTGCTCCTCCGGCATTACAAAAGGAACTGCGAGAGCGGCGCGACCGCAGCCATGGCGGTTATTATAAAACAAAAGACGATGCTTGATGCCGATAATAAAGAAGAGGTACGCGCTGCGAGTGGACGCGATGTAGAGGAACAGAGAGGGCGCGGCGGTCAAAAGAGGGCAGGCGGGAAAGGACGAAAGAAAAGCGATATTCTCGAAGGTAGCGGGCGCGAAGGATGTGGTTCCACGGACTGCGATCGACTTAATTCGCGCGCTCCCGACTCTTTTTCCTTTCCAGCGGCCTCCTCTTCCCCTCCAGTTAGGTTGGATGTCCTCCTCCGGCTTCCATCTCTCCCCCTCGTGGCTTTCTTATTTAGTACTCCTCACCTCTCTCACGCGATCTCTTTCTCTCTTGCTCGTTCTCTCACTCTCTCTCGTGCCTCAACCACTCTCCTGCTCCTCCATCACTGCTGGCAGTCCGCTTACCGCCAATCATCATTTTCAATTCTCCGTGGTGGAGCGGCTTCGCCGGTCTCTTATCCCTCTTCTCCTTCTTCTGCTCGTGCCCGGCGTTCTTCTTCGTCTTCCCTCGTCTTCTTCTCTTGAATGCATAGTCTGTAAAAAACTTGGGAATATTATTCCGGAGATCGAGGAATGGACGGACGACGGCCCGGGGGAGGCACACAACCTTTGCTGCGTCCCGGAGTCTGCGTGCTACGATTTGATGCTGAGACAACACGTTTCTCCATTTTGCTACGTTCGGGTAGAATGAGCGCAGACTGGGTTCGGTTTCGGGACTGTGGGCGTGATGCCAGGACCCGGGGGTACCTTACGATTTCGGTTTGGAACAGGTCGCCCGAGATATCATTGATTTAAGTATTTCCAGGGGACAAGTGCTTTCTCCTTGATTGTGGCTTCTTAATCAGTTTAATGGGCGAGTACCTCAACCGGAACCGGCGATAAAAGATGCTCCTTTAAATCTGATAAATTCTTCACACGTCTCGAAGGTGGTGCGGTACCGTAATCTAGTAAATTACGTAATTCCTAAGGAGCTTTCTGTGTTTTGCAATATGAGATGTAATAAGTAACAATTCGATTTTTCCTACTGTCTAAGTTTAATATTTAAAATGCCCATGATACACAGCGAGCAACTAAAATATGTGAACTGCAATAAGTTGATCCGAAGTTACACCAGTAAGATTTTCTTCAGTTTAATGTAATATGTGAACAGTTCTTACACGCACAGGGAAGTTTTAAATATCCTATCGTTCAAAGACTTTAGTTGCTCATTGACTGTTCAGTTTATCCATAATCCTACTAAAACTGATTTTATGACGCTATAACATTTTCGGAACGATAAATCAGCAAAATTTTAAATCGTATATGTAAAAACAGTATATGATGCCTTAAAAATGAATAAACAACGCCGGACCTCTTAATATTTCATCTCTAGTAGTTGGACGTATTTATGACAGATTTCTAGCAAGTGTGAATAATATATGTATGCGTGCGTAAAACACGCGTGAAAATCTATATGCATTACATATACTATATCAACAGGAATACAAAAATGTTTAGACATTTTTATGAACACAGAAGATAATCAGTTGAAGCACCTTTTGTATAGGTAAGCAAATCCCGAGTAAAAGAATACATAACTTTAATTCAGCCACATTTGACGTATGTATAATTAAAATTATATTAAGCTTCCAAACTGTAATCCAGTAATATTTTAATAGGACGATGACATCGTTTGAATACAACGTGTCCTATCCTCGGGTTTCACGAAAGTTACAGGATATTGGAGAACATCAAGCAATCCGATAACGTAGATCATATGTTTTCAATGTTCTTTGAAAAATTATTGGTAAACCGATCTGTACACTTAATAATATGCATGCAGTAATGTCAATCAATTTTCCCGAGTATTTACAATCGTATTAAAATCATCAATCAGGGTGGTGCTAATAATCCTGCAGCTTCGAGGGAAGTACACCTTGAACTGGCGAGTCTAGCGCCTTGAAGATATCGTTGCTCCACGCCACACTCTGTCGCCCATTGGCGATTTCTTTGTACCATCGGTTACTTATGCCCGATTCACACTTGCACGGAAACAGAAAGTCACCCGCCATTAGTGGATCCAGAGACCGGGTGGTTCGTTAATATTCTCTCTGGTTCGCTCTATCTTTTGCTTGAACAGTTCCCTTTCTCTGCCCCGTGAAGTCTGGGTCCCCTCTTTCTATCCTTGGTACAGACTGTTAAGAGTAAGGTGCTCCGACCGCTGCGGACTGGTCGCTCGGATGGTTCGATGGTTCACCGGTTGGTTGAACGACCTAGCCCGGATCCGCCGCGGCGCGTCCATACCGATCGCCTCCTTCTGTCTCCTTCTCCTTTCTGACTGGGGCTCATGCCTGCCCATAAATACGTCCCGCGTACATATATCCGTCTCTTTTCGATACATTTTAACGCCCAGGGTCGTACTTCCAGCCGGGTACACACGCGGGGCGCCCACCTTTCGAACGCGACGAACTTTTCTCGTTGATGGGCTCGATCACTGTGGACGCGACTTGCCATGTCCGGCATGGGATACGTTGGTAATCCCCTTTCCGAATACGGAACTGGAATCGCGACCGAGCAGTTTCCGTTGATAAGTCACGAAGTTTGACGAGGGACTCGTAAGTAACTTTTATCTATGCGAGATGAAAGAATGCGCTGCCATTAATGGGTTACAATCAAATTTCATATTGAAGATGAAGGTGGAGAATTAACACATTATTATGTTGTATATTGATGCATGCAGACCGCGTCTAGTTGTTTGCTAATGAAAAAGTGTCAAAAGGAATGGTTATGATTTAAACATAATGTTATTTGTATTCCTTTTATTTCGATTTCCTGTTGAAGTATTGCATGTTTGCTAAATTACTTTTAGCATTTATTCATTTCTGCATTATTAGATTTAGCATTTCAATCGAACGTTAAGTTTTCAAAAATATCCATGTCTTTTTTCTATGCTGAGATGTAATATTTCTTTTTCATATATTGTCACTATTTCTTTTTCATATTATATTTGTCACACAGTTTAAATTTAGAACATCTTTCTACCCTTGTCTTCTTTCAATACGACGGCGAACATTGTAGAACGAGGTCATATATCACTGAAACATCATAGGCTTCTGATTTCCTTGAAAATAAGTATTGGATTTGACAAAATATAGTGAATTACTTACGTATGCACCTACCGTTTCATCGTATTTTCATCAAAACATTAACAGCGTTACGAAGGTTTTAAAAGCTAACCTAACTGCCGGATTGTGTGTTCAATGGTAATAGGTTTGAAGCAACTTCATTTCACATTTTGATACAACTCCAAGAAAGTTTCCTAACATTTTCCTCTAGTTCACTTTACACCACACTCATTTATCATAAACGTGCTTTTGCTGCAAAATCGAAATTCCAAGTGCCAAAAAAAAAAACATTTAATTAAACACGTTCCTTTCCACGAGTAACCCTTCGAAGTATCAACCGGTGATGAAAGTTATTCCGTTAATTATGCTTGTGTCACGCAAAATACTATTTATCACGATGCAAGTCTTCGACCGGAACGTTGAAAAGACTCTTAAAGTTGAGACGAACAGTAAAATAACGGAGTGACCGATCCGGGGAAGAAGGGAACGAGCGGTATTAATGACTATAGCTTCGAAGAAAAGGCTTCATAGAAACTATTGTACGATCGTCATACCAAGTCACCCTTGCCAACTCGTGCAGCCTTTTGTCTCCTGACTGGCACGTACTTCGTAGCGCGAAAAGCTCAAGCATCGAGTGTTTCGGATGAAGGGCACACACCACGATGGATGGTACAATACCGCTAACAAGATCAAAACATTATTGTCTCGCTTTCTTTCGGGATTGCATGCTCACTAAATACTCGGCGCGACTGAATACAGGTGTAATACGAACTTTTTCTTCCGCCATTTCTATTACGAATACATAGATTATCTACTTGCTTCTCGTATAGTAAAATATTATGTGAAGCAAGAGTAATGACTATCGGATTTAACTTGATATTGCAGTGTCATTTTATTCTATCGGTAGGGAATTCACGTTTCGTCACAAATATGACAGGACGTTATAAAAAGTAGGATAGCCGTTTTAATATTAATAGAAACGTTAACAAAAATTCATCGAAACATATCCCTTCAATTGTTTATTCAAAATCATGGAAGTTTCAGAGACATGGAGGAGGTTCTGGAAGTTACATTCGTGGACGTTCACTTGGACAAATAAATTCAATTATATCAACGGAGTGGTAAACGAAATTTTTAAGGCGTTTGACGAAGGTATGTGTATTTTTTTTAACGGGCGTATTCAGCACGCCGTCGCACCACGATGGAAACCATCTCGAAATCGATTGCCTCTTCTTGCCAGCATAGTCGTTCAATTCTCCATGCCTATTTGGTCCTCCTTCCATCCCTAACGGAACGATTGTCCACAATGGCTCATTTGTTTCTAGATCACGACTTATAAACCACCATCGTCATCGTCGAACGAAACGGCAGCTGCACTAAGCCAACTTACTCGGCTTTATAACCGACAATAATGATCACGATCGGGTCCATCTTATTTCATCAGTGGTACACCTCGTTTGATTCTTTCCACCGACGCCGTTCGACGTCGAAAAACGAGTTCGGACGAACGCCTTCCGCGGACACCGAGGATCATCCTCTCCGCGCGGCGATCGAGCGTCGGCCACGCGTGAATAATCGGACAGGGGCTTGATCTTCAAATGTCTCGATCCATTCCCATTACTCGTGGTTACGACTCGCAATTATTATCGCGATGGCACCGATCTTCATCAACCTCAACGACTGCCCACTATGCTCCTGACGTAATTCCGCCACCGTCTTCTCTTCTCGTCTTTCGTCCGTCACGAGAGATATAAGATCCAATCGTATTCCTTCCTCCTTTCTTCTCTTCCAGACGGCGTGTCTTCCGTTTCTGTCCCTCTCGCTGTTTTCTTTCCTCCCACCCCTCACCATGGTCCGGCTGATTGTATAATTGGGAGGCAACAACGAGCTACGTGCGTCACTCCGATGATTTAGCCTCCCCGTTGGCGTCGCCTCACCCTCGGCCAACGGGCCCTCGGTCAATCACGTCGTAATTACTTTTAATGCTGGACGACTCGGCTGACACAATATCTAACCCGACGACGAATCGTTTCTCTCTTTCTTTCCCCTTCCTTATTTCTCTTTTCTCCTTTTGTCGTTCTCTCTCTCTTCCAGTCTCTCCCCCTCTCTCTCTCTCTCTCTCTCTCTCTCTCTTCTTTCCCTCTTTTTCTCTCTAACCCCTATTCCGTTATTTTTATTTGTTCCCGTGTCCTCTCTTTCTCGCTCTCCTTCTCTCTTTCTCTCCCATGTTCGTTACGTTACGGGCTATCTGGTTGTTCGCAGCATACTTCGCACGACCGGATTAATTGGTAATAGAGAGTGCGACGAAGACCATGCCGGGCAAATATTGCGATTAATATTGATAGGGCCACTTTGCTGGTGCCATGACTGCGCGCAAACATTGTGCGGACGAGAGGTAAATGGGGGTAGAGTGATTCCAGGGTACGGCCTGGAATCATCGGGAGATGAAGGTAATGAGAGAATTGCTGGTTCAACGAATACGTAACTGATTATGGTTGATTGGTTTGCACTGTAGATGCTTAACGGTTTTTGAGATTGTCGAACTATCTATTTCCTTGAAATCTTTGTAAACGAAAGATAGATCACAAGGTATCATTGAATATTCGATTAAAGAGTACTAATACTTTGATTATTAGCTGTCTCCTTTTATTTAGCAGAAGAGTTGTCGGATATGGCGAACGTGTAGTAAGAAACGCGATTTCAAGTGCATTATATATTCTATTGAGTGTGTAACCAGTAATTGAGCTTCACTCTGTCGGTTGCATGAGTGTAAAGCTGGTTTTTGTGCATGTTTATATTTTGAACCTTTTCAGATAATCCCCAGTAGGAAATATGCTATCTTGCTTTCGTTTCCATTATAAAGAATTCATTCATAAGTATAACTGTCACAATTGTGACTTTCTTAAGTATGCTACTGTATTGAGTCATTTTACACGTCTGAATTTCATTAGAATGGATGTAGTTTTTTTAAGAAAATACTTACATGTATGTAATAATTAGTAATCTTTTATAGAACGGTCATTCTCTTTATAGTTTCTCTCAACCTTAGAAGTAATTTATTGATAATTCCTAATTAACTCAAATGTTGAATATATTTCACTGATAAAGATTTTACAATTTAGAGGGATACCTACACCTATCCTAGTGGGTGATAAAATTATTAGAAACAGGTGAAGAAACTGCATACTTTATGTTTTCGGTGTTACTATAACATCAATAATAATGAAGTATGCCCTTCCTTTTTTTCTTAACATATAGTTACACAACTTAAGTATATTTTAGTATGTTTGCAACAGTGTTCTTTTAATCGGTGTACCGTGACAGGCATATTTGTAACAAGCTACCAATTTCTGTTAATTGTTATTTTTCTTGATTGTTATTCAATTGTTATGTTGATTGTTGTTTCCCATGTTTGTTACTTATTCTAACAATGTTAAATCATATTGTGTCAAAAAAATATCTAAAGAATACCGAGACGAAATCAAGTATTTATATATAGATGCGAAGCGTGTGGTGAGAAAATATTGATCATTGTTGGGCACTGTTGAATAAAGTTGTATTTAAGTAATTAGTTAAATAAAAGTTTATTTGTCATTTGGAAGTTTAAATAACTAACAGAAATAAATTATTTGTCATTTGAACAAATCTAAGTACATTAGTGAAAATAATTAAATTAATTATTATTTACAAATAATTTTCTAATTATTTATATTAAATTTATTTTGTATTATTATCAGCGACGAATCGTCGGTGACGATGTAAATATTTCGTTTGTTGTGCTTCTCCTGACAATTTTGATTTTGCTTATGCACACCTTTACCGTTCTCGGCTCCAGTAGAGCAAATTTTTTATTCGGCAAGTGTAATGAATACGCTAAAATCAACAAGCCTTCGGATAACTTGTTTAAAAAGCGAATAAAAATAGAAATATCACAATTTTTTCATTGCATAAAATAAAACAGAAAAGGCAAAACAAAAAAGTATTTATTAGTACAAGGGAGCCACTTCCGATTTCAATGATTTTTTAGTATGTTGTCAAGGTCATCATCCTGAGTAGCCTTGCGAAGGTTTTAGTTGAGGGTCGCCGTTTGTAAAAAAGTTATTATGAGAAAAAGTTGAGGTAAATAATTATTTAGAAGTTTGGACTTTACACCGATTTGAATGCACTGAAAGTCAAAAACACGATATTCATACACATTTTACACTAAACACAAATTCTCCTTTTTCAAGTAGAATCAGACTTCAGTACACCGCTTCAAGTAGAAACTAGTTTATTGTTTTGGGGAGTCAGTATCAAAGACAGTTATTTTTTTTCTTGAATTATCTCTAACCACCTTCGATCGGTATAATGGTTCAGAGTTGGTTAGAGAATGTTCAAGAAAACAGTATCGTTGTTCTCTTCATAGTTATTTAATAAACAGTATTTGATAACTGAAACTTTCTGAAGTTTACTCAGTAGGGCGACCTTGACAATACATGTCAAGATGATCGGTCATTTTACTTATCGATACTACTAAAGTCCGATGCTAAATTTCATTTGATAATAAGTACTTTACAAACGACGACCCCCAACTAAAATCTTCACAATACTACTCAGGGTGATGACCTTGATAACATATTACAAAATCATTGAAATCAGAGGTGGCTTCCTTATTCTAAGTATGTACCAAAATAAAATTTTATGTGCAAATAAGAAGTAATAAATGATTTATTCCTGGCAGCAATTAAGTGACTTTTATTTAAATAAAAATATTAATTTCTAATTACAAACGAAATTTTATCTTTATTTACTGTTTATTATTTAATAAATAAATACAATTTTGTCCAACACTGATATTGCTATATACCTTCAATTTTTGTAAAATTGTAGAAGATATGAAATCGTTGTCACAGGTCACTAAAATATAACAATATATTTTGTAACAAAGAAGGTACCATTATAGGTGTATTTTCAATTGTATCTTTTATCAAAATTCAACTGAGTGGTAATTTTGAAGTATTCATATTATAATTGTAATTTGATTACCAGTATGTTTAGACGTGCATGAAACATATTGAATGTCTACAAACACAATACGCAAAAACATAGTATGCGATATTTCTTGATAAAATTATTATTCATACGCTATTTTGAAACTAACAAGTTATTATTACCTGCTGTTCCAGTTGCCAATTCTTGGTGGGAAGTGGATTTCATTCATTTGTAGCAATCATGAATCTACATACTATAGGTACTGAAATTAAAAATTCTACTAAAGATGTAATAAAGCCTTATTTTAATGTTAATATAACGAATCATTTAAGAAATGAAACAATAGTCGATGCAATTGAAATAATCTAAAACAGAGTATCAGTTGCATGAATAAAATCATCGACTGCTTTTCCAACAAAGGTAAATTGCTTACAAGAATACATGCTACTTGCAATATTATTGTATACCATATGCACTTATTAGTAACTCGTTATGCCAAAATTGCCTGCAAACATTGGTCGTTATCCTAATTCACCAATTGAATCTGTAATTTTCTGGTACCTCGTGAAGTGAAATAATTGCACGGTATACAATAATGCCGCCGTTGTTTACCCCGATCGAATTGGAATAACAGTCGCGGTACGATTATCATAAAAAATGACGATTCCTCATTAGCCAGCCGAGGGAATCGTTGGAACACGGGTAAAATGTAAAAATGGAATCGTCGTAACTACTGAAAAAGCGAATCACCGTCGATGTCTCATCGCGTTTATTGGGATTATAAAGCGTGCAGAGGAAGGAGGACAGGAAGGAGAGATTTGTTTGAATTATTCAAATTAGATACGAAATTGAATGCGTGCTCTGCTCGTGTGCAGGTAATGACGGCACTTGCATATAAATGGTAATTATTGTCATTATTCTGCCCCAGTCGTTGTGTCCTCTTCTCCTCTCCTCACCACTCCGCCTCGCCCTACTCTCTTTCACCGTTGTTCTTCTCTCTTTCCGTTTCTATACCCGTGCTCGCCATAATGTCGTGTGTTCCCATACACTAGTTGAGATAATTATCAAAATTGTTTTATTGTTGCTATAATTACGGGGGACATGCCATGTTCTCCCTGCTTTTCAGGCTTCGCTGGTCCCCTCCGCCCCGCGAGTACCAGCGAATATCGTTCTCCTCATCCTTTTGCGAGCCGCCACCACCTATCCGTTCGCTCCAACCCCTCTGTTTACATCTTACTACCCCTTCGTTCGCGTAAACCATAACATAGACGGCTGATGTTTTGCCTTTTCAAAATCGTTTCGCAGAAAGTCGGTCGTACCTCGCGCCAGCACCGTAATTACCGAGCTTCGCGATGTTGCAATCATGCGAGTGATCGCGGCCCACCTGTTTCTTGCGAATTTATTTCTTTCGATGAATATCACGGATTGATTCTTTCAACCCCTTCACGCTTCGCACGAAGTCTGATAAAGGAATCGGGCGCAAATGATTTCCTAACGAACGTATATTTGGAACGTCTTATTTGTCAAACTGAGAATTAGATTGTTTGATTCCCTTCCTATATTTGTAAAGAGGGATTAATGACTTTTAACGAAGAACTCGAAGAAACTCTGAAAAGTAAATCTTTTAAGTCATGTATTTTAAGTGATACTAAATATGAACGATTGGTATATTTAATACTAATTCCAAGTTATACATATAGGTTAGTATTATAGTAAATACTTGTGTGCACGATGTATACGTATCCCAGGCGAAAATTTTTAAACAGTGTCAACTATGTACTTCTCACAGTAACACGACAAGATAAAGTACACTGAAAAAAGCAAAAGGGTTTGGAAACTTCATTTAAAATAATGCCTAGGTACTATTTAAAAAAGCACAATGCAACTGTAGAAATATTCACAAGTATACAGATAGTATTTTTGTTTCATTACTAAGCGTGTAAATCAGATACATCCTTCCTGTCTTCCATTTGTTTCTGCACCTAAAAACATATAATAGAAATCAATGTCAAAATCATGTTAATAATTACAAAATCAAATTGCGTTTGACTTCACTACCCGAGTACGTAATTTTGGCTAATTCTGTACATCAACCTTAACCGACATCTATGACTTACGAATTGTCCTAAATACACAAAGAAAGACCTGTAACCTATAACTATTACTTTTAAAATTTTCATTGATACTTCCATTTTATGCATGAGAAGCACGGGGGCAACAGAAAACAATGCAAGTGCGCATACTCGGGTTAACAAGGTACGCACAATAAAATACTAAATGCCACCGCCGAATCGAGAGCTCGAGCAGTGATTTCGGTACCCCTTTCATCAGTCACCCTCCATACGTTTTTAAAGCGCAGTCACGAGAGGGTTAATCGACACGCGTGACCTTGACGGAGTAAAGCCAGAGAGTGTCGATGGTCGGTTGTCGGACCCCTCAAAATTAATAATGAAGCCGCCGGATCGCTCAAAGTCCTTCGCCATCCTCGGGGTTTTAATAACCGTAAGCGGGAAGAAGAGAGCGGTTGGAAGAAAAAAGAAGCGAAATGTATTGTTATCAAGAATGCGTCCTCCTTCTCTCGATTTTCTTTTTCTCTCGCTCCCTCTTCGCGTTTCATTTCCTTTTATCCCGCTCTCTGTCCCAACGATGACGGAGAAAAAGGAGCCGGAGTGGGCTCTTCTTCTCATTGTTCGGCTCGGTTGAAAAGAAATGGAAGCAGAACGCCCAGGAGAGGTCCTCGGCGCGAGTACGAGGCACCACAGGGAAACAATAACGTTGGTAAGGATCGCACAATACTGGAATTATTAACTTTCCACCGAATTAGAAACGTCGATCTCATTGCTGAACCTCTTTTCTCTTCTGATCACCGACTTCCACCCTGTTCTCCTCTTTGTTTTTCATTCAATGTCGTCTTTTCTCGCCTCCTCTCCCATTATGTTCGTGTTTTTAATTTATCGCGAATTTTGTCTTGAATCTGATAAGATTTCTAAATACGAATACTGTATTTTCCTTAAATTTTAATTTCGAAAATTACTGAAAAATAAAAAGAAATCGTTAATTCTTTAAATCGTAATTCATCGAAAATGAATGAAATGTTTACAATACTTTCATCACTTTTGTACATACGTTTATTAAGTTAAATACCTGTCGTACCTTAATCATTTATTTGTGTACAGTGTGAACCGTCTTAAATAAATGAAGGGAGAAAAGGATAAGGGTTCATTAGAAAATAAGGATACTTATGGATGTACTTTTTGATGTAGAATTTATTTTTGTATCATAAGTAGGATAAGATATGTAAGATACATGTTATTGCCATTTGAACAATGCAATTTTAATAATGTACAGGAGAGAAATTACGAGCGTATCAGTGTTTGTAAGTCATTTTACTCAAAATAATATTGAGTGGGTATTCCTCATTTTTCCCCTGCACTCTCTAAATGTATTAACAGCATAAGATGCTACTTAAGAGTTTACTCATACTCATTTAAAATATGAGAGATGAAAAATAAATTAGTAAATAGAAAACACTAACAAAGATGTAAGAAAATGAGATCTAGTGTCTATTTTAAGCAGATTTTTACAGATAATTTAAATTCCGATAATGAACTATAAAAGACATCAACAGAACCTGCGATGAAATTTTTTAATATAAATTCAATAGAAAAAATCTGTATTGTAGAATTAACAGATCCATCATTTGCAGAATTAACCCAAAACATCTAAGCAAATTCAAAGTAAAAGAAACAAACAGAAACTACATAAAACAAAAAATTGGATGAATATTTTGCAAATTCTCGAACACGCTCATCTTCCTTAAAAGACCTAATATGAAACTCCCAATCGAGACGATTATGTAGTAATCACCATAAGCAATGAAAATTCAATCTTCACATATCTATAACGATTTTGTTGTATTTCAATGACCAATAGGACCGAACATCTTGAACTTCCATCTAATACCGACGTCATAAAAAATAGTGGATTACTTATTGGTACATTTATGGTAATAAATACCTTACAATTAAGGAACATCTGTCTGCGTTATATCTTGAATTGTAAAGAAACTGTCTCATTATTCTGTAAATGATTGAAGGATCCGTACGATATTGAAAAAGAGATTA
This sequence comes from Dufourea novaeangliae, assembly GCF_001272555.1. NCBI lineage: Eukaryota > Metazoa > Arthropoda > Insecta > Hymenoptera > Halictidae > Dufourea > Dufourea novaeangliae. Next base: position 1,163,984 of record NW_015374123.1, on the reverse strand, counting down.
TATAATTTTTCCAAGTAATTAAATACACTGACACATATGACGCATCACATTAATTATCATATCGATCTCACTTTCGAACATGTTCTATCCTAGAATCCTGCCTCCGACCCCGAGAATACATTCCGATTTGTCATTAATTTGCTGGCAACATGAGTCCAGAAGAAAAGAAAACCCCGTCTTCGACCGAGCGATGCAGCCGCAGCCCGATCGTTCAATCCCCTCACGTTCGATCGTTTCTCAGTATCATCGCGTGGACCGGATATACACCGAGATCGATCGTCCGATCTTATCAGGAACGATCTATCAATACGATAGATTCATTTTAGTTACGCGATCCAGTCTCGTCCTGAGACAGCGCGTGGTTCGTTTAACCGAGCGCGATTCCCGTAAGCCGAAAAACGCGTAAGAAGCGGAAGAAGGCAGCCGCTGCGCTGGGTTATCGAGGCGTTAAGGCGTTAAAACGATCAACCACCCTTCTTTCGCGTGGTCAACGGCGGTGCGCACTTTCTCCTGTCCAGGGAAACGCGGCGGGAAAGCAAGAGACACAATCGCGTTAAGGCGTGAAGTCAACGAGCAACGCGGCGAACGGTGACGAACGGCGGACAGAGACGGGGAGACGATGGTAAAAAGCGATCGTTTGCCAGCGAAAAGAAGACGGAATGACAAGTTGAGCGCGGTTGTTCGCGGGGGCAGGCAGGCGGCGATGAGGACCAGAGAGGGGTGGCGTAAGAAGGAAGTGTATGACTCAGCCCTCTCGTTCGTGGTCGACGAGGACACAAAGTGGACACACAGGAAAGGTGGTGAGAGGAGGGATCCTTGGGGAAGAAAAGGTGGCAAAAGGAGGAAACAAACGGCGATCGCGTATGAGCGGCAATTAGCCCCTCTAATGGCGCGCGAAACAAAACAAAAGAGTCGAGCGTTGAGCTCAAACACAATAAAGCCACGGGTACGCGAAGACAGAAGAAAAAGACGAGAGGGAGGTGGAGAAAGAAATAAAGAACCAAGGGGGAACAATGGCGCGCGGGCTACCGCGCCGTGCTGTTGCTGCTGTTGCCGTTGCTGTGTGTAGTCGTCTCCTTCTTACCACCCTTCTTTATTTCACCCTACTTCTTTCTTCGTTTTTTTCTTTCTGTATTCTTCGACGACAACGCCTAGTGCTGGTTTCCGTATACTCGAAGGTGTCCCGGCTTTGGAAAATTAAAAGTCGCTAATGAAGCACCGGGAACGTTGATTCCGGTGACGGGTTGCCTCTCGTTAGGCGTTTTTTTTCGGCGCTTTGACGCAGCTTTCTAGTAGCGTTGTTTCTGATCCGATTGCCCACCAATGTCCAGTCTGTCAAAGACTCGATGCTATGAGACAGCAGAAATTCGTTTATATCGGTCATTTCTTTGAACACAGGGTGAAAATCGGATTTTAATTACGACGTGCTAATTGAGATACACGAGCTAACGATGGCTCGCGGGACTGTAGGCCGCAATGCTACATATTCGAAACGACAGGAAATCGTTTCTAGGGCAAGGAGCGGTCGCCGAGTTCGTTATTAAATTCCATTTCTAATTGCGCGGCTCTACATCGGCACTGATTAGACATTCCTTCTGTTCCAATTCTTAAGGTGCACTTTGCTCGCTCACGTAAGTTCAATGGCTTCTTAACGGAAGATCAAACTTTTTATATCGTACACACGAAGCACACACGATACAGATTGATGGAAATATAAAATTCAACCAATTTGTTCCCATTGTTCTCTCATTGGTAATCTTGTATTCGTACAATCCCGCAATCATCCGACACACCTAGTAGGAAATTAAATTTCAATCAAATCGCCATCGAGAAGTCGAATTCTGTCTGCTCAGTCGTTATTCGCGTGGTTACATGCAAAACGTGGAACTCATTATTTTTGTGCCTGCTAGTAATTATACGTGTTATTAGAACTGTCCGTTTACCTCGTCATTACCGAGTCAATTATGTCTATTTTCCATGCCACTGGTCAAGTACGGTTCTTTATTATGCCCTCTGATGTTTGGTTACTCGGTTAGTCCGTAGCTTCGCGATATAACGGATTATACTATCTCTACAGGAGCCTTAAAGAATTCACCGTGTCCGCCTCATAAGGTCACCGGTACGACCCATAAAATGTTACGTCTATGATGTAGTACACGCTTTTGTGGAGCACATCCGCTCAAATAATAAAAACAGTATATTGGGTGTACTCCTGATCCTGGACACGTGTCTTCCTATAAATGTTTCTCGCATTAACTGGACCCGAAGAATCCGTGTAAAATTGTCCCTGTTTTACCTTGCTTAACACGTTCGTTACTAGCGTTACATAGGTACGTACGTGTGACGCTCCAACTCTTAGGTCAGAATACTTTATTGGATAGAATCGAAGTATGGTTTGCAATATTTACGTATATTTTTAACCCTTAATTACACACGACCCTAAAATTCTGTCTGTGAGAGGAGCCTGAATTTTTATTTCACTATCACAGCCTAGTGGAAAATTTTTGAAGCTTCAACATTTGAGTACCTTTAATTGACCTTTTACCTTCAGTAAATTGGCGCACTGTTTCCATAACGGTGACGAAAAATAACGTTCAGTTTGCTATTAAAAATATCACAAAATAATCGTTGTTCGATTATTCATCTCTGAAACGAGTTAGTTGTAGTTAAGGGTTAACTATTGTACGTCTTTTTAATATCTGATCAAAAAGATAAGAACATTCCACTGAATGGAAAAATGGAAGCAGAATGTGGTCTGTGACGAACATTTTCGAAATAATATGTTAGCACTGAACATGTTCATTTTTTTTCTAAACTTTCAAAGAAAACAATTACTTCGTGTCGACATCTCGTTGACATGTGTCCACCTCAGTCTCCGCTAAATACAGTCGTCAGTAGCTGTATCACGTTCACCCGATATCAATTTACAACGTGTTACACAGAATGTTAATTGTACGTCTGCATTGCACTCATACGCCGGTCGAGCGAATTATATTTACATAATGAAATTCACGGTGTCGTGCTTGAAAGTGATTGAATTATAGCGATCGCATGGTTATCAATGAACTTGATCGTGCATCTTGCATTAGAGATATGCGGTGTCTTGACGAATCGTTTCCTCTCGATGACAATTTTTTTTCCTTTCATTCCGACCGCGAGCTGTACGACACATATGTAGGCGACATCGGTCGCAATGCACGGAAGGAGAAGAAAAAAAAAAGAAAAGAAGAGAAACCAGCGAGCCGTTGGCAGGGAGCAGCTGACGCCTCGAGTTCTTTAATTAAAACTGACCGCCCGCTTTTCCTCCTCGACCGAGCAATAACGAGATTTATTTCATAATACCTCCGAACTCGTTCACCATGTGGACACGAGCCTTTGCAATTTCTCAGGGGACAGTCCCTCCACCTTTCCAAAAATTCGGTCTAAAAGAACATTTATGGTACCAATTATACAATCGAGTAATGAGTAACAAAAGCAGCGATGGGGCGAAGTTCAATATGAATTTATGATTAACAGTCAGTTCAATATTTCAGATTTAACTGGTTGGATTCAATTAGTACCGAAAAAAACAATGGTTTACTCTGTATGCGTGATACAAGAATTTAGCTGTTTTGAAAACTGTAGTAAGTACATACTGAGTTCAACAGTGTATTTACAAATATTTCGAATTTATTAAGTACCAAATCAATGTCCGATAACTTTAAAAACTTATCGATTTTGTACATGCATTCACTATGTACACACAGAATTTATGTCTGAACATGTACGTGTATTTACACTCCCGCTCGTAAGTACCTATTAGGACACTCATACAATATTTAGAAAATATTATAAGGCATAACGAAATCGCTGAAAGATTGTAATAAAGATTGGTTAGGGAATATTAAAATTCTAAGAACGACGTTTATACTACTATAAAGTAATAAAAGTAGCCTAATATATAAAAAATTTACAAAACATCACATTTTCTTCCTATAGACTATGTAGATGTCCTAATATTTATGAACAACAGTGTATGTGCACACATTGAATCTTCAATCACCTATTAGAGAAATACAAACCATCGAAATACTCATGAAAGATTCGATTATACTCATAGGTATTATTATTGTTTTTCAAAGTAGTCAAATAGAATCTTAACATGCTCTACTCGAACTTCATTATAACTGTGAGTGCTACTTTCGTCTTCCGAGGTATTTACAATAAATTCGAAAGTGCGATCAAATGCGTGTACTTGATCTCATCACTACCTAATGGGCCTCCAATCACGACCTTATTTCACGATAAAGAATTTTAGAAAAATTAAATTTTCTTAGAAATATTTTCAGATCTTCTCGATAGGGAATCGAGATACTTCTTCTATTTCTGATTCTATCGAAAGAATCGGTAATTCATTTGTTTTCTTGTCTTGTAACTTACTAACAAAAGTTTTACGAGTGGCTGTACCCAGTAATCGAACCCCAAAGAGGAGGCGTGAGAGTTTCGAGTGTTGCGAGGCGCGCTGGCAGCCAATTAGGGAAAACTCGTGAGATATGTAGAAAATATTGATTTGTATAGTCGCGCGTGCCCGTGGCCAGCACCGCGTTACAACGTCGGGCTCGTCGCGAGCGTCGCGACGCGGAAATCAGCGGCACTATTTCTAGCTGCACGAGAAGCCAAACACCTTAGCCTCCTCCGTGCGTCTTACATGATTTTTTTTGTGTGATGTACACTGTCATAAATTGGCTTTTGTGCTGAATAACCGAAGCTTAAGCTTACATATTCCTTCCTAATTCTTTCAAATACATAGTGCAAGTTTTTGTCAATTAAATAGGAAAAGGGGGCACCCGTTACTTGCCCAGATGCTGTTTAAGTAAATTAAATTGAAATTCATGGAATATTTGACACTTGTAAGGAGAAAGACTTCATTATTTTTCTCTTCATAATTCATGATTCGCGGAAGATGGTCGCTCAGTAAAAAGCTATGAGGTTTTTATTTACAGTATTTATTCTGTAAATCGCTCTGCAACAACAAATACATAATTCTATTGTTTAAAAGAATATAATAATATTACTATGTGTCTTGCATTCTTTCTATTCAAGTTTTAAACGCGTAATCTTGGTTCCTGTGGAAAATATCCTTGATATCTAAAAAATGTTAACCAGCAAAGGGTTAAACTTCAATTGGATATGTTCATTACTTTAACACGTTGACTACCGAACAAGTATCTATCAAATCTTAAAACGGGTTAAAACTCTTCCCTTCTGAAAATCATAAAAGCAAAATATAAAACTTATCACAGTATTTACATACTTAACCTTCTCGAATTTTACGTACTAACGTACTCACGTACTATAGGAATTAAGTGTCATCTTGATTCGAGAAAATATGTCATTTATATATATATATATGGGTACGGCTGATATGGTAGTGAAAATGTTAAAATAATGCAATAGATGAAATCAGCTATATGTTATGCATAAATGGCTTATCGATCCACGTTTATTAGTATTTTTTCCACACTTTACGATACGGAACATACGTTTCGGTTCGCTCAATATATACACTCTGTGTGTCAAAGTGAAAGTAACGTGTTGGACACAAATTTTCTTGGAAAAGTCTGCATTCTACACATTATATATATATATATGTATATATTATATAATTGTGTAATGTAAGGAATGATGGTAAGTTTCATCGATAGCAGTCGATGCCAGGATTTTCTTTCGATTCGTTTACCATCCGGAATCGTCTAAAATCTGTTTACCGGTTCGGTTCACTCGCGAGGAGACGTCGCGCCTGAACCTCTTTTTCCTCTTTCGAGGGCGGCCAGGGAATCGATGATAGTGGGGAGGAAGTACAATAAATTTTATTACGCTTAAAGCGTATCTCGTAAAATAATGATAGCACGGTACAGAAACTGCGTTCACGTTCACGCGAATGCGCCATTTATCGGCACTTGCACCAGAGATTATCTCGACTCCATGGTACATGGGTGATGGCGTTGGTCAATTATCGTCGCCGTGCAGGAAATTTAATTGATCGTTATAAACGATCAAATTGCAGAGGAGGTGGTACTCGCTTGCCGCGGTATATATTTTTTTTTTTCACGTCGACGTAGTACGAAAGTAATTTGAACTAAGGTACTTAGGGTATTAACGTTGATAGAACTACCAGAGTGCGGGGAATCGGTGGAAATATTGAAAAATTTACTTCCCGTGGTATGAAAAAATAACCTTTATACTTCGTAATACGGAAATGTAACTTTTATATACCTATTTCAATGTTTCTTTTTAAACATTTGTACGTCCATTCGCGTTTAAAATTTCTTATTTACGAGGAACAATATAACTGTACCTTCTTAACAAATACGAACTGATTCCGATTACAGAATACAACATAAGTTTCTTTACGATTTATTTGACACCCTCACTTCCAGTCGACAACAATTTCTTCTTAATAAATAGACTGTTACAGCCTGTAAGGCTTTGCGAAATACAATAAAACGCAAAATTATGGTCAGATGCAACGATTTTGCTATTTTATTCTGAACCCAATAAGATACTTAGAAATAGAAAGAAATTCCGACATTTGCTCTTGTTTTTATGAATTACAATATAAAATATCATTTTGCATAAAAATCCGAAGCCTATAATAATAAAAATTCATAGCTTAAAAATAAAGTTCGGGTAATAGAGAATATAACGTGTAGAGAACACGATATATCCTCAGACTCGAGCAAACGTTCGTCGCTCAATAGTTTCAACAAAACGTTTCATATGGTACTTTATTCGCAACGATTCCAGAGGTATTCCCCCATAGTGAATTAATTCCATATATCATACAATTCCACCGCGAAGCGTTTACGCGACAAACGTAAGCGCGGCCAAAGTAACCTAGTCTCCGATCGACCAGAACGAAAATCGTCACAGTCCGATTGGGGAGGGACCGTTACATCAATAACGAAACACGATCGGGCTGGTATCTGTTAACACGTTGGTCAACGCACCCGTTCTCCTTGTTTGCCGATTTGCATATTCATAGTGTTCACGCGCCACGGTATGCCGTAAGAATGCAGAAAAGCAAGCAACTCGGTTGACTGAGTTGCTCTCTCCGCTGTTAGGGCCACCGGGACCCCGAGTTCGAAGCGTTGTAAAAGCATTTCTCTCTTCCCCCGGTTATGGATCCGGCGTGTCTCACGCACGGATTTTTCGGTTCGCTCGGGGCCGTTCCGTTGCATCCTCCTTGCAACATTAGCCTCGCCGCAATTCTGTTCTCTGGTAAGGATGATTACGGTCCGCCGCCGCCGCTGTATCGTTGCCGAAGTAACCTCCAGTGCCAAGCATCGATCCGAATCCGATCTAATTAAACGCGTGAGCGGAAAGAACGTAAAGAGTCTGCGGACCGAAAGCCGCTGCACCGGTTGCCGCAATAATTTCCGATCTTTGATTTACGTTGCGCGGGATTCTCGGGCCGGACACTTCGGTGTCCTTAAACGACGCCCTGAACAACTTCGGGATAACATTGCCGTGGCAGAAAGTTCCGACGAGATCTGTAACTTGGACCGCGGTAGGTATTGTCATACAAGATAAAGGAATGACCAGCGAACTTTTCAAGTCGATGTCGGGCAATCAAACTTTCCCCGTCCGGTGATTCAGTTTTATTTCGAGAAACATATCGACCGCGGTAGAGCAGAAGTCGAATTCCATTCTGTCGAGTACAACACCTGTCACCGGAACGGTTGATTTGTCACGGTCGATCACGACAGAAGAAATGCAAAAGGAAGGATTAGAATAGCGAGCGATTGCACCGGGGGACATCGAAACGTTCGATCGATTATTTGCAGGGTTAACAGGCGAGAAACCGTGTAAACGTTTAGACGAGATAGCGGACTCTATGTCGACGGGAAAATCGGGAACCGGCGAGTAACGCAGAAGTTGGCGAAAGCCAGAAACACAGGCGAGTTCCCTTTACGCTCAGCTGTTCTGCGCGCAGACACGTGCGCGCGTGGCCTGGCGGGGGCGAATCCGTGTCGCGTGTGCGTGGCATGCACCTACATGGCTAAGTACCGCGCGTACACACACAGCCGCGGTCCGCGTTCTATATACGTGTATCGTCGAGACGCCTCGCGCTCCTCGTGTGCCGTTTGTCCCGCGTGTGCGCGCCGCGCGGCCACCCGTTCCCCTGTACGTGTGTACGTGCGGCGTCCGCGCGAGCACACACACGCGTGCCAGCGCGGGCGTCTGTCTGTGTGGAGACCCAACGAAGGGAAGCAAGCCAGTAAGCTCAGGCGCGCCGCAGCGGCGAGAGCAGCCATTTTACTCGAATCCCGGTGGAAAACCGTCGCGGTACGGACGTACGGAGTATAAACGGCCGGTATACGTCACCGTTTGCGACGGGTTACGGGTACTTTCGAGTCCTGTGACACGTCGAGAAGGATCATCGCGAGTGCCGTCGCGATTTCAAACACGGGCTCGGGTTCGGGTTCCGAAGGACCTATATACGCGCGCAATCGGGAGTTCTGGTGACAGGGAGAGCGTAGTTCCGCTGCGTGCACATGTGCCACGGGGAGACAAGTGAGAGAACGGGTGAGGAAACGTGAGGGAGAGAGAGAGAACCGGAGAGCGGTCACTCTCTCTGTCTTTGTCCGTGGTCTCTTTCTCTCTTTCTCTCTCTCTGTCCATCGGTGTTGCTTTTACTCTCTTTCGCGCTCCCTCTCTCGAATGCTTCCCTTTCCCGTTTATCCCTTTTCTCTCTCTCTCTCTCTCTCTCTCTCTCTCTCTCTCTCTCTCTCTCTCTCTCTATCCCTCTCTCCTTTTCTTTCCCCTTTTCTCTCGGTGACGCGTGCATACCTGTGCGCGGTGTGGATGCTCGAAGTCGCTTCCAGAGAGAGATACGTGGCCGCGAGCGAGTACGAGCGATCCACGAGGGGCGGGAGAGAGAAAGGGAAACGGGAGAGCGTAGCACGAGGTGAGGCCATTCGTTCTGCGCAGGACTCCCCCCCCGACACACACACCCCCTTTTCTCTCTCTATCCTTGCTTCCCGCCGATACCTATGCTTCTCTCTGCGACCCGCCCTTCGCGATTTTCCGCGACCAACCCCTTCTGGCTGCCCGACGAATTTCAGTGTTCCCAAATTCCCTTACTATATAATCATTGTATTTTCATTTTTTTTTGTTTCTGTCACGACGACTGCTCTTGGCAACGAAATTGGTCACCGAACGCCGGACACGTTATATGTCTCCAATATCTTGCGGTTTTAAAATGTAGAAGTAACACCCGCTATTTTAAATGGAGAACTTGGTAGCACAAATTCCACCATGACGCGAAGATTATTTCTTTTTATGCAGTTTTCAATTAACTCTAACGAATTACAGTTAATTCTATCGAATTCAGGTATTATAGTGGATCCACTTTCTCGTATTAACGTTTCCCTCGTTTGTTATCACTTCGTATTTGATATTTCAATCTTCTTAGAATGGAGGTCATAAAGTGTTTACAATACATATAATGTCTAAGAGTATCGTAGTCTTCGAGGAATCACGTTATACTATTTCACGTCAAACACAGGGAAATACTTCTGCATTTTAAATCGGTTGTCACAACAGTAACGAAGTAATTCGTAAGAGAAACCACGGTCCAACGAATTTCGATTTTTTTCTTTCGTACGAATGAAATGTGACAACCGACGTGTAACATGATACTTCTAATGTAACGAGGCGACGCGTATTCAAAAGATCCGCGAGTGATAAACCGTGCCCCGCGTGGGGATCGTTTGCAGCTAATTGCATAAAATCGCGGATTCCGGCGTCCATTGCACCGATTTACTGCGCGGATTGCCAACTATATACATTTTGACGCGAGTATATGCTGCTCAAAAGTCACTGGTTGTGTACGGCAACGTTAATGCTGCCCCGCGTAATGAGCGACTTGGCTCCAACAGGCGCATATTTTCTTTTACGATGCCTAAATATAATCTTAACGATGTCCTTATGGCCTAGACCAGTCGGAGCTTCGAGAAATCTGAAATTCACCGAGGCCTCGATCCGCGTTCATCGCTCTGATCCAATCCAGTTCCGTTGCAACGAAAAAATTCCTTCTATTCTGCTCCTCCCGAATATTTCGTCTGTGAATCCGTTTTGTATGTTTGCTTGATCGTGATTATTGTTACGTGTGCTACGTTCAACATCAGACAAGCAGCTTTCCTTTCCACGACCTCGAAACAATGTCAGTGTTCACTCGTCACGTACATAATATCATTCGTGTTTCATACTTAGCATTAGACTGCGGATTTTATGCGTTTATAGCCAGTAGGGTTATGTGTAATACAAAAGAGAAAGACAATGTGTTTTCTACTTTATTCTGAACCCAGTACGATATTTAAGAGAAGAAATGAATGCCTACCTTTGCTGTTGTCGTCAAAAATTACTTTAGAAAATGTCACTTTGCATCAAAATCCGCAGTCTACTTATCATATTCGAAACGATGGCTGCTTGTTCGACGATGGATTGCGTTGTACGTTCTGTTTTTGGGTCGTAACAAAATTTCTCAATAGTCTCCGGTCTGTCTATAACCTGTCTGATTATACACTAGAATATCTACTTGAATCTACCAACGATTTTCATGGCTGTAGCATTGTGTTTGCAAATAAATATGTTTAAATGGTTTGATTTGTACCCTGTCTATTTCAGTTCATTTAACCCGTCCGTATCCAACGATTTTGCGCATCTGCTTGAATTTTGTCAACGCAAGAAAAAAAAAACAAAGAGCAAAAGACTCAGCCGTTTAGTATGTACCCGTTGTGCACAAATAAGTGGAAGTTTTCAGCTGTGACGCACCATTATGCCTTCATCCTTGGCGCATCGTGTTTGAATATTTAATGCCGGCACAATGAAGCCAAATAACGATTGCTTATTCCTGTCGTGATTACATGGAAATGTATCTCACATATACCAGAGAAACCGGATTCGGGGATTAATAATCCGCGGTGAAATTAAATTCGCCTTTTTCCAGTTTTTCACCGAACGATGGGGATCCAGACCACTTTCGTTCCTCCAAACGAATTATCGTTTTATCCGCGTTTTCCTGCCGGATAAATTTTCTGGTTATTCTTCTTCTTTTTTTTTTCGAGCACGTTCATCGCGATTAAGGATCGAAGTCACGTACCCTAGGCGAGCCCGACTGTCGATCGTTCAACGATCGTCACGTGTCAGTCGATTTTCCCATAGAACCCGTAGAACGACTTTCGATCGACGCCAATCAGCGATTATTATCCGCGTGCCCGGCGATCTTCGTCCGGCATCGAGCCTGGATCTCCTCGGGATCGCGTTAGATCGTGCCAGCCTGCGAACCTGCGATTATCTCGGGCGGTTTTGATCGCGTTGTGAAAAACTTACGCTTGTTGCAGTCGACCGCCGCCGTTCTCATTCGTGACGATGCCTTTTTTGCCTACACTTGTCGGCCACTATCGCCGAAATGACATTCATAAACTCTGAGGGTAAAGACAGTGTTAAACGTGAGAGGCTTGATTAAATTATAAGGGAAATTTGTTATTTCTATGGTTTCATAAACGATATAATAAAAGTTATTTAATATCAATTACAATGAATTGCGAATAACAAATAATACAGAGAATGCATTTGTGCAGGAGTAAATTTGAAGATGTATAAAACAGAAAGAAATATGTTTTCGATTTCATTGTAAGGATAATGCCCAAATGTACGAAGTGGTCTTTCATTCGTGGTAAAATCGAGAAGGGGTGATCCTATTTGCAAGAAGAAACAGAAAATATGCAACTTTATTTTCTTAACATTTTACGATATCTTGTACAAATGGATGTGAATGGCACATGACCTAGGTCTCTTCATTACTAATTATTTTTATGATACTTGTATTAGTGGTTAGAAATATTGCCTGTAGCATCGCATAGCGTTATTTTGTTCCCATAATAGTTTGATATAAAATGATAAGTTTAATATAATAAGATCGATGGGAACGTGATAATACTGTACAGTAATTTCCTATAAGTAGAAATAGCGTGCAGTAGACAGACACACTCAGCCAGTCGCATTCGAAAGCACGCATACCAAACGTATTTGCAAACTCAATATTCTCGACAATCAAGTTATTAGATGTACCAATAAATAATTGACTATATTCTCAATGAAGTTTCAACATAGTTTCAGTTGGATATATCTAGGCGTGCAAGTACAATACTAATTAAAAGTGGCGTAAGGTATTGAAGAACCATGTCGAGTATTATTATCGCATTCTATATCTCTGCTTCTCTAAGGAACAAAAATGCAATGTAGAAAAAAGGTATTGCAGAACATATTAGTACAATTAATACAAACCAAAGAATTTTGATTCTACATTTTTCATCTACTTCTATCCCGTCGAATCAAGTCTATAATAATAGTATACTAGGAATTATGGGTCAGCCTGCATAATTGCGTCAATATCGAACAATGCGCACGACGTTACGCCGCATATGTGCGATGCGAACAGTTGACAATCGATTAACCGAACAAAAGTTCGTGGCTTTAACATCAATTAGCGGCTGGATCGTTTTTCTTTATTGTCGATCCATTATGGTTCTCCGAAGCATCGCAATTTCGCTGACGAAATAGCCAGTCTACTTTTCCCTTTAATTGTCGTAGGAGCTCGACGAGGAACTTTCTTTTTTTTTCCTCGTGCCTCGCAGTGACATTTGCGTGTGGCCGAACGGGGGTACGTTCGGGATCGACACGCTAGACGACAATTAACTCGACAAACCGTGCAACCGCCATCCTCTCACTCCGCTTGACGTTGTATCGGGTCCCTTCTTTGCAGCCAAAGAGGGTGTAAACCCGTCATTATCCTGATTATTCTTCCATGCCGCCTAATCACAACCTGTCATTCGTGTCATTGTTTCAGTATGGATCATTACTTTTTTCTCTCTATTTTTCGCGTCGCGCCCCCCCCCCCCCTGCCAACCCAATAACGTTCTGATACGAAACGTTCCGTTCTGCCAACCCTCATCGATACGGCGTCCGTACGTTATTTAACTATTTAGACCCATCTGGCTACTTTTTTACACTAGCTTGGACAACAGTGTTCATTAAGGAAAGAAAAGGAACAAATTGCAACTCTGCTACCATATCCGACAGACGTCAAAGTTGATATAAAATGAAATTCGTAATTATACAGTATCCCGCGAGGCTTAACGTTGCAATAATTTTCTTTGAATTCTCAATCAACCTTTTTTTCCTTTATTCACTTTATACTGGTTGACTGTCTTCTAGATATCTCCAATGATATTCTTCAGTAATTTGAGTTGCTCGTCACGAAAATAATTTCAAACGATGTATATGGTAACAAATGAATAATTAATAATCGTTAAATAATGTTTAATTCGAGAATTTTGTGAATAAGATTAGAAGCTTAAACTGCTATACATTTCATTGCCTTATGACACTACAGAGATAATCTTACTCACAGATATTTGTGAGAACTCGTAAAAACTCTTTTACATTCCTTCATAAAATTTTCATCCTACGTAACGTTTAAACGTTCAATAATTTTTGAACTAGTTCTGTAGTCTCCCACATCACAGCTTAAACATTCACGAACGTGATCGAGGGAAAGCATAATAACACTCCACCATATTCGTAGCTCGCATAACCTTACACAGACATCGGTTTTAATCGCTGTCATTCGAAATCCGTTACCATCAGCGCCACAGAATCGGCGACATCAGTGAAAAAATCTGCGATACAATAATAGACTACCGTATTTTCGTCCGATAGTCGTACGGGATATGTTATAATGACTTCTGTAAACGTATGACGCGAATGACTCCGCGTTTTGAAAGACTAGAATGGTAGCCGGTAGCCGGCCAGAAGGGGGAGAGGAGAGGAACGGCTACCAGGATGAGCGACGAGTCGCAAGACGGGAGACGCGAGGAAGAAAAAGGGCGCGAGAAGGGGAAACGGAACAAATGTGGGAAAGAGACGGTAAAATATAAAATAGCGGGCGACGTGTACCGGTTAGACTATATGCTCTAATTTTAGGCGATTGCCTCGCTCCCTCACCCAGGATTATAATTAGATACAAAAATCCCCGACCGCCACCCACCCACCCACCCGCCGAACCGACAAGTCGGGACACTTCCAGCGAAAGCGCGGGTGCGTTCACGAATCCCGGATCCGTATACTGTACCGTAGCGCCGTTCGCGTTGTCGTGCTCACATTTCGTTCTATTCCCTTTGGTTGTCGACATGGTCGTCGCGTCGTCGTGCGAGCTAGCTCGTCTCAAGAATCGTCCACGAGCACGGGGTTCCGCTCCACATCATCCTGTCTGGTTAATTATTCAGACCGGAATTCTCTGTGACTAATTGTTAATTTTGTACCACTAACTCTGCCCCACCTTATTTCTTCAAATGTAAATTTTAATACAACACATTATTTGATGAGAATTAAAAACGTTCGCTGAAGTAGTCTAATGGAATACGTTTGTCGATACTGTGATTAGATGATTGCTAGAGAACTGTAAGGTCTACTTGTCCAGACGGATTTTTAGTGGTCATTGGCTTGTATTGGTGATGCGTTTCATGGAAATGGTAAATTGATTGGCCGATAGAACTAGTGGTTAGTTCCTAAGAAACCGTCGAGAAAGTAACGGTTTGCTCCCTACGAACGGCTGATATTTATTCACGAGGTGGATAAATAATTAATTAACGTGACTAGAAAGGATTCAAAGAATGTAGTAGCTGTTATCGGCGAACGCCGCGTTTTATTTTCCCCTCGTAAAGTCTAGTCTAATACAAGACAGCGAGCAGTTCGTTTATGTGGGGGTAACCATCCCTAATGCAGAGGGGGTAATTATTATACGAACCAATCGATACTTCGATGAACGACTCGGTTCCTCGTCGTAGGGAAAAGGCACATTCAGCTCCTTTCATCGAGTTCCGTAGCACAAATGGCATTTTGTTCGTTTCCAACGTTGAAGTTCTTTACGCGCGTCCCTAAAATTAGAATAACGTAACCATAGGGAAAATACGTTTTTTCTTTTATTTCTATAATTTCGTTATTCATTTCAATTATGTTTTTGCAACAATAATATTTGATTCTCGGATTAATTTCTCGGGGAAAATTACAATAATAATTAAGAATTTTTCACCGTAGAAAAGTTTGATAACAAGAAATCATTTCTACTTGTACAATACTGTCATTATAGAAATACCTTCGGGTAATATAATTTACTAACTATGTGTGTGTTCAATTGATGCAGAATTATTATTGACGTAAACCTGTCAGGCTTAAAAGTGTTTCGTAATATAACTTGAAAATTCATACGTCTCTACAAACTTCCACGTGTCGTCGACTCAGCCCGGTCAAACTATTAATAATTCTGATAATTACCAATTACTTTTAAATGCCAAGAGTCTAGAGTTAATTTTGGTGCGTGAGCTCACACCCTCCCGCGCTGGCATCTTGCATGGATGTACAATACTTAAGTATGTACTGGCCAGTTGATGTTGCAAATATCATTTAAATAATACATTGTATCTTGTAATTTCACAAATTTTTGCGTATTTCATTGTGCAAGCTGGTCACACATTCTATACATATGTATATAAAGATATATAAGACCTCCCTTCAAAATGCAAAGAATTTATCAATAGATCATATTCAATAGTTTGTTAGTTATTGAAATATGTTAAAAAGAAGGTAATCGATATTTTTTATTGAAAATAAACTTAGAGAACTTAACGGGTTATGCCTGCCTGCGAGCTCGAAAAAAGACATGTACTTTCGGAATTTATTTTTAAAAAACTTGAAGACTTTTTTAAACATACGTCATTGTATTCGAAAGTGATCATTTTATAGTGCTTATAGTAATTTCTTCAATGCAAAAGATAAATAAATAGGGGAAATATCAGCGATCTCCCGGCGGTGTTTTTATTTCAGGCGTTTTGCGGTGACCACTGTAACTTCGAGTTCGTTTATCTGAAATAAACAATCCAAGCAAATTTAGTTAATATATTAAATTATCTAGTGCCTGACCGTTCATTATCCTGAAAAATTAATTTACGACAAAATGGCGACTGTTCAAAGCAGAAGTATCGATTTTCGCCAAAAAAATCATTCATTTTTTATCTATAAAATAAAAACTACACAATGAAATACAAAAAGCCACGATCGAGCACTAGATTCTTATGTATAAAATGAGTTCATCAAAGTTGAGTCAGTTCGGTGCCACGGTTCTCGAGATATTTTGGTCACCGATTTAGAAAGTGTGGTTTTAAGAAAAACACGTTTAAAGTTTCAAGTTAGGTTTACAACCGAATCAATGCAAATCTTTTATATATAGTTATTCGTAGTATTACGGCTTCATATAGCTTTGTGTATTTACTAACACAACCATAAATCGCATTGGGGCACAGTGTTCATGACTTACGCACCCCTAGAAAGGGATTCTACCACTTTATATCTGCTCCGAAACTTCCAAGACCGTATACTTTAAACGGGCGTAACTCCGCCAATTTTGGTCGGATGAATTTCAAACTTTCACACAATATGTCTAAAATGATATCCCGGAAGAAACTATTAGAACCCAAAAATCGATTTTTTCCAAATTTATAGGTAGGCATAACCTCTTAAACATAATACATTCAAATAATGAAATACGTATTGTACAGTGTAGTACGTGTACATTATTTCTACCACTGTTCTGTACCGAAGGCAATTTATAGAGAAATATGTAATATTAAATATTTGCAATAAATACTCATAAGAATGGTACATTAGTTGAAAAAGTAAGTTGATTAATTTGTATGGATAGAATATTAATTAATACATCCAGATGTATGAAAAAATCTTCAAAAATCTTACCAACCTATCAGTGATTAACTATAATATGTCCGTTTAACAAAAATTACTTCCGAAAGATAATGTAGAGACTTATGAAATCGCCTAATATAGAATTAATAATAAATACATCGCGTATTAGAATTTAATTGCAAATGAAATATTTCATGATACTTTATTTACCTTCAACTATACTCGCAATAATATATATATTACTACTGGACTATCATAATTCTATGCACAGCGTCACAATCAAAATACAGCATAAACTTCCAACACCCTACACTCATCATATCTGCCAATCCTAATTACTAACCTCTTTGTCGACGTACAGCTCCCAAGATTAACGAACTCTGAATTAAAAGGTTCCACGTACTTTCAAGAAATTGGATCGTATAAGAGGGAGTGGAGGAAAGGGTGGTATTATCGAATGTTAGAGGGCAAAGGGAATACTTGATGGAACGAATGTAACCGTCCCGATATCGGACGCCCGGTGGAAAGTGACTCTCCCCGTTAATAGTCGCGTATCTACCGTCAGGTTAGGTTTATTACAATACCCAAGCCGGCCGGCCGGTCCCACAGCCCTAGTTGATTGCTGGTTAAAAGATCAGCGGAGTGTGACAGGGCCGTTTCTCTCTGTAGGGAGTAGGAGGAGTACACTGAGGAATCATGGTCTCTAATTTTTACGGTGTACCCAACATGCGCGTCCCGTGTCCCTATATTTACAAGTACAAGTAGCCGGTCATTAAATCCGATAATTAATCACAATCGTCTCTATTAACGGGGACGGCTTAATTGCTGTTATCCACGCCGCGGGACCGCTACGAAACGGGGCGGCGGATGAGAGGAGGAGGAAGACGGAGGTGGGACCGGCCCCCAGGATGTGACTGAAGAATGGGCCCGTCGATCGTCCGCCCGTCTTTTCATTTCTTCTACGACAGACGGTTGGTTGTCTTTTCCCGGTTGTCGTGCGAAACCAAAGACCAAATTTCATGGTTTTAGAATTTAACGCCCGACACGGAGCGGATGTGTCACGCGCTCGTGGTGAAACTTTCTCATGCTTAAGGGTGTTCCATGGTTTTCGATATCCTTGGCTTCTCGTAGACCAGGTGTACCAGGCTAAATTAATCGAGGGGCATGAGTGTTTTGATTCTCGCGTGCATTGTAACTTATCTCTACGAGAAGCCTAAGTCTAGTTTATGGCTAGTTTTGACTAGAAGAAAGGACCATGTGAGGAATAACTCCTAAAGAAGTACAGGAAATAACGATAAGGGTACAAAGAAAATTTCCGTCTACATTTCCAATCTTTCCAAAATATTATCTCAGTCCACTAGGCAGAATGGAAAACAGTTTTTAAGGGTTCTCCGACGATTCGACCCAAGAAATATTCAAATGCACCTACGGCGTTTAGAGAAATCGCTGCCACACACGATCGATTACAGGGTACAATATTCCCTTCTTCTCCGTGTTTAGCTGCGGCGCAACGGGGAAATTTCCCAGTGCTGGTGACATTCGATGTACCCACTAATACACAAGATATAATAGCACGGCGAACAAGTTATTATGATACATTTTAATGCGCGAGAGGTACGGTTCGTGTTTACGTCCACGTAACTCTCACGAGGCAACGTCGAAGCTCCAACGATGCCAGAAGAATATGGCTACGGGGGCTCAACATATATCCATATACACGTACGTGTTTCCAGACGTTGGAAGGCTGGCACACAAACACTGAGGAAGCCCGCACACACCGACGACAATGCCTCGTGCACGACCATCTACTTACTTTAGTGGTCAGCGCGGAAGAAAAGAATTAGCTAGACGGGGGCGCGTCTCATCTAGGTCACCCACACAGTTCTACCGGGCCAGCCAACACTGACATCACATACGTACACAGACACGCGCGCGAGCACACACACATACATACACGAGCGCGGTACACATACTCGAGGAGCCTCATTACGGTGCCACGGTGGCGAGGGGTTGTGCAGCAAAAGAGGCGAGCGTTAATTAAGAACAGACTCGCCACCCTCTAAGTAAGGAGCACTGACCAACCCTCTCCCCCCACCCCCTACCACCGCACGTCCAGTTTACTTCCTTCCCCGCGGGTCTCCCTGCACTTCTCCACTCCTTCATGGTTGCTACTGCCGTGACCCCGCATCCTTTCCAGCTTCATTCTGAGGGAAGAAAGGGCGAGCAGCGTATAAGAAGACGGAAAACGAGGGAAATAGGAAGAACGTGCAAAGACCGAATCGAAAGTACATGGACTGAGATGTGGTGAAAAAATGGCGATATTCAGTGGTCAGGCAAGATGTTACTGGGAACATCGCGGGATTCGGAATCTCTAATTTTTAGGAAACTTGACACGTGAGTGGGACAGTAAAAATTATTAACTCTTGTTTGCTGTTCAATAAATTGTTGCATTACTGTTTTCTGAATTATACTTGGTCTAAGCTAGAATGGAGTTTAGGACTGATATCAATCATATTCTTTGTCGGAGAAATTTGTAAATTAATTTGACCCCAACAGTTTACATAATAACATGTAAGTATATTTTTTAAATTCGATTTTAGCTTAGATATTGTATATGGAAAATCTGAGTTCGGGTTAAATTAACCTGAATAGTGTAGGTAGTGGTTGTTCACTAACGGTATTAGTTGTACACTGTCGTCGAAAAAACTTGTTCAAACCTAATGATGATAAAACGTGATCGAAAACAGTGCCAAAATCTAAACAGCACCATTTACTTTTGAAGTAAATATGTCTTATAGAATTTGTTTTTGTTGATCGAAAACTGACCAGCGGAAATGGCAGACAATGGGTATGAATAAATTGTTTTTCCAATTGTCCAATTCATTAAACAACAAGGAAACATGTGTAACGTATATTCTCATTGTTTCGTTCAATTAGATTTGATCAAGGAACATAAAAAGCGTGTACACAACAAAATACGGATTTTACCTGAAACTTGATAAACAATGCAATCTAACGGTAACCAGTGAAATGTTTGAATTGTCCTACGAGAAATCGAAGATTCGAATGTCGTATTTCCGTAAGCTTCGGCGTGGCTGTGAAATATAGTGGGACGATGATCAGCCAATCTCATTGTGACAACAGGAGGACACACATGTTGCGAGTGTCGCGCAGCGGCAGTTCCTCTAGGGCCGAAAAAAAAGTCACCCAACTGTTCATCCCCCGGTGAGCGTTATAAGCAACCCCAACCAAGGGTGAACCGTGCCCGATTGTTTCCAACAGGTTTGCCAGCTTTTGTTTCAGCCCGTTCTCATGCGCGGCGGAACTGGTCATTGCTCGAACCCTAAAAACGGTTGAACAATGACCTTCAGGCCGTTACATTGCATTGCAATAAAGACCCCCATTTCCCAGAGTGCTGAGAGCGTAATCTCTCGATGGGATGGGAACACATACCAGTCGTTTTACTGCTGTAGGCTAGTACTGATGGTTAATCGTTGATTTTACACATCTCCCGCGAACATCCCTTGCTATTGCAACATAAAAGCAGAAACGCATAAATCGACAATGTACAAATTAATATGATCGAATGTTAATTACCGTGGATATTTTCATTACAAATTGTTTTCAATCAATTTTTAATGAACTTATTCGTGTACTTTTCGTCACAATAGTTTGGACCATTGTGTTACAATATGTATATGCACTACCGCTCATAAGTACTACAACATATTCTGTATACAGAAAATGTGACGTTTTATCAATAGTATACATTTTAGGCCACGTTTATTATATTACTGCATAGTAGCACAAGCGTTGTCCACGAATCTTCAATGTTCCCCAAACAAGATTTATTTCACATCTTCAGCAATTTCGTAATGCCTTCTAATATTTAAATGCATATTCGATAAGTATTCTAATACTTATGAGCAAGAATATACGTACATAGAAATTGCCATAGTAGTAATGTTAATTAACTCTTTTAATTATAGAAAGTATGCATTTCCTATAATAAGTCTTAATTAAGGAAATATGCTTCTCATGACTTTTAATAGGTTTCTCTTGCATTCGCTTCTGAAAAGAAGTTAATAAAGCGAAAGACTTATTCTTGACGAAGTGGTAAGCCGATTGGTGGAAGTATTTATGTGCATGGGAATCGACTGAAATGACGTTAACTGTTTCCTCGTAATCGCGTGGACTTACGGGACATGCGCACGTCATGACCATTACGATAAGACATTCGTTCGTATACATTCAATCAAAATTCTGTTTAGTGAAGATTAACTAAGTTCTTCATTTTCGCGCCTATTCAACGAAACATATTTTTTTCGATTACAATTCTATTGCTGAAAAGCACTATAAAATTCCCCTGTGTTCGAGATTAATGAACCACAATTATTGTCATGACATAAGACAAAAGTTCTTATCGTGTTTATAACAATGTGGAGTACCTGTTGAAATAATTAAATAATAGTTTACTTACTTAGACAATATAAAAGTTTAAATTATGTTTGTCTTTAATTCTTTGAGGAACATTTAAAAATTGTATTAAATTCTACTGAAGTAAGACTTATTTATTGTTTGTTGTTTACTTATTATCGGTCATTTTGTCATGTTAAACAAATTAGTAATTATGTAAGTAGTTTACATTACTGGTAATTGGTTACTATTTAAAATGATTGTTTATAGAAGAGTATGATATAGTCCGATATTGTATATAGATTTAAGTAAGTTCTTCTGGTTTACTCTTTTAATTTGTTTTTGCTTCATCCCTTTAATTTGTAAATAACATTTTTCACCATTGGTCAAATTAAAAAAATAATTAAACAACTGAAAGTCTAAATTTTCTACAGATTGTTAATAATTCTTGATATTTAAGGTTCATGAAAATCTACTCACAGTACATACATGTCGAATACAAAATGATAAACTAAGATGTTAAACATAACTGGAAATAAAGCGTGATATAAGTAATAAACCTCATTTAATTCATCGTCTATGCATTGTGAAAAGCATAGATCAACCGCCATCGGTCATTCATTAATACATTAAGAAAATTACTTCACCCCTTAAAATTAAAATTTGACTTTAAAGGGAACAAAATCCATATCACACAAAATAAATAACACTATTCATCGCTAAAAACCGAATACGGATGAAATCTATGCAACAATCCTTTCACTTAGTACGTTGAAGAGTGTCAAACACCCAAGACGTAATCAGGAAATCCGGAAATTAAACAAAACACCATATTGACACGCTAATCCTTCACCATAGTTGCACCTTCGGACCACGTCCATCGCGAGGTGGAACAAAACAGAACGGAGAAACGATCGCCATCTCCTTCTCTCGGGACCCTGCGTTCAGTAGGACAGGGATGAAAGGCGAGGGGAAGGAAATCAAAGAGTAAGAGGGATGGAAAGAGACTCGGCAATCCGAATGAACGAACTACACCGCATACAGGGTCTTAGCAGGACTTAACGAATATTGCCGTCGATATCCAGGAGCCCCTTGTACGACGCTTCTTCTCATCCCGCCATCGAACTTTCTTTTGTCCCTTCGGCGAGACGCGTTACCGAGCTTCGGTGGTTGATTCGACGAGTGACCGAGTTAATTTAACGCGCTACGTTAATTTGCTCCCAGGGATTTCGTATTCGAAGCGATTTCTGTGCCACCGACAATTCAATATTCCGTCCCCCAAATCCTTTCACGTTTTACTAATTTCAAATATTGCGTTAACGATGCACACTGTCTAACAGATTATGGGAATAGATGGCTAGACTGCTAGATTTGGCAAAAAGTACTCGATCAAATAAAGTACACATCTGTGCCAAAATTTGTTAGCATATTAAAGAAGCGAAGATGGTTTTCACTGATGGTGAAGAAAGTAAAATAGAAGAACTACAGTAAAACCTCCTGTATTTGAACTAAATAAGTTTTCAGATAAAGGAATATTCGGATAATAGAATAAACACTTTTCTGACACTAAACTTCACTTCTTTAAATAGAGATTATGATAATGACTACTTGAATATTTATGGATACCTTATCTTTGACTGCTAAATTGCAGAAATTTTTCAACATACGTAACTACGTAGAATTTCTATCGAATAGCAGAAGTATATTTTCATATATTGTATCATCCCTCTGTATTATCCCCCTCTTACTAGGAGATACACTGTTCAGATAACAGAACGTTCGAATATTAGAGTATTCGGATAATGTAATAATTAAGTAAAGTAATGCAAATATAATCGTTTAGTTGCAAAATATTGCATGAGAAAGTAAAACAACGATTGGTGAAAATATTCAAGCAATTCTGGTGTTAAAGAACGGTATTCGACTGACCTCGATTTTGTTCAGAACATTCAAAATGCTGCAATAGCGTATTATGTTTTTAATATTTTCTTTAGATATCGTCGACTCTACAGTGATTGTGACAACTAGACTGTGCATTTTATGCATTTATAGAACGTCTGATCGTCTTAAATTTATTCAATATAGTAAAAAAGTTTCAGAAAGTTTACTTAGTTGCTCGTTTTATTTTTGAACCTATTGGAGCCATTAACAAGATGAATAAATGTTTCTTTGTGTTCAGTTTCGAAAAGACAATCCGTCAAGTTCTATATTTGTATAAACATCCGCAGTTTAGTGATAACTCACTTGGTTGAATAATTTCAGATGGTCATCATCTTTTTTGTATGATTAGTGATAAAGTTTGACAAAAATTTATCGATCATTGCCTTAAACTGTCAACATTTTTCTTAGATACAAATAGCTACCCTCAGAGATTAATATATCGAGGTCATTATCGAGACAATAAGTTATCGAAATACACGATTCTACAAACATCTCGTAGGAAAACGCTATCGCGAAGACCGTTACATCGCATTACATGGAACAAGAACAATAAAGCATCTCGGTTTTTAGCCGAATAGAAACGAAAGTTTCTAGCTATTTCGTTAGGCCACCGTTTTCTTCCGCATGCAGGAGACGAAGACGGTTCAGGTCGAAGGTTGGACATGGTTGACGGACAAGGTAGATAAATTAGCGCTAGTAATGAAGACTGAGTCCGGCGTCTGATTAAACAAACACAGAGAAACAGAAATAACTGAGGGAAGTGAGAATGGGAAAGGTGAACGCCAAGGGGTGGAACCAGTAGAATAAGATTCAGAAAATGGGAGTCGGCGAAAAGTAGAGGCAAGGGAAACGAATCTGTAAATTTAGTCGGGAACATTGTCTTATTTTACCCCTAATTAACTAAAGTAGCCTGGCAGCATAGTGCGTTCGAAGACATTTTGTGGTCATCCTGTTTTTTTTTCATCTGTCTCTCGCACCTTTTCTCATTTGTCTTTCTTCTCCTTCTTCTTTTTTTTTGGCCTTTTCTCTTATCCACGTACCGGGCTTCCTTCCCGAAGACGAGACCATCGTGTGGGCTTCGTAGAATGCCTGTTGTTTCATTTTCGACGCACGTCCTCAAAATGAAAATGTATGAGCGCGTGTAATACATAGAGAATAGTTTTGACCGGGCCGGTTAGCGGAGCATGAATCTCATCGAGTCACTCAAGGCTGAAGCTCTCGAAATTACGCGAGATGAATTAAAAATAGCGGTCACTAAATTGTGAAAACAAAATCCCCCCACGGATTTATGGGCGTTTTTTGAATTTCCAGTCACGAGTTATTAGTCGCGGTCGTTTTGCGAAAAATACCAAAAATAATCGTCGGACGTACGCTGGTAACCGAACCGCTAACAAGATTGACGGTGTAATGTTATTTCCGAGACTCTTATGAAATTTGATGTATAAGAATATATTTTTGGACTGTGCGATCTCAATTACTAATGGATTGATGGTACTAGGAGAAAAATCACTATGAATTGCAAAATATCAATATCATTGAGCTGAAGCACATGTATCGAAGACTTAATCTGATACTTTGTGATCGATATCAACAATAATATTTCAATGTTTTAAATTGTACATGTTTGTTTTATTACGAATTCATTTCCTTTACTGTAACAATCATCCACCACTATTTGGTACGTTGTTACGAGATGTTCATAAATATACGTACCCCCTTAGGAGTTTACAAAATTATCATTAACCCTCCGCAGGCAATGTGAGTCATTAACTACCCAAGCAAATTCCCATTTTTCCTGGACATTCTTCTGAATTTTTTATTTTTATTGGAAAAAGTTTTGATATACGATTGTATAATGTAGTAGAGGTTTTGGTAAATATCTCAGAATTTTTCCAGATTACTAGGAGGCCTAAGACAGTAACAAAAATTAGGGTTGAGCACAAAGAACCCAGTTTGAAAAGTGAAGGAAAGTGATTGGGCCATAACATCACATAAAGAAATTAAATGTGACTTACACTATCGTTAATATAAATGTTAATTGTGTATACAGTTAGTATGAACTTATATCATCCGTTACAACTTATATATAAATTTGTTGTATTTTTTTCGCAAATTTACAATCTACTCTACTCAATTACAGAGTATTAAATAAAATGACAAATATATAACTAATACAAAAGTATAGAGTTTATAAAAATGAACAGGAAGTTCTGTATAAAAAAAGAAAAAATTGGATACGGAATTTATTTAAGTTTCAAGGAAACTTTAAAATTTTTTTTCAGACAGCATATTGTCTTTATAAGTGTTACGAATCTTTTAAAATTAGAAATTAATCGCGTTATTGACAACGACCGGCTATTTTCGATCGGGACAAGATGAAATTGGGGGAAAAAGAAAGGCGGCGCCAGGTGGTCGTTGCCGACGATGTCCGGTGGCGGTAATGCTGAGGCTGCCGAGTCAATTTATTTATAATCTTCGCTCCTTTTTTTTTAACTGCCTCCCCAGACAAGAATTAGCGTCCATAGATACTGCGCAGTCGGGTTCGATCCAGAACAGTGAGGACGGCGTTAGGTGAAAAAATAAGCCCGACCGTAATAATTATTATCGAGCCAGCCGGATCATCGGTGGGTTCATCGGTGGTGGGGAAGGATGGGGGGAGGGGGTCGGATGGTGGGAGGAAAAGTTACGAATCCATGACGGTGGGTTAGACGGCAAGGACGTTCAAGTTTAAACGAAAATAAAAATTTCCTCGCCCGGTACTAATTATAGAATACGCTCATCGAGCAACCGTTGCTAGAATTACCGATACGTGTATGCTGGTGTATTATACCGGGTGTCCAGGCTAAGCCTGGTGATCGCGAAAAAGTCCGTGGTTCTAGGTCCGACGCGTGTGGTGCTCTGGCCACGGAGAAACACTCGGGACGCCAACATGTTTCTCGCCCAATATACCAAGGGGAAATTAATATCGTTTTTATCGACAGCCACGAAGATAATTAGATCCTGGCATATAACCCCTTATGCGTGCACGGTCCGCTGGTCGTGGTCAAGGATCTTGCTTCCTGCGCGACGTGTCACGAGTGCTTCCCTCAACGTCACACGTTACGCCTTTCGCAGCTTTACCGGGCAGTTACTGATCGATTCGATCTAGGCTTTTATTGATAAACCGAAGTCAGGCTCTCCCCACTCCTAAATTCACGCGATTTGCTGGTTACGAACGTCCGGTTATAACGAGGCGACGCGATTTTTGTCTGTTTCAGATTTACGCCAGGAATGTGACGTCAGCAGAAACAGGGAGGACGAAGGCCGAGCTGGTCCCAGAACGGTGAGTCAGTGATTAATCAACATCGTGCGTTCTCTGTCTCCGATGGTAATTACTTGACCTGACAATCGAAGTAATTACCGATCGTAGCGACACACCTATCCGTATATACGCGAGGACTTATCTTTCATCGTGGATCGGCGTAGGCAGTGTTGCGCTTATTAAAGTGTTCCCCGTACGTATCACTTGGCAATCGATGCGGTTTTATATCGTAAACGGGCCACCGCCACGGGTAACAATGTTGCATGCCTGTTCTTCGTGCAGAAGATCAATGCCGCATATAAATGATTACGTTAATAATGTCGAGATAAACCATTCCATGAATATAAATACGCTGGGTCTTTGTTCGGGCGAAACGTTTCAGATTTCAGTGAAGTGGCGTTATTAGGGAAGTCAAAATAACCTCGATAATGTTTTACCGAGCGGCGTTTCTTCGTAGAATTTGGCGAACATAGAGTTTGCGGGATCGGGTTGAAATTATTTTTAAAAGCGGTGTACAGGATTCCGCAAGTTGAGTTTATTGTTACCATTTGACTTCGCATCATAGGTTAGCTTTTCCAAATATATGCATACATCAAATATGAGCTTGACAATTGTTACAATACCTTACGAGTATTTGTTAAAAATTTTGCTAATCTTATATTCTGATTATTATTATTATCCCGAGGAAACAAACACTTCTTCGAATAACTTATCAACAATTGAATATAAAGAATATTATAACAAAATCTTTTTTTATCAAATTTAAAATTCCTAGAATGTGAATAATGTTTAAAGAAAGTGCACCTTAATTTTGTATTTTACGTATACGGTACAATGTTAGGTATTAACATGAAGAAATTGAAGTAATTTATAAATATATATAAGGTGCACTTTCTTTATACATTATTAACATTCTAGAAATTTTAAATTCTATAAAAAAATATTTGTTATAATATTCTTTATATTCAATTGTTGTTGTTTTAATTTAGTGGTCGCTCGACCACTAAATTAAAAATTACAACTGCGAGGCAAACTTTTCAGTGTCACAATTCCATAGTAGTATTTACAATTAGTCTGTTTTAACTCTTGTATAGTACACATTTATATACAATAAACGTGAGATAAATATTGCATATATTTTCCCCCTATAATCTTACCCCATACATGTTTTCCACCAATAGGAATTGTAAAATTAGAAGTTTAACAAGAGCAGTTAGAAAGATCGATACATCTATCCACAACAAATCTTCTATAAAAGAAGACCTATACAAATTTATCATATACAAAATGTCATAAATTCAAAATCAAGTAACGAGATAGATATATGTATACCTATTTACGATTCAACTATTCTAAATTCCACCCAACAAGGGAGAATCGGCGTCAGAACAATCTTCCTCCGGCACAATCGATAGGAATCGTATTATCGATCAAACGTGGGTTTGCGTGAAAAGAAAAGGACTTTGTGGTCCTCTCGGCTGGCCGTGGAACAAGCGCATCGAAGGGGGCCCCTTCCGCGCGTTATAGCCCGGAGCGACGCGGAATCACTCAGGGCAGCGCCGGCCGTTACTTCATTTTTGCGGAGCGTTTACAACGTCCTGTCCACTCGCGTGGCATCGTTGCTGGCATTTCGATGCATAATAAACGAGCGGTTAGCCCTGCGCCGCGGCTCACACCTCTGGCCCCTTCTTTTCTACGAGTAAAAGGGAGACGTGGCCCCCTTCCACCCCCGCCAAACCCCTCCCCCCTTTTGCTCCTCGCCCGGGCTGTGATCCTTTTCCTCTTTCCGCCCGCCTTACGTTCCTCCCGTAGCGCAGGCTACGCTGTCTCTCTTTTGTAAACTTTCTTCTACGAGGCCCGCGGTATAACGAGATGCGGGAGCGAGACGAAGCTATCGATGCACGGCCGCGACCGGTCGAGAGGAAGCGAGCTCTAACGAAAGGAAATCCGATTTGCACGCTGCTGCACCGATCCTCTTCCCGCCCTTTTTCAAACGCACGTCCGACCGCGCGTTGGCCTCTATAGACGCGCGTTCGGATGATACGGCAGACGCGCAGTAGTTTTCATGGAAATTCGTTCGCCGCTTGTTACGTGACGTTGCTATTTCCTTTGCTGGATTCATGCTTAACGCGAGCACTACCGGCGCAAAGACTTTATCGATGGATCCATGGAAATTATGCGAGCACGAATGCTACGCAGATTCGATGTGCGCGAGGGGAATTTCACCCTTTGTGAACGGGAATTCTTGTTAAATGTCCGGGATATTTTCTGAGCGTACGGGATTATTTATTCCCGGCACTTGGATGTTTGAAATTGACGAGATATGTATTGGTTTAAATATCTTATACGGTAGCATTCGTCCGTGAAGGGTGAAACACGATTTATTCGATTTTTATCTGTCAGATTAGATCGATACTATCTTCAGTCAACGTTGGAATTAATGCGATATTACAAAATATGATGTAGGTTAATGTTGGGGAAAAAAAAGAATTGCAGTAATTTTTCTTAGTATTATGTGCGAAATGAATGAGACATTTTTTTCTGGTTACGAATTCGAAAAAATAAGATGGGTATTCTTCATAAAATATAGATGCAGTTACACTTTTAACACTAGAACCACCAAACACAATCAGAATGATGGATTTTAAATTCCTTGTTTTAAAATTACTGCAATCATAAAGGTGTTGTTGTCGGAATTTATGTTGACTATTAATTTATTATACATTTTACATTATAGTACACTACGTTGTATTGTATTACATATTATACAAGTTAATTTAGTGTACATTCAATGCTGGTAGTTCTAGCGTTAAAGATAACTTTAATTGGATATTGCATTCTAATATAGAAAGAAATAATCACTCAGAATATTTTTAAATAAACTCCATATAGGTATGTAGCTTTACCACATATGATATATTGTCTTAATATTTATAGAATTTTTTATGATTTTACGTGTATGTTGATAAACCGTATGGGAATTTTAGTGTGACAAATTTCATTAAGACTTTTCAAACAAAAACGTTCTCGAATCACCACTCGATAATCGATGCTACCTGCGACATGCGTTTCAAAAAAATGGGCCCAACGCGTATCGGAACGATTATTTGCGCCGCGCGACGATAATGGATACGGAAAGGCGGTTTGAATCCGGTCGAATGGGCGTATGAATAGTCGCCGTTTAGCGTAATTATTGGCGTATTGTCTACGGCACAATGCCGGGCACGAAATTGGCATGCAAAAATCGGATGCGATCCTATTGTCCGATCCATAGCTGCGGCAGTCTCCCCGAGCTCTCCAGTTTTCGAATATTTCGCCGTCAATGCCGCCGATTCGTTCGCCAATCGAATTTGTTCGAACGACATGGAAAAGGAATTCATGTTTCGCGAATTATGTGATTTTCGGTACCGTTTTTTCCCAATACACTTTGAAACGCGTTACGCGCGCGATTACGTTTCAATTACTCGTTCCGATTTGAAAATAGGCGGCAATTTTGAAAATTAACGTTTCAGCTATCGAAAGTTTTCCATGAAGCTGTATGCTTTTCGCGTAGATGTAGATGAATAGATAGAATTGAAAGTTTCTTAACCACTGTCAAAACGTTATCATAATTTTCTTCAATGGAATTACATCACGATACTTTACACTGTCCGTGCAGTGACTCTTTTAACACCTTTGCAAATAAGGATAAACTATACTAACAATAAAAGTGTCTATAGCCAATCAACAAAATACCAAATTGCTAAAAGCATTGATCATAACCAACAGCTGTTCTTAATATATGAGCCGTTGTTTTTCAAGGTGGTACAAGGCCATTTATTCATAATATAAAAATATTGGAAAATGTTAACCAATTTGGATAATGTTTTTAAAACTATAAACTTGTTAAATATTATTTAGTTATAATAATCAATAAAATTGTTAAAAAAAATTAACGATTTTTTAAACTAAAGATGGAGTTGTACCACTTTCAGTAATAACAATTTATGAAAAATATGAACAATAGCAATTTTAAATTTATATTTTAATTGAAGTTGGCTTTTCTGAAATGAATTTTTTTTAATGTAAATAATAATAATTAAGCGAAGAGATGCAAGTAGACGAATAAGCAACTTTGTTAAGAAATATTTTCAGTTATATTATACAAGAATTTATAAATAAGCAATTATGAAAAGTAAATTACTTCGTGAAGATAACTAATAATAACAAATTTATTCATATTTCAATTTTATTTCTCCTTTACACTTAGCACAGTGAAATATTTCTGGCGAATAGGAGGTATGTAAGGCAGTAAACTTAAACCACTTTAAAAAAACGGCTCATATTCAGATCTAATTAACCGTCTTTTCTATCCATTACTTTGGTAAATTTTTAAGGCAGAATAATTCTTAGCTATTCTTAGTAACAACTTGCAAAAGTTTTACTGTACACATGCACAAAAATTAAAGTAGCGAAAGAATTACAGAATATCTCGACAAGGGCTAGTAGCCAGCCACATTAAGGGGGTACACCACCTTCTAGCCCTAAAAAAATAAGCGAACTAAAAAAATGTGTTTCTTACTTAACTACTGAGTTAAATATCAGGATCTTTTTAAGGGGTGTTAGGCAACATTCTAAGTTTATTTTCATACATTAGTTAATATTTAAAATTAAAAATGATGGAGGTATATAACATTGTCCGTCGTCACATCTGGCAGGACCTAATTAGCTAGCACCCAACAGATGTCCAAATGTATGTTGTAGATAATCTTATAAGGAATAATGTGTCCAAATTTGAAGTTATTCAGATGAACAGTTTCACAGATCTGCTGGGTGCGGGCTGACAACGCTCTGCCACACATGACGATAGGCAATATTGTAAAACTCCGCCATTATGTAATTTCAGATAATAAATAATATATGAAAATAAAGTTACAATGTTACCTAACATCCCCTAAAAAGATCTTAATATTTTACTTAATAGTTACCCGAGAAGAACATTTATAATTCGTCTATTTCTTTTTAGGCCTACAAGATGGTATAAAATTAAAGTTAGCTGCATATCAAATGTTGGCATCCCACTTGACTCAGCATTTTGCAAAGCGTAGTTCCAATCTCTCGACGTACAATGTTGGCCTCAGCGCCACTCGAGGTTAAAGGTCACAAAGGACTGTTCGGTGTTACGTAGCGAATACACCTTCATGATGGGAATCTCTATTCTCTCGAACAGGAAAACTAAATTCGTGGAGGCTGAAAGAGCCGACCTGAGACGCCGGCACGGTTCTATCTCCTCCGAACAGAACAACCGCGGATTTTTTGTGGCCAGATTGACGGCCATTATACCCCGAAATTTGGCCTTAATTGTGCCAGCGGTAATGAGCCGGGTTGTGCTCTAATGCAACGGTCCTAACCGCCACACATAGTGTCTTAAGACGTGTCTCCAGTGTCTTTACTTAACGGGTGCTCCATAAACGTCCTTCTATTCCCAATGGCAGGTGTCCACATTGTTTTCTAAAAACAATTCTTATACACTAATGGGTATACATTTTTACTGCCATTATAAAATCTTAATTACGATATTTAATCTTGATTCTTGCATTGGAAACTAAAAATATCAGAAGAAGAGTAAATAAAATATAAAGTCGTAGAAAGAAAATAAGTTTCAATAATTAAAATTTGTATACTTAATTTGTGCCGCGAATCAGGCTTCACAACATCCAATAACATAAATGTATCATAAATTTTCCATTTGTAGTTTCCTGATGACTATTATTATGAAACATAAGAAATTTGACAGATCGAAGATATATCATAATTGCAGAAAATTTTAATTCTGTTTGTTTCTCTAGATATCTGATAGTTGTTTAAAACATTGATAATTACAAAGTATAACTTTGCTTGACTCGCTCACTCGACTTGCAGTACGTAAATCCTATCTATCATTTTATTTCATATCTGATAAGGGGTCCAATAAATCGAGCTGTATTAGTGGCTTTGTTTAGCGCACCCGGTATAGACTAGCGAGCGGTAGGGAATACTACTATGTGGCGACGTAGCATTATTTAATTGCTGTTCCGTTGTTTTTTCGTCGCCGGATAATTTGTGTACCTGCCGGCTATCTGTTAGTTCCTTCTATTTTCCCCACTCTTCCTCTTGGCTCTGTCTGTGTCCCGGTATAAGTCCTTTTCGTCCCTCCGCACGGCCAGGCCGCCTTAAGATGTCTTGCTTCCTCCAATCTATATCTTCGATGTATAGGTTTTCTCGTTGAAAGAAGTCGGCACGGAGGAAAGCAAAAGAGCGGGGCCAGCGAGAGAAAGGACGAGAAGGACGGGGGCGACCGGCCGGTCTACTCCTAATTGCGCGTAATTACCTATGGAGGCCAATTAGCTCGGATTGGTTGGATGGATGATCCGCGACTAGCCCGAGGACTCGAACTCCACCAGGACCTCGTGCCTCCACGGCTTGGATAAACTCACATGAAACTGGTAACGAACAGTTGTCCCCATTTCTTTGTTCCTTTGTCCTTCTTCTTTTCGGTGTCTTCCACACAATTATAGAAAAAATCAGCCTAACCGCAGGGATGTGTAAATTATTACACACGATGGAAAAAAAGATACGAAAAGTGTGGCCTTCTATTATGGATATTTTATTTATAATATCTTCGCACATTTTTTAATGTTTCATGTGCATTTGTCAGTTTTCGAATTCTGTATGATTTTTAGACGTAAGTCTAAAAACAATAAAAACATAAAAGTTAATGAATTCGGTCATCATAAAATATGGTCAAACGAGGTGACGAGGTTTTAATTAAATATCATTATTTAATTGTCGCAAATGAAAACTGGCATCATCGTGATGAACGTCGAACGCGAATAAAAGCGAAGAAAAATTAGGCAGATATCCATTTACGTCTCCCCAAGATTGTAATATCGGCAGAATCTCTCTGATCGTGATGTTCCCACGTTCCTATTGCCTTTTTCCCTCCGTATCGCAGAACAACTTAATGGCGCTATCGATGTTTTGTGCGTTTCAACGATACGAACCGTTTACTGTAGTACTGTACTATAATTACGTGCCTCTAATTACGCGCACAACACTGTCCTCTCCCTACTTTATTTGCTCTGCTGTTTCTCAGAGCATCAAACTTACATACTGAAGGCAGTTGTAATTTCAAGTGATCATAAATAATCGCACGCACATACGAGGCCACGACGGCACATACGTAATGAGCAATTAACGATCGATTTCCTTGCCAGTAATTGCTTCATCGACGCGGAAACACCACGATACGCTACGAAGTAATTGCTTCATCGACTTTCGGTTTCGAAAATCTTAATCGTGCAACGTGTATCCTGAAGACTTTCATTTCGACCACTTCAAAACTCCGTAGTTCCTGCATAATACCATTGCATGTATATTTTTGACTGTTAATTTTGTTACAACTTCATCGATAATTTATTTACCATTTAAATTACAGATTATTAAAATTATGAATTTGGTAATTGGTATTGTTTCTAGTACAAGATTTTCAACAGTACAACCACATACTCGATAAAAGAAACGCGTAGAATTTTATAGAAAACAGAAAATAGAAAGTAGATTCTACATTTTATGTATTTAAAGCATAAAAAATTGTGCAAAACAATTGTATATCAAGTTTAATAATACTTTTGTTTTACTTAAACCTACTTAGACTTAAATCAGAGGAAATAAATCCTGATTTATTCCAATTTTTGTATTATTTCGTGTGAACTGCTACGGTCTAGTATTTTGAAACGTGGAATAATCATTGAGAACTATGGAGTGACTGTTAATTTACGGTTTCCAGGACATATTTAGTTTATTAATAACTATGTAACCCGCTATCTTTTGCCAGATACGTTGTGTATTTGTAAGGGCAATAGTACTCATTATTCTTGAACACTTTGTGTCCATTATAACGTGGAAATAATGTTACTTTATTAAGAAATTAGTAAATTATTCATTGGTATACATAATAAAATTACCATTCCTATCTGTAAAGTGTCATAATTCTGTATATGCTACGTACATAAATCAAAATACTACATTTTACATTTTATTTTAATTTTACATAGTACAGTTCATTATCACCTTGTAAAGACAAATATAATCCTACACATTTCGCTATTACAGGAGGAACAATAATACCGTAATAAGTTGACGAAGCCATTTATTTGCCATTAATCTGCAATTAATTCGATCAACTGTTAAAAATCGATAAAATCGATCTACGTTCCGATTATATTCAGTTTCTCGAAAAAGCGTCATTTCCATTCGCTTTCTTGAATTCCTTTTGTCCTCGCAATACCGTTTTACGGAAGACTCGCACGACCCGCAGGCAAATGCATCGAAAATTCATGGCAAGTCTTACCCGAGGAACAGTCTGCTGCCACTGAACTAGGGAAAGCATATATTTATCTGGCCTTTATATAAGCCGATTCTGTGTTGTTCCGTATCCACTTTTCAAGATCAGAATCTTGAGGGACTTGAGACGCGTACGTGGATCGGCAGCGGAGGGGTGGAAGAGCAGCAAATACGTGAAAAAGAAGGAACAGCTATTGGAGGAGGGAGAATAGGGGATGGGGGTGGGGGTAGGTGGTCGGCATCGAAGGACTTCGGGAACTGGACAATTCGTCATTAGTAAACAAATAGTTTAGCGACCGGTCGGGTCAGGCCTACATAAACTAAACAACAATAAGCCCCGGAGGAGAAAGAAATACCGACTCGCTACCCTTCGAGGTTCGCACACCTGGCTTCACCTTCGTAGGAGTTTACCTGCACGGGTGGGTGTTGAAGAAGTCAGGGGCGTGTGTATTTCAGTTGGTACCTCGGCACCACGCCCAGTCATTGGGCTGGCAGTAATTTATTTCGAAAGTTTAACGATCTCGTCCGATCTACCGCATTCCCGCCATATCTTCATCTTGATCTTTGAGTGACATCGATTGTTCTAATTATTATGCACCCCTTTTTTCGATTCTTTGATCGGCTTCGTTTCTCATTTCGATAATTCGTGGTCAGTAGTGAACAATTCAGCCACTATACTCCTTATTTTAGCTGTACAAAGAATATTGCACACCTTCCCTTAAAGTTTTTATTATTACTTCATAATTCAACTCGTCTATGACTCGATAGCGTTCCTAGATATGAGAGATAATTTGAATATTTTTTGGACATACTTTCTTAAAAATGTGGCTCCTTTTTCTGTTAAATAACTTCACCTGGCTATCTGGAAAAAAAAGCGGTGATATTATATTTTATTAGGAATCAGGTTCCATTTGAAGGAATTATATTTAAGATATATAGAAAAGAAATATACATATTTGTATACATATAAGTAGATTAAGTATTACAAGGTGCAGGATATTCTGCTTTTACTTTTTCTTTGGAACGTATACCTTACTTAATCCTCATGGACTGTTCGGGTCAATTTGACCCAAAGCCAATGCTTGATTCTAAATTATTTTTTTTACTATAGAAGTTTGTAAATAAGTAATTTACATATATTAAAAACTAGTGATAGGTAAATACGTTTCGTTAAATTGATTTTAATTCAGATTCATTTAATTCAAAGAATAGTGCACGAGGAATAGAGACGAAGTATACAAGTAAGCTATTTGTGCATGAAAGAAAATATTTTCTTTTGAAAGTGAACGTCGCGGTGGGTACTCTGAAGCGCGAACACGTCCCTGGTCGGCATCAGGTTTTAGTTTAGCCGAGATTTCCCCACCTGACCGAGACCGATCGGCGTTAAAAAGAATTACTCGGATTCATTCGTCACCTCGAATTTCAGAATACGACTCATGCCTGGGACATTTTCGAGGCCCTAGAAAAAGGGCGTAACCGAGTTGTACGTTCCATAATCATTCGACACTAATAGTCCTTGGGTTTCCAGTTTCTCATTGATTCTGATCTTTTATTCCTTGATTTCGATTTCGAGATGTCTGGATCCCAAAGGAACGCTAGTGTCCGAAACTTTTTTAACACGGAACCAAGACACACGTTCCTACTATTGTTTGACCCGAACAAGACAGCGCTCGGTTCTCGACAGTATTTAGACAACCCAGTATATTTGCTCGGAAGATTCCTATCAGGCTTGTGTAACCATACGCTTCATGTGAAATAAGGCAATTACCAATCGTCG
This sequence comes from Dufourea novaeangliae, assembly GCF_001272555.1. NCBI lineage: Eukaryota > Metazoa > Arthropoda > Insecta > Hymenoptera > Halictidae > Dufourea > Dufourea novaeangliae. The sequence continues at coordinate 1,127,382 of NW_015374123.1, read as the reverse complement.
TTTCCTGTCTAATCGCACCAATACCCTATTTTTTTTTCGATACTTGAGACACTTAAGATATTTGAAGATTTGCTAAGGATTGTTTATTTGACAACGGAAATAAGAAGGACAAACACATATTCACCGTAACTTGGATTTTTTCGAAAATAGAAGACAATTAAATTGCTGATATAGTAATGGGGAAATCTGGATAATTCTTAGAATGATATGTAAGAAGCACCGAGGTATACATTAAAATATGTGTATTTTGAAGTGTGCAATTGACACGGTAATTCAATGATACATGTCAGTTTATATTTTAATCAAAGTTAATTGGAAGAGTTTCCACAGCTAATATCTTAGTATGTATTCAAATTCACAGGGCTTGCATTTTAATTCTTAAGACGTATGCCTTGCCACTGTCTAAAACAAGAAATAAATCCTACGATTAACACGAAACGGAGCAAGCAAAACTATTTTACAAATTTTCCAGATATTTTCATTCCATTTCTGGACAATTTTCATTAAATTTCGAAAACTAATAAATGTTTCTAATTTTGAAATGTTAACGCAGATGGATTAGAATATGTTTATGGCACAATTTATAATTGCAATTTACTATCTCATATTCCTCTATTACTTCCGCCTATACTGGTTAGGAATGCAATCTCCGTCTCGTTAAATCTTCCCATACAAGACGACGCGTCAATTTTAACATCCTCTTTTCCAACTTTCACCGTTATCGTTTGCGTCCCGTCTTTCTTCGCCTAGGTGGCGCGCAAACTGAAATATAAAAATCAGTTTCTAACCAAGGGCAGCCGGATCGAGGGAAGGACTGTGTCGTCCCTTTGTCCACCCAAGATCCTTGGTCTTTGATCCTCCCTAAACTGCAGGGAGAGGAGTATCTCTCGATGGTCCCCATGGAGAGATTAGCATGACAATGCGCTCACCGGCCACTCATTATGGCCGTCCATGATTCGGCGTTCTCGGCGCGGCGTAAAACAAAATTCCAACCCACGAAAATTTTTGGCGGACAATAGGGGTTGACACCTTTTCTCGATTCAACCGTTCTTGGTGTCCACCGTACACCGTGTATACAGGGTGTAACAAAAATGTTGGAGGACCCGAAAATGGAAAACCCGTGGGATGATTTAAAACAAATTTTTCCTTAGCAAAAATGTTATCCGAGGCTTTGTTAACGAGATATTGACCAAAAAACCCCGACCAATCAGAGCGCGAGTTTGCCAGCCGAGTTCCCGCGGTAACGTTGGCTACGCGCTGCGATTGGTAGACAACGCTACTGTGAGAACTCGGCCGGCAGACTCGCTCTCTGATTGGTCGGGGTTTTTCGTTAATATCTCGTTAACAAAGCCTCGGATAACATTTTTTCTAAGGAAAAATTTGTTTTAAATCATCTCACGAGTCTTCCATTTTCGGGTCCTACAACATTTTTGTTACACCCTGTATATGTATATAAAACCTCTGGTCCCATTCTCTCCGTTTAATTTTATCCCTCCTTTCTTTCTCTTTCTTTCGCTTCTTCCGTTCTCTATTACCGCCGACATCATCCCCTGTCCACCCTCTTCCAGAACAGCCTAGCCCGTCTCCCACGGCTCATTCTTTCGCTGAATGAATACCAAAAGATGGATCGCTTCCCTCTTTCACAGCTTCGTTCTCCCGCTTTGTTGTCCCGGAATCGCGCGATTTTCGACGAATTCACGCATTTTACCCGGCAGATTCGTCTACACAATGTCTCTACCTTGATCGCGGGTCTGACTGTCCCCGTTAGATTATTATCGGTACCTGGGGGGAATCGATCTATCCTCGACGGAGCAATCTTTGTATGTTCTTAGCCAGTCATGACGCGACATGGTGGCTTCCTTTTCGTATACATATAATGACGGCTTGCCTTTTCTACCAGAATTATTTTCTTTCTTTAGCGTCTTTTGCTTTTCCGTTTTTTATATTTATCGTTCTTAAAAACAATCTATGGCTTAAGGATAGAATTTCTATTTCTGATTGTAAAGTTTATAGATATTTTAGAACAAAACAAGAACATATGATCAGTTATTTATAGTGTTTTAAGGCAATATTTAAAAGATTATTTTCGTTTTTGTTTTAAAAAAACCATTGTTAAACTAAAAGTAAGATGAATATTTAATTGTTATAACATCTGTTCTGAAAAATAAGTTACGTATTAAGTGCAAAAATTTGATTCACTAATAATTGCAGAAATGAAATAAAGGATTCACCGTTATTTAAGTAAAACATTAATGTGAAATAAATATATTTCTTTATGTACAAAGTACAGAATGGGGAAATTAAACAGTACTGAAGAAAGTGTACAATAATTTTTAGGCATCAGAGAAAGTTTCCATCTCATATTATCATTTTTATTCATGAAATGAAAATTATTTTGCTAAATGACTTATATAGTCTTTCTATAATTTTGACAGTTCGGTGAACGTTACATTATTCTGTATTTCGTATGTACTCCGGAAACATTATTACTATGTTAATGTTGCCTTCAAATTCCGCAGGAATATTTCCCATATTTAACACATATTGACGCTAAAACTACTAACGATAAACGTATATCTATTCTTATCAAATTTCTAAGCTTTTAGAAAATATAGAAATTTATAAATTGTATAATCACTTATATGTATATTGTCCAAAACCGCGGAGAATGCGCTGTCATGACATTTGTCTAATTTTTATAAGATTTTACAAAGTAATAATTTTGACTGCCATGGTAGTTTTATTTATAGTATGAATAATTCCTTGGCTGATCACGTTAAATCCATCCGATTGAATGCTTTCCGCCAGAGATAGTATCAGACGCCAGCTCTCCACGAAATGCACGGCCGTTGTCCCGTTCCGCAATATTTGCATTCGTATTCGATTCGAAGGACGGAAAATCCGCGACGTCCACTCCCAGGAACATAAACGGCGAAAATCCAGCGGAATCTCAAATTACGATGATTCGACGAGCAGCGGTGCGCGCCGCAGGTGTCTGGTCAAAGGTGCATAAAGGGGGTGCAGATAGAACGATACAAAAGAGAAGCTCGATATTCACGAGACCAAAGGGAGCATAATGCAGATCCTGCATTTTCGGGAAAACTCCCTAACTAATCGACGAGAACGACACAATCGGGTTTACCTGATGGACGGTCCCTTTCGGCCACCGTGAGAAACAGTTTTCCAAGTGCTCCGAGAGCGTCGGTGGTGGGGAGAAATCGGAGGAAAACATCTTTGTAGGATCTGCCTCCTGGTAGAATTAACTGATGAGGGAAAACAGAATTCAAGAATGCGTGTCCACGTGAATGAACGTCCCTTCGGGGTTTATACAATTTGGATTTTATGACGATTTTTTTTATTAGAATTTTGTTACACAAATTTCGTTGTACAATTCTTGGTTATTGACACCTTTGCAATAATTGAAATCTGGTATAGGTAATTATGCATGTATTTGGTTGCGTCCCAAATAGCTTTTGTCATAAATAGGTACAGTTTGTTAAATAATTATTTTTAAAAAAAGTAATTTATTTAAGAAAATACTGATTACTTAGTTATAGTAATAATATTTAAATTGTATACTGATTAATGATAGATTAATGTCAGTTGTGAAGTTTTTTATTTGGATATACTTTTAAGGAGGGAACAGGAAAATTATTCATGACCCAACCTAGTGAAAAAATATGTTATTTTACTTATTTCGAGCAAATAACTTTGTTCCTATGAATAAACTTCTAAAGTCTCAAATACCTACTGTAAGTCTCTTAATAAATTTTAAATGGAATCAACGCTCTGAAACATTTTTAGGGATTATCACAAAGAATGGTACCACTTCCTTGAATGATACAACATCCTACATACATAGTCACTAACACGCATCATCACTATTAATTATCATTTATGTGCAGCTGATGTAATGTTAGAACTATACATATAACTATACATAGTATATTTACCAAATAAAATTCTGGTTCTTCTGCTACTACATATATTGAAAATGTAATGTAGAAAATTAGACTTTCAGGAGAAAACACAAACAAATATTACCTACAGAAGCTATTATATATACATATATGTATAGCTATTATACGTATATTCTATTATAGCTTATTATACGTTCTAACAGAAAACGTTTAGTTTCTTAACTCACAGAATTGCAGGTATACTAATTAAAGATTTAAAACATTCATGTACTATTTATCGATGTTTATTGTCGGGGAACATTAATAATATTTATGAGGAATACAAGAAGGGCTCCATTACTGAAAGAATCATTTCTTAATTATGGTAGCGCCGCATGCAGCTTTTCCCCTTCCTGTAATTTATGTATGCACCGCTGTAATTATAGATCGTATTTAAATTACTAATAAATGAAGGTTTTAAAGAATTTCATCAGGATACTTGGTACAAAGAAAACTCTTCAAGGCGGTTACGTCTTTTAACTAGCCATTTACTTGAATCCGCAATAAAGTCGAGTGCTCTCCTTAAAACATCTAAGAAGATTCTTAAACGTTACTTCAGGTTTTTAAAGGAAAACCCTGCTTATCCACGATTCACTAGAAAGCGTCGCATATTGTTTCTTTTTAGCAGTTTTTAACGTAGATTCGCTGTATCAATAAGTAGCTTGAGATGCAATGCAGAAAAGATACTAACAAAATCAACAGTACCCAAATGAGATATGCAAATTCGTTTAATAATTAATTATTCATCTTTTTAGCATGTGACGACTGCATACTCATTCTGATGGAAGGTAATCTAGATAAAATAGGTACAGTTTATTTTGTGCGAAACATTTTATTACAAAAATCTAAACTCGAGTTTCTTAACATTAACAGAAACAGAATTATTATACAGGATGATCTATTTACTAATTCGTTATTTAATTCTCACAATCATAGACGAATTCCTTAATTAAAAAAAGTACGTTCGTATTTTGAAAAAGAAAATGATAATACTTACTTAAAACCAAATTTTTGAATTTTAAATTACATTTCAAAATAAACTATTAACAGTTTTTTTTTGCTGAATGATATCTCTGTTAAAAAATGGTACCTATCATAATTTTAAATGAAATTTGTATTACTTCAAGTTCACATTATAATTATCTTTACAATTGATCTTAATTTATTCGAAACAATTTTTAAATAATTTTGGTTTTAAAACAAACGTTACTTTCTAAAAAGTACCGTTGTTAAATCACTGTTATAACACTGACTTATTGTTAATGAATCTCACTCATAGAGCCAATATAATATTACTGATATATGAATTATTCCTCCACGTGTTTGTTAACACAACATATTAATTTGAAACGAGATCATAGTCCGTATAAAATTCAATATTGCCAATAAAACTACAAACCTGGAAAGGGATTCTAAATGCTTCTATATCTACAACACCTAACGTTCGTCCAATTCATGTCATCATTTTATTAATTTTTACCTCTGAATACTCTCGAAAGATTGTTGGACTAGTTTGAATCAGCGCCTCGTGGATCATCTTAGTATCCGCTCCTGTCCGTTCCATCTCTTATAACTCGTATTTCCATCACAATAGACCACTCGCAGGAAGAATAATTAAGCTTGTCGTAATCGTTCGGCACGGACTATGGTCAACGCGACGCATCAGCGTTCGGTCCTATTCAGCGGCACTGTAAGAAATTCCCATCAGCTGCCACCGGCTCCTTCTTAAGTCTTCAAGTACGGCCAGGGGGACATTAAAAGAAGGGTCCCCGGAGGGTGGCGAATTAATTTATGCAATAACGTACAACGCAGCGGCCGTGTATTCGTTTTCTTTGACCAGGTGATGACCGGTCCGTGTGCGCAACGGGCGACCACCCTTAACGCCGGTTCTGTCTTCTGTCTTTCTCACTCTGGTCGTGTCTCCTCTCGCCGTTAACTCCCAGGGCGTGTGAAAATTCACGCTGCCCTTTGTCTTCCTGTTTTTCGTCCCCCGGACAGTTTCATTTAGTTCTCGACTCCCTTCGCGTGCGGTTTACCTGACGCCTGGACCGTTGCTTTTTGTGAACGTTTCCGCGAGAATAATATGACGGCCGGGAAATGGAGGTTAGGAACGTATGGACGAAGTGGAAAAAACAAAACGACACAGAAATCGTACAGGACAGGAAAGTTTAGGAAAAAATAAACAGATACATTGTGTCCCTATTGTTAATTCGAATAGGGAGATTCTCGAATTGCTGGACCATAACGCTAATGTTTAAAGAAAACTGCCCTCGTTTGAACAGATTGAAATACTCGTAACGGGGTAGGGGAGATTCGGGTAGGAAGTAAGTCTTTGCTTTTCACGAAATAAAAATATCTATATTTTAGCTAAAGATTTAATGTTAATTTATACGGATAGGTTGGAGATTCAAGATTAGTTTTATAGCGATTTAATGCTTTTAGATTAATTGTTGAAAATTTTGTGACTGTGAAATGACTGAACCGAATTATTACTTTTTACCCCAACGCTGGGTTAAAGTTGAACCGCGAATAGATTAAGTCTTGTGCGCAATGAAAGACAGAAAATAATAAAAACTAGCTAATAATTACAAAGACTCGACATAACATTATAGTTTTCTATTTAATTAGCTCAACACAACATTATTTCTTAATCAATAAGTACTGAACGTAACATAAATTATCTTTTTATAATTAGCACATAATAACATTATCTTTTTAATGAGATCAATTAATTATCATAATTTATTGATTATTTGTTATCATAGCGCTCTCTTTTATTTAAAAAGTTATAAGCACAGTTACAGCCTACCCCTATTACTTTTAACTCTGGTTTCCCCTAGATAATGGGGTACTATATCTTCTTTATTTTTCTTATTGAAATTTACAACACTACATACTGCTGTGCTAATCTATGAAATTTTTAGTATGTGAACAATACTTTTTTATATTATAAATACGTATACATATATTTCATAATGTCATGTATTATATAATAGTATGTGTGATTTCGTATCTCCATTCGAATAACTTTCTTCATTTTAATATGAAACTCGTTAAAAGAGTGTTTATTATTCTAGTAAGTCCATTCAATATTAAACGCTTACGTACACATGCTTAAATTAGAAAAATTGAATCATTTAACGTAATTCTTTCATATGTTTTTTTTTAACTGATCAATCAACTCTATTATTCTCCTTGCTAATATGGTATTTTTTAAATTACGAAATTAAAAAAAACTTTTTACTAAATTAAGATTTAAAAAATCGAACTGAATAGCTTTGGAACTGAAAGTGTAGCAACCATTCAACAGCATTCATTTCCGTAAGCTGAAAAAATATCTACAGAATGAAGAAATTTTTCATGTTCGTGTGACCGTGGAAAGCGTAAACTTATCTCGGATCCCGATCTGTTGTCTTATTTACTGATGTTCCACGTTTCCTACCCGGGGGCAAACGACGAGACAAAGCGAGCATCGTAATCGACCGTGAAAATACCGAGGTGCCCCCGAATTCGTTAATCTCTTTTCCTTCACTTCCGCAGCCGTTGTTTAGGGTGCTGGTGATCCCTCGCGAAAGAGAAGATTCACCACAATGCCCTTTTGTTTAGCCCTCTTGCCCCAGTTTTGGCGGTGCGTGGCCAGTTTGGACTTTCCCTTTGACACGGTATAATCGAATTGTCAACCGAAGAGTTTCTTCATATTTCACAGGACGACTGTTTTACCAAATGGTCACGCCTTATTAAGAGAATTCAAATAATTAGTGAAGTCGGAGTTTAATATCCAGCGTACACTATGAAGTAACGGTTAAAACATATCGAGCAGTATATTTACATTCTGCAAAAACTTCTTTATGGATAAATTGTTTTAATTTACACAGTATTGTAAAAAAGGGATTAACGAATAATGCATTTTTAAAAACACATATTACGGCTTGGGGAATGAATTTGTGCTTAATGCTTTGTATTCTAATTTCTCCAACTTTTGAATTATTAAATATGATCACTAGACTGCGGATTTTTATGCAGAATGACATTGTCTAAAGTAATTTTTGATGACAACAGCAAAGGTAGGAATTTATTTCTTCTCTTAAATATCTTATTGGGTTCAGAATAAAGTAGAAAACACATTGCATCTGACGAACGTTCTTTCTCCTTGGAATTACACAAAGCCCTATTGGTTATAAATGCATAAAATCCGCAGTCTAATGATCACGCACTGCTGATGTTTATCTGCTCATTTCTTTCTCCTCATTTTCTTAATTTTCATGAAATGAGATTGAGATTGAGTGAAATAAAAAATAACAGAATACTATTAGATAAGCTAATGAAATATTTAATAATTCCACAAATTTCCATATTTTTGAGACGGAAAACTTCGTTTGAAAAAAATATTTGCGTCTACAAAAAATCAGTAATCTTATAAAAAATAGTTATCTTTTATTGTTTCTTCTTATGCATCAATTCATTTATCGATACCTATTTCATCGAACTAACAATGAGTGGATCTATTTTCTCAAACTTGTCTGTTATTTTTATCAACATGTTAATTACGAACAGTTGTTAACAATCTGCGTTTCTGCTTCTTTACCGCGTGTGGGCATCGTAGATATCACTAAATGCGGTTGTAATAACGGAAAACAAAATTTGAACCAAATAGTTTGGCAATGTCATCTACTAGATTCCCAGAGGTGTCCTATTAAATAACCTAAAGAGATATAAGTTGTACACACACCAAAATGTAACCTTGAAGTATAGCATGTATAAGTACTCTTGTAGTACGTCTTTAAACCTTTTCCTTTTTATTTGTTAAACCTAATGTAAAGCTATATAACTTGTCTTAAGAAGTTTCTTTTAGGTATTTTTAAAAAAAATCTGTGTTTCAAAATAAACGTCTTTGTATTTGTTCACTAATCTACGTAAAATGTAATTTCGACCACAACCAAAACACTAAATATAACTTTTACATATACGTAAACGTCATATGAATGCTTTCAAATAAATATTACGATGATCTAGCACCAATTTAACAGTTCCATCGTTGTAATAAACCATTGAACATCTATCAACGAAGACGCAACAAACTGTCAGTAACGAGTATTACACATTGAACCTTCCATCATGATGTTTCATACGCACACCAAACCTCCATTTACCCTACAAGCTACTCAAACTCTACAGTTCAAAGAAATAAAAAAATAACAGAAGAGTTTCCCTCGCACGAGATTCACGTTTCTATGTCGGAAAGACTACGACGCGTGGGATCCTTGGACTTGGACTTTCGATGGCATTGAACCGACTTTGGGAAGGGAGAGAGAGAGAGAAAAACGACACGTGGTCCCCATTCATGGTTGCCAGTAGTGCGCTACTACGGTTTGAACATGTTAGCTGGAGGTCGACTACGAAACGGAGGTCAAAGGGAGTGAAAGCGGGAGAAGAGCCATAGGTGGCGGGTAAAGGGTACCAGTCACTCACTATAGGTGAGGGTGAGAAGAAGAGTCAGTGGGGCTGCCGCAACCACTAGTAGGGTATAGTGCAGTACCGCCGCCACTACCACCATCGTTGGCTACCCCTCTGGTTCGAGGGTAGGTGGCGGTTCGGACTTTGTGTCGGTACACGCGCCGCGATTCTACGGCGTGCTCGGCGGAGGGCTATAACCCAGAGCTGTAAAACTTACCAGAATCCAGTTCAGTCGATCTAATAGCCACCCCTTTCGCATCGGTTCGCTCCGGTTTCAGATGGGTGAGCTCCACTGGGTCATGACCTTGCCACAGATTCTTTCGGTTTCGATTTCTGGACAGTCCTTTGAAAACACGGCCGCGATTGCATTCCTCTACAAGGGCGGGAAGTACATATATACGGACTCGTGGAACTACGCCTTAAAAATATGAAAATATATAAAAATATAAAAATGTAAAAATGTAAAAATGTAAAAATGTAAAAATGTAAAAATGTAAAAGTGTAAGCACTAAGGAAGTGCTTTGGCACTAAATTTTGAAATATTAGAAAAATGGAGCTAGTCACTTTGGCCTGTGAACGGGTCATATAACAATCGAATGTGGTACGTACATACGATGGTCATCCCAAAAATAATGCTCAAATACGTGTATATGAAAGAAAATTTATTTAATTTCAAAAAGCCTTTACAACTCTGCAATATAATCTTTTGGGTAATGTGGAGTACTGCGTGTCAGTGTTTGGATATGTCTCGAAAGTTAAGAACCAGTTAATTTTTTATTAAGTTGAGCTCTTTAATACGTCGGCTCACGGTCGTACTCAACGCCTTCAAGTCAGCATAACGATTACTCTGCGGGGGTTCCTTGAGCTTTGGCAACAGATCGCATTCGATGGGACTCATATCAGCCCTGTACGATGGGTGGGGGAGCGTTTCCCACCGATATTTTTCGGGTAGAGTGATCATTGACACTACCAAATAGCCCGTTTTACACGTACGTGCTCGAACATCTACGAATGAACGGAACGCTCTGACCGACACTCTTGCGTGCGTAGAATTTACATTTGCGTCGAAGTAAAAAATTACATTGACACCAAGACTTTTGCGTGCACACCGGCACGCGACACTCAATCGCTGACGCTAGAATGTTTATTAAAGCCGGCGTACTGTAAGTGGGCATTATCGTGCAGAATCAACACTCCAGCATCAAGAGTTTTCAAATTTGTGGGAGCAACATTGTGCAGTTGATTCTCCATAGGTTTCTTGTAATGATTCATAAATTTGTGTTGGAGTTTCTCGACGTGTTGTGTCGTTGTTTTATTTTAACGCAACACAACTCGCTATCCAAGAATGACAACGACCATTTTTGCGTATGAGCGAGTACGTGAGCTTGCCAGCTACATAACAAGCGTATATGTAGAAAATGTTGTTCGTGCCCTTGCTGCTGCTCGAATGTGCTGTGTGCATTACTTTTGGGATGACTCTCGTATTTACAATAATTACCAATTAAACTTTTATACATTTTTTCTTCTTAGTAATTAAACACTACGTTACTGTTCTGAGTTTTATAGCAATCCCTTATTATATTTAATTACTTTAGGTGGCTATAATCGGTTAATTTAGATAATTTAAGAAATTTAAAAGATAATATTCTTTGAAAGAATTGCATAGAAGCAGAAAGCATGTCTAAGTGCACACTCTTGATCTCTTCTGTTCTTTCCCTTCATTCATCTTCTTTCTACGTTTACTTCGACAAGTACCGATACGAAGGGGGACAACCATCTTTTCTCTCTTGGCCTTCGACGGCGTGTCCTCTTCTGTTCCTCCCCGGGGTATTTCGTTTTAGACTCCCGCGAGAGGTTCTTGAACGATAAATACGCCGCGCGTATAACTCAATATCAGGCCATGAAAAAAAAAGGACAGCAGGCAAAAATGTTCCGTGGATCGACTTTGAGGGCAGTCTGAGCGAGGCATTAAAAGGGGAGGATATTAAGAACCACCGCAGATCCTCTGTATATAAGAATCCGCGGCACAGACGGAGAAGGAGGAGCAGAAACGGAAGAGGAAGAGACGATAAAAGGGAGGATAGTGGGAGGATAGAGTGTGGCAAGGGAGACGGAGGCAAGGATGCTCACGTATGAAGCAGGACCTCATAACTCCTTATAATGTCCTCTTCTGCGAATGCCTAGCATACACCCCCGTTCCCGTGCGCCGTCTCAGGAACACCGTGAACACACCATTGACCCTCTTCTTCTTCTTCTTCTTCTGCTTCGTCTTCTTCTTTTCCTTCCTCCACTTCCCCGTCTTCATCGTTGTCGTCGTTCTCGTATTCCACGTGAAAGTGTGGGTGGTTTGTGTATATACGCTATAAGGCCTGCCTGCAGCCTTCTTTTGCTGCCCTCCTCCCCCCACTCTACTCCACCTCCATCATGCCCTCTACCTCTTCCCTCGGGAGTCTGTGTACTTTTATATGCCCTTCCATACCTTCTCCAAGGGAATAAGAGAGTTAATCTTGATATAATGGACGCGACTGTCGCGGCCCACAAGACAATAGTCCAAGATATATCGTTAGCTTCGCCCTTTCGCATCTCGGCGCCATTATACTGGCACGCTCGATTCTCTTTCTTCTTCGTTTTCTTCCACTTCTTATTTCGGCTTCACGGGGTGTTACGGCGCACTCTCGCTTTCGAGGCAATGATAATGCGACCCGCGGTAGATGCGCCGCCGATGCTTTCGATTATACGCCGCCCGGTTGGAATGTATACCCGAGCTACCTTCCAGCGGATCGTGGAGTCCCCCTCTTGTATTTTCGCGGCTGGTGCCCGCGCAATTGTCTCTCTGCGCATGAGGCCAGATATTAGCCGACGGAGACTCTTAAAGTGATTCCTTATTTGGATTCATTATTTCGAAGAATCATTTTATTGCGCGAAACTTCATTAGAGATCATTAGCAAATTCTGGTTCATATTTTAGAACGCGTCACGCAATTTTTCGCAGAGGTATCATAATATCATAGTAATTGGAAATTTATAGCGAGTGATAAAATTATTAAAGCTAGACTATGAAAAATATGTTTTCTTGTGTTAGAAATATCGTAGAATCCCAAAATCGTGGTTTTTGTACTGAATAATTTTTAATTAACAAATATCCCCTAAAAATATACCAAAAAATTAAACTTAGCTTATTTAATTGTAGGAAATACAGTTGAAATCGTGAAATTATTAATTTATGCAGGTGGCTGTAGTAATTTGATCATTCACTGTAGTTATTTGCTCGTGAACAGTATTTTAAACATTCTCAGCAGTATTAATCTTCGAATCTCTTTGATAACAACTCATACAAGTTTTTACAAAATTTTCAATACCTGAAAATGTTACGTAATGAACATTTTATATCGCATATGATGTATATCCTTGGGCTTGGGAATGAATTAATTGATTAAAAAAAAAAGAGAATTCGATAACTTCATTGCAACGAACAATATTAACGTATTCTCGCTATCTTAAATCGTAGCTCTTGTATGATAAAGACCTTTTATCTTTCTTATTTAATCTGTGAAATAGCAACCGTTTCAGAAAAAAGTAGCCACGTCTATTTCGGAAACTATCCGATTAAAACCACCTAGTAAACAGTGATCGTTAAATATATCTTATATTAAATTAACCGAATCCTTAGGTCTACCATTTACATATAAATTATGTATTATCAGAAACAAATTCTCATATAGACTTTTCATATTTTATTTAAACATAATATCATCATTAAATCGTGGTTCAACGCAAGATCAAGGATGATCGTCCAATGTAACGAAGATGCCACACGTTTATTAACTGAGAAATTAATCTTTTGTAAAATAAGGCTTTACGAGCCACGGTCCAATCGCATCAAATGCGAATACCAAGACAAAATCTAATTATAAACGACACGGCAATCACGTCGGTCTCTCTTTCCCCGTGTTAAACGGCGGGGCAGGAAAAGAATAGACACTCGGGTTGAAAAAAACTTTTTTTCCACGCGATTATCATACGATCACCGTATTACCGCGATCCATTAAGAAGGAAGGAAGTCTGAGAGAGATAAAGAAACACGACGCAGGATTCGCGATCCATGCTGGTAGAACTCTTAAAGGCCTTCGCTACTTTCTCTCCATCTTCTCGCCAGCAGACTCCCCCGCAAAATCATAATCTGATCTCGTATTAAGGATCTCTCTCTCCTCTCTCTCCCTTTCGGGCTGGCCCGGCTCTCCCTCTCCCTCGACCGTGTTCCCCTATTTTTATGCAGATCAGAAGCGAGCGCCCTGAGGTGGGAAGCTACGCTATAAACGCTTTATAATCTCGATTTCGCTGGCTCGTACGTGCCGTTCGTTTCGAAGGGCAGCTGGTGCTCTTGGAGATCCACGTACACGCTCGTGACTAAAATCGATTAATCCAAGAGAAAATGAGGGACCACGCGAGAGCAGGTCTTTGATCGCGAAGATTGACGAACGAGATTTTATGTTGCAAACGGGTAAACGTTTCGGTCCGGTGGAGGCTGGGATGCCTTATGAGAATTACGCCGAATGGTACATACGAAGGAATCCATACTATTACGATATGTTATGTTGACAAGTAGTTTTAAACGGTAAATTTTAATTAGAAAAAAATAAGTCATTTCTATAATATGGAATTTCATGGTATTTCTAAATATTCTGTTTAATTATTAGGTGAAAAGAATAGTAGAATTTGCTGCGGAAAATATAAAATTGCGAAAAATGTTATTATCTAAAAAATACATACATATAAGGCGTAGCGGGTAGTAAGGGCGAATTTTGTAAAAAATTTTTATTTTACCAACTTGATCCACGATAGCCAACACGTATATTCATGTTTCATTCTATTGTACATTTGGTAAGGATCTCCCTTCTTCCCAGTATAAAATAATATTTTCGAGAAAATGAAAAACACTTTTGAGTGTTCACAGTGCCGGTAGTAAAGGCGAACGCCACAGTCCATACTCTGGCATACTGCCACCGTCATGCCCATCTGATCGTCATTCCAGCGTTACAATTTGAATTAATTATTAATAATATACAATTATCTTATAAGTACATTTATGATTCCTAATATTTAAAAAAAAGCGAAAAAATAGTTAGTGAGGTACAAAAACTTTTTGTTGTATACACCGTATGGAAAACGTATAGGCAACCAAAACATTCACGGTTATTGAGAAATCGGAATACCCCCATTCTGACAGATTGAATAAACATACATAATTTCACTTTTATACTATTCCGAAACTCTTAGTTTTCTGAAGTTATAAATAGGTACCTGGGTACCCGGGTACCCGGTTGCCTACGCAAGGGTTAAAACGCGTTTCTCTCAAAACATGCTTTTGTTGCATATTAAGACAATTGAGATGTTGTGGCACCAGTCATATAAACGTTCTATTTCATTACTCTGTAATTTCATAAAATTAATTCGTTTTTATTCTACATTTATTAATATAAGTTCTTAGTAATTTATAAAGAAAAGTGCATTCAAATAAACATTTAGGTTTTACCTTCTTTTAAAACCAAGGTTCATGAAATCCGAAGTAAAGTAGATCTGAAATAATTTCAAAACTTTCAAACGTCTGACGAATAGTTATACAATTTTCTTTAAAGACGTTTGACATATATATTTACCTGACGTTTACTTTGACTTATTTCTGGCGAACTGATTTGTGTCGATGAATGCTCTAAGAAAATACAGTCTCATGAGCGCACAATTTTGTTACCTTAAGGCGTCGAAACGGAAGAACGATGTCCGTTAGTGACATTCATTGGGGTCGCATTAAACGCATTCAGACGTTGCTTAACAATGAATTAACCACCCCTGGGTCCGTTGGCCGAGAGGCAATGGACAGGACATGCGAGGTTTTCGCTGTTCCTTTCATACAATGGCTTCCGGGCTTGTGGCATCGCTTCCCGAGGGGAGAAATTATCCATGAAATATTGAGGGACCTTGCGAGCATTACCCTCGCTCCAATTGCATCGCGAATACTACGTAACCAGCACTTATAACGTTCAAGTCAAACGGACAGGTGGGCAAACGTAATTCTACATTTCGGTGTTTTTCTGTCTCGTACAGTGTCGAGGTTTATAATCCTTCCTTCAATAATAGTTCCTGGAATTAACAATATAATATTATTTTCAGTATTGAAATGGAAATAAAAATACAAAAGGAATTATTCGTTAAATATTAATTAAGAGATTTCAACCTCACGTGTACTGTACAATTTTATTATAAGAAATTAGAGTAGGTAATGGCGAGACTGCGGCTTTTTACGAAAATAACATTTTAGAAAGAATAGAAATATAGTACGCATTTCTTTCTTCCTTTATGTATCTTATTGGATTAGGAATAAATTCCTTCATGATTGTATTTCACAGAATCTTATAGGGTATATGTAAATACACAAAATTTGCAGTTTAGCAGTGGTAGTGTTAATGAATTTGAGTACTTTGACAAACATGCAAAATTCTGCTGAAAATATTAAAGCATGATATTGAACTATAGAATTTTTTCTCTACTCCTAGATTATAATGTTCGGTGCACTTTTAGGTGAAGATTGACTTTCATTTTTCGTATTTCGATACCGCAGCATAAATTCCTGCATAGTAATCCAAAATTGAAATTATAATAATTATGCTCAAGCAGGAATAATGGATATCGTTTATAACTTTAAATAATATTTGAAAAGCGTTCACAGGGTGTTACGAATGAAAAATAATTCGACACCACACCTTATAACACCCTGAAGGTATTATGAAATACATTTACATTATACTAATAATCTGATAATAATTTCTCTGGTTTCGTCTGAAAAATCTTAATATTTTGCTGCACCTATCACAATTCAAAATTCATGAAATTGTTAAAACCCCACCCATGTCTAGAAAACAGCGAACTACTAAGAAAAATAACATAAAAATCGTGAATTGGAAACCCCGTAATCACTAATGCAAGGCCGAAAGACTACAGTGGAACGGGAACAAGAAACGATTCTTCGGATGGATCTCCTTAAAGAAACGTGTATACCACTCCTCGTCGTCTTTGTTGCATGCTTGAATATCCAAGGCCGGGGGTTTAATAACTCTTGAACGAATACGAACAATCGTCTGCGACCGGTAGCGGTGAAAAGTGTCCATTATTTTTATCCGACGAAAAGAGATTCCCAAGTGGAAAATCGGCCAATAGATTCCGAAATGTTACTCGTCGAAAACTAAGGGGGGACGATGTCGGGGGCGTATCTCTGTGTTAGTTGCGGAGGAGAGGAACGTCGATAGTAGTGGTGATAGCTGTTATAAGAATCTACTTGCCTGCACAGCGGCGTATTTTGAGGGTGCCCTTCTTCTTACGGCATCTCGAAGGGGTAGTTGGCATGGCCATTAATTCATCTGCCCGTTGATTGCCTACCCCTCTATTCCCCTTTTCGCATCCCCACTACTCCCGTTGGTATCCAGGACTATATCTCCGCACTTTTCTAATTAATTTCTAACTCGAGGTTACTCCATAGTCCTATCGGTCTACCCCTCCGCAAAGGTTCTTCGTGCGCTTCGCTCGGGGGTAGAAGGAAACGCTTCTCGTCACTTTTATAGGCTGTCGTAATCGATGCGGACTCGACAGAAAAAAACAGTGACACCGTTCGAGGATATTGAAACGGACTGTTTTCTAAAGGGCTTTTCAACAGGGACTTTGTTTTTAAATTTTAAATAAAACATACATTTTGGATGAAAGTTCTGTATTTCTTTATTGATACATAATGTAGAAAGTCTAAAATTTATGAATCAAAAAGAATATCGGACAAATGTCCACCACGAGCACGTTTACAGACGTCGGTCCTTTTGTCAAAATTTTCGATTACATTTTTCCATAATTGCGGCTCTATCTCACCAATTACGCGTTGGATGTTGGTTTTCAAGGCTTCAATGGATTATGGATTATCTGCATAGACTTAATCTTTCACATAGCCCCATAAGAAATAGTCTAACGGCGTTAAATCACACGATCTAGGCTGCCAATTGACTGTAGAATTACGCGAAATTATTCGATCGGGAAATTTCGTTCGCAATATATTCATTGATTCCAAAATTTTGCGACATGTAGTTTTCACAGATTCATCATTTTCGTAGTGAATTTTAATTATTTTTATGCGACTTTCCATTGAAATTGAAAACATTATAATAAATTGTAGACCTTGTACTTGTCATGTGTCAAAAAACAGAATGACAAAACTGTCAACACATCCAAAATTGCCCCTATTAAAAAACAAAGTCCCTGTTGAAAAGCCCTGTACTAAATCCCCGTTAATTTTGGATTCGTGTTGTAGCTGAGTCGAATGTAAGTATGATTCGTGGTTGCGCTGTTTAAGAGTGTACATACAAAATGAATGATTACTTTTGGATTGGATTGAAAAGCGACTAATAACTCAAACCATTGCAACATTTTACAATTCCGTATTATGGATATAAGCAGGTATTTTGAAACCAAGAAACCTACCAGGACAGTAAGAGTTAAGTGATATAAAAAACGGCAATGTACGAACGCAATTCCGACTGAATAACTCATCTGAAAGCAAAATCGTTGTAAATGAGTAATCTCTGACACGAAATTTACAAGGCGAAATACTGTTGACAAAATTTTAATAAAAGTCCGCGGAATTAAATTAAATCTTTCCTGAAATAATGATCTAAAAAGGGTTTAGTAACATTTTTCAGAGTACCAAATTGATTTACAAGTTTTTCTGATAAAAAATATAATTACAAATTAAAGTTCGAATTTAGATGGTCAATAATCTCTAAGTGATCGATTTTTTATATACTGACCTCGTCAATCTGATTTCAGATGTACGAAGGACGTCGGATCCTTAGATAATTCATTAAGTTCGAGCAAGAAATACAGTATTCTGTCGTTATAGCCGCACAACACGAGACTAGAAACACGATCATAGAGAGCAGTAAACACGATTCTGCGATTATTTCATCGGCTGACGTGTCTCCTGTGTCTTGTTCTCTCTGTCGCCATTGACAGCTGAATTAAAGTGTGTCCACAGTAATGTAACTTTATGATACAGTAGGGATCACGATACAGTCATAAGCGGCTCGCTAAACCGCTACCATAGGGAGGGAACATCATCATATTCTAATCGTATAATGGAACTTATTTTCCAGTTTCAGACTTTCGTTGCATTATATGATAAACGATGTACAAGATAAAGTCAGGTGCGAAAAGATTTATTAATTAAGTCATGTGTGATATTACACGTAAGCGCATGGATTTTTAATCGGCAGACTGATAAAATCATTAATGTAACGCGGACAACCGTTGGACAATGTCCAGTGGTTTTGAATGAGCGTTGCGTGACTGAATATGTAATTTCGAAAAACGCCGTTTTGTAGAGATGCACGCCGGCACGTAGCGGAATTCCGTCTTAATGGATGACCGAGTAAGATACAGGCTTGCTCTCATAATTCAACTGAAATATCTAATTAAGGCATTAATGTAATACCACCTCGCCAACAACGATTCATTTGCAGTTAATTACTGGCCGCGTCGTTGTTAACATGTCAGGCTAACATGAGAACTCATTTTCCTTTCGTACCGTAGCACGGTGTGCAGATTATCAGATATCTTTCATCAAGAGAATTTTACGCGGTACCAGTTTGTTCGGAGGAAGCGTTATTCTTTTGCACGGTAGTAGATATCACGATGGCAGAAAATTGAACGCATAATAGACTATTCAATCTTATTTATTATTTGTTAATATTTCAGTACTTCTTTGCTATGCAGATGTATAAACTGTTAATCTTGACATTGTCCGAAACGTTCCTTCATTAAAATTTTCACTTTATGTAGATTAAAAAAAATGCTATTTCTTACAAATTTACCAGTTAAGTATAGTAATTCTAATAAGTATAGCAATTAAAAATAGTAATTATAGCACTGAAGGATAATTTAAAAAATTTTTTATAACATCCTTTTGACTTTTTCAGTCCATATAGTATACTCAAAACGTAAAACCAGTTTGTCGACTTTTATGAATGTACTATGAAATTTTGTGAAATAAATTTACTCATTCGAAATGTGGTTTGTTATCGATATCCTTCAAAGTTGTTCACAACATGTATGAATTTAAAAGGTGTATTTTTCATTTGGGAACTATTATTATCTTGAATCATTACAAAACTATCAATCATATAAAAGTTCTAGTTATATCATACTTGCTACTTAAATTTTTCTTCATACCTTATACTTAAAGCAATTATCTATAGATCTCATACACGTTTAAATATCTTGTGAAATGGTAATAGAAAATCTGGGAAAAGTGATTTACTTCAGAAGTCTACTTCAAGAATAAAACAAAAAATTTCTTTCTGAAAAAACATTTTCGACTCTGGATGACTAGAACATTCAAAAATAAAAAACCATTGACCTTGATGACTTCAAGAATAAGATACATTTTATGAAGGGTATTTTTAAACAAATTCTCTACCACTCTAAATACTCAGATTTATATATGATAGCCAAGACACATATTTTTAGACATTCCGTGAATTTATGTCTAAAGTAAACAGAAAAAGTTATTACCGAACATTTGGACCAATCGAAGGTTTATGTAAATTTGAATAACGTAAAGATTTTATAATTCCTACAGAATCATAAATCGCGAAAACCAAAAATAATGCACTACATAATATTATTATATTTTCGTTTTACTTTAATAGGAAGATGTGTCTCTGAGCCTATGAATATACAATATACCACGCTAAAATCTTATTTAAACACATAAGAAAACAAGTCTACATTATTAGATACCTATACAATTTTATTGGTTTCCTTAATATTGTTAAGGTTTTAAAAATACGAAGTGGTGGTTCCAGTTCGTAATTACGTTAATATTAACCACATTGTAAGTTACATTAAAACATTTATTCGATTTTGTAAATAAAACGCAGCCTATTTGTGCTTTACGTGGCAAAATGTTATGTTATTTATCATGCACTGTACCGGACAAACACCTTTTTCTGTAGTATGTATTTGAATGAGGGGTACCAGTGATGTTATATTAAGTAATCAACACCTATCTAGCATAATTAGTGTTTTCTTAGGTGGACCACATTTTGATATACAGTAATATCAAGCGCATAATTTTGTTTTCAAGGCTTGTGATGAAACTTAATTTTATATTTTTAAATACATTACGCATATCGGTAATTAGTTTTTATGAAAACTAACGTCGTACAAATCGTAAACACTCTGAAAGACAGAAGTTTCGTAATTACCCCAACCTAACCGTAATAAACCTCCCTGTAAACGCAAGACAATATGTAAATTACAAATTTTCGTGGTATCCAATACAGTGGAACCTCAATTATCGAAACACTCTGTTAACCGTACATCCTTTCATCGGAACGTTTGATTATCCGAATTATATATTTCAAAATCACCTCACAATAATTCAGTATGCAATTTACATTCATCGCGATCACAGTACCGTTATAATAACTTCAAAACGGGAATGTGTGGTGTTTTCAGTTGACACAAAACATGAAATCAATAAGGGATTAAAAAGTGACAACAGTGTGATACGTTTAGTACCTAGCAACATATAGTGTCTGGAAATTTAGTTTAAAAATAGGAAACGAATGATTGCAAAATTTTTACACAACGTGTCCTTCTTTTGTTCATTTGTACAATTATGTGTAAAATACATGCAGTTTCACGCCATAAAAGTACTCGTTCCATAATCAGAAGATTTTGTTATCCACATCAACGCTTTGGTCTCCCTATTGGTTCCGATAATCGAGGTTCTCCCGTACTTGCAGTGAAACCGTGAAATAGGAAGCTCTTCTTATTCTTGGCTCGACACAAGTTACTCGATAGTATCCCCAGAACCATTCACAAAAGAAGAGATCCCGCCATTTTTACACGACCGATTCCGAAACGTTTCCCAGCCATTGAGCATCGGTTCTCACTTGAATAAGTTCACTTCCGTTCGACGATCCATCGATCCCAGTACCCGCAGGACACCACGGGCAACATCGACTCGTCGAGTAGGATTCCTCGAGTACACTTGGTTCATGGGGATCCGGTGAACAAGATTTAAAGGGTTCGCGTAAACAAACGGGGGCCGTCCCGTGCCAACCGAAAAGCTGCAACACTTTTCGCTTCTTTTTTTTTCCTTCTCTCCTTTCTCTCTCACGGCTAAGTGCCATTATGCTGGCGCAGGCTACACCCTGTACACGCACACACGTAATAAAGCAACGAGGGAGAGAAGTGGGGACGAGCGAGAGACAAAGAGAAAGAGAGCAAGCCGTGAGCCCGCGGTGGGCAGACTTCGGCATTGTGATGCAAATGTGTCTAATCGGCCGAGCCAGCCGACCATATGTCCGTTTGTATGCTACGAGCGGCGCAGCGTCGCGTTGCAGCGAGAGATGGAACATGCTAAACCTAACCATTAACCATTATTGCGTACTAATGACGACCGCGGACACGCTTAGTTAAACATATGACGGACCGTCGTGTCAGCCTCTTCCTACCAGCGTCGACTTCGCTAACTTTTCTTTCGACCCCTCCCGCACAATGCTGTGTTTTCATTTTCAACGGCGCGTGCGAACTCGGTTTGACAGGTTTAATGGGAACTTCTGTCATCCGGGTCAACGGTTTTCAAATAGTTGACGCGAACTAGGTTGGTTCGAATATTGGTTGAAATTCGAATACACAGGGTGGTCCGACAGAAAGAGGCCACTTAATTCTTGTGTAGGCAACCGGATACCCAGGTACCCATTTCTAAATTTCCTTTCACCATTTTTTATGTTCTTGTCTAATACAGCACTTGGTATGTTCCGCAAATTCAGTACTCGTTTTCAAGAATATCAAAAGCGCACGATAATGTAATAGTAGTTTCCATCATTCTTCAAAAACCTATTCGATTTTTGTTGTATCAAACGCAAGGACCAAAAATTATAAGTACTGTCCTCAAACTGTATTGTCATTTTATTAAGAAGGTAGTGAAATATTCATTAACATACCCATTTATTATGTATCTACAATTTTTTTATTTACTCGCATCAATTAATAGAAATTATTTATTTCCCTTACAATGTACTTTACTCACATAGTTTTCACTTCATATTGAACAACAGTGTTAAATAAATTTCAACAATAAAAATTCATAGTAATAAGAACTTATACCGCAAACAAATGTGCAATAGAAAGAACTACAAAGGAAAAGAAAACTATACACAACTAACAAGGGAATATGTCTAGAGTGAAAACTTCTTCAAACAGGCATGAATTTGTAGAGAATTAAAAACTATTGAACATGTATTTTTTGTATTTGCTAAAAACAGTTTGAGAGAGGTGAAACAGCCTCTCAAATTTCGCGGCTCGAAACATACTTTTTACGATTACGTGTAAACTAATTGTTGTATCGAAAAATGTTTGAAGCGAAAGATGCTAAATTTTTAACATATAATTATATGAGTGCATACAAAATGCCTTATCTGCAGTTTTTGAAAAAAAAACCTCTCCAAGGATTTAAAATTTGTTGTAAGTTATTGGAATATCATTCTAATTATATTGTCATGAAATGACAGTAGCTTTAGTGTCATAATTAGACTGCGGATTTTATGCATTTACATAATATCCGATCATCTAAAATTCAAAACAGTAAAAAGTTTTAGAAAACTTATTGAGGTTTTCATTTTATTTCCACCCTACCAGAACCTTTAACAGAACAAATAAACTTCCATATTTGCATAAACATCCACAGTCGAGTCATAATATAGTTATAATGATATTCCAATAACTTAAACAAAATTTTTAATTCCTGGAGGAAGAAAGTTTTTTTTATAAACCGCAGTTCACACATTTTTTTATTCGCCCTTATAATTCTACGCTAGAGGCTTAGCAACTTTTGTTTCAAATATTTTTCGACACTACGATTAGTTTACAGTATCCAGGTAATTGTAAAAAGTATTCTTCGAGCAGCGAAATTTGAAAGACGTTTTATCTCCTCAAACCGCTTTTTAGCAGAAGCAGAAAAAAAAAGTTCCATAGTTTTCAATTTTCTCCAAATTCATGCCAGTTTGAACGAAAACAAATTTTCGCTCTTGGGATGTTCGTTTGTAAAATATAATATAACGTATGGTGTATAGGCGAGGATCAGTCTAGCTCTGCTTAAGCCCAACGTGATGTTCATACGAAATACATTATTTAAAATTAAAAGTACAGGAGATCGTGAACCGATATTGCCGTTTCATTACGTGTGAGCCCGATATTGAGTTTTTACAACTGTCTACCGAGATGAACCATAGAAAGATAAAGACATATAAAAAAATGCATCGATCGGAGCGGGAACTGCCGTTCCGCGCAGACCGATTTCCGTTCGCGTTAACGGTTCGCGGACAGCAGTTGGTACGCGGGAGAGCTTCACGGGCATTACCGTGCCCCGACGTATATTTAGGCCCGATTATTTATGATTACGATTATTCCGGACGGCTTTCGAGCGCTTTATTGAATGTTTAGCATGTGCTGGCCACGCTAATTCTGAACTGAACGTTTATAGCATGAGGGGTATCTCCTCCTACGTGCTCTCCTTAGACGAGCTTTCGCTCTGTCACTAATTCGCCCCGTTCGATCAAATTACTCGTTCGCGAAACTGCCTCGCCCTTCCCCCCCCTCTGCTCCCCTAACCAGGGACTCGGTTTTGCTTCTTTTTACCCTTCCGCCGGCTAATGATGATCGTTAATCCCCCTTCTTAACCGTTTAACCCTTACCTCGTCTTCTACTTTCTTTCAAGAGATATCTTCATTGTGATTTTACATGACAATTACCGTCTGGGAATCGAAAACGATACGAATAATTGGGAAGAGATCACTTGACGTCCGGTGGAACAATCCGAGTTGAGAAATACGGTTCGCCAGATATCGAGGGGTGTTGTGTACTGAATGGAATATAATTAGTATATTAGTTTGACGGCATAATAATAATCATTACTATAATCTGTAAGAAGTAGATCGGAAAAATTGAAGTATTCGTACATGCATGAAAGTATTTAACATTGTTAACTGTGTAATGGGTAAGGTATTTCTCTATATTGTTAGGTACCTAAGCCATGTTTACAATTTCTTTGGGACAAAGGAATGTGATCGTTCGTTGAACCATATTTAGCTACGTTTGGACAAATCAAAACTCATTATGACATTTGTAACCTTCGATTTTCTTAGTATTTCTTAATAAAACTTTAAACATATATTTCTTATAATATCTGTTACTGTTCGGATACTTCATGTTGAATATTAATTTATTTTTAATACTATACTTTAGGTCAACGAGTACTAATCCGACTAACGAATACAACCGATTATTACAATAGCGCGCTGTTCTTATTTATTAAATGCAATAATGCAAATCTTCACCTCATCTGTTTATTTCCACCACACAATTACCAATAAACGATTACTTAAAGAAACGGTTTACTCAACACGGTCCTCAAACTATTCTAGCGTTAAATAAAATGTTTGACATCAAAAAGTTTCAGGACCAGTATCAAATTATTCTCAACGTTATTATTTCAGCAATAGTCATTGCTACCTTTTTTTAAATTAAATAACGTTACTTCGCACAAGTAACGAAATCTGAACGAAGCAGATGTCCAAGTTTCGATCGCCTGTAAAATAAACAGTTCTATGGCAGACATACTCGATACATTCAACAATCAATCCTTCGCGAAATCTGAATTTAGAAGAGGATCCAAGGTTGGGAATCCTTCGTTTTGCATTTTTGGGTGTAGAGTTCAGTCGACCTTGCGATCTAAGAAAAACAATGAGAAGTTAGAGCGTACCGCTGGGTTGTACATGACGCGAACGCCAGCTATTTCGGGTCGGAAATGTTTTGCGCTTCGACGTTAACTCCGCAACGACTTTTGCTCGCCCTGGCGTAGGAGGCGAACCATTTATTCAAAATAATTACTCCCGCGATACCTAGTCGAAGACGTACCCGGGTGTATCTAGGACACGCGGATGCCAGTTATTTCGAGAAAACAAATGTTTCAGGGTTCGACTTTAATAAATTAACAGCTTTTGTCTCGCGGCCTCGGTTCGGTCGTCCAATTACATCGAATAATTACCTTCAGGTTAGGCGTCGGCGACTAGAAAACGAGAAATGGTAATAATTCGTGTAGTAACTGACAATACGATGAAATATCGTAGGTGCGAATACTGGTATCGTACAGGCATATCTTTCCGGTTCGTAATTCTTGTCGCTCGAAGAAATCTCAGACACCAGTGAAGAAAACTGTACACGCATGCGCGATTCAATTTCATGCTGGTCACGATATTTTTTAGGAATCGTATCCATTTATCTGCAGTAACAGTATTTACACATTTTTATCATATAAAATGTATTCATAATGTCTTCATGTTTCATTCTAGTGATTCGATGAGAGAAGGGATTCTGTTTAGGTAATACGGAAATTCGAGCCGGTGTAAATGTATACTCCGAAATATAGGAATGGTATAACATTTACGTCGCATCGTTGTATTGATAATTCTATTCCATAGAAATTAATGCAACTTCATAAGAATATAATAACAATGCTTAAGTATCTAATGTTACGATTGAAATAGAAGGTAATTCCGAAATGTGACCAAATATTTCAATAACACTTTAAATAGACATACCAAATCATACAGAGTGTTCCATTTAACTTAACTGCATACAAAGTATTTAAAGGGGGTCTTCACATTAGTACACAATATGGTTGATTTTTCTTAGTCGGCATGAAAATATGTGAGAAATGATATACCCTTAGAATGTAATTTTCATTCCGACTCTAAAACACATTTCTTCGCGACTTTTTTCATATTTAGATTAGGCTACTAGAGCCTTCATGTACCTACATCGTGTTATAATTAGAAGTTTTGTTATTTTGTACTAAAAAGAAAATCCAATTACAAACTGAGTCACCTAAGGTAATTTTTAAAATACCTTCTTTAAGTTCACTAGTATAGTTTTATCAATTAAACTTGACATTTTCAATACACATGCTTGAGCAGAAAAGGAAAATACAATAAATAAATACGCGTCTTCATTGCTTCATTGTTTTCATTTCCCACTGTTTCTTAGTAACTCAAAAATTAATCCTTAAATATGTTTAGTGAATGAGTGACAGAAAACGTGTCAGAGGGTCAAGTGTGCTAAAACCTGAGAATACTGTCGCTTTAGCATTATTCTTAGTGTTAACAATAGAACAAAATCAATGTTAAGCACGTCCATTCTAACAAAAAAAATTTCGCAATGGTTACATTATTCAAAAAGAAAGGCTTTCGTGATTTGATCGCAATTCTTAAATTGCCTGCCCCAAAGATGGAAAATTTTTCACATGCACAAATCCCTGAAAGTGCAGCAATATTCATGGTAAACCAAAAAAGGGGACGACTCTGTGTCTAAAAACAAACAAAACAATGCAGATTAAGAGTTATTCACATAGCGTTTCGTTTTTGAAAGCATCGTATGTATGCGTAGTCACCGTGAGTAGAAATGGCAAGTAATGAAAAGACACGTTAACCAAGTCCTATTCAACAGGACGTGCATGTGCCGATTTTCAAAATCGATTTCCTCAATACCGAAGCTCCACGCGAAAAAAAATCATTCTACACTTTCCATTTGCTTTTACAGACAGAAACATATCGATTTCGACTGCACCGCCAATTTCACCGCATCCTCCATCCAATTATAAGGGAAAACGGATCCTGAATTGTGACGGTGATTACTCACGCCACTACAAAGTACCAATGACTTCTCTGGAATAATTGCAACCGGTTATTATATCTTTCGTTACAGAACGTCCATACGAAATCGTGGCTTCGGTAACGAGACCTTTCGCCCTGGCGATTATTTGGGAAAGAGAGCGAGGAGGGGCGGCGGCGATGGGAAGGAAAAAGAAGGGACTACAAACGTCGTATGTTTCATCTTTAAATAGCAATGGACACGGTAGACGCGGCAAAATCCATTTCCAAGTAGCCACGGATGTTCCGCACGGACCACCCACGGTCACGTCTTCCCGGCTATTCGTCTTTTACGCGGAATCGCCGCTTGTCTTAAATCCCTCGGCGAATTAGAATCGAATTTTCGCGCCGGATCGAATAGCTCGTTCCTATGCCGTTCTCCTCCCCGTTTGGCCGCGTGGGGGACCGCGATTGGTTCCCGTAAGTAGATACAATGAGAGTCAAAACTAAGTGTACACCTTACAAAACGTGAGGTTCGTGGTAATACTTTTGTAGCAACTGGCTATTGATCATGGTAGTAATACAGTTGGATATGATTTTTTTAACTTTTTCGGGATAAATAGGCAGCCAACATGTCCGAAAAAAAGAAATTCGGAACTATAACTACAAAATTTGGTTACACATGGTGAATGTACTATTATGGTTTGCGGACAGCTTGGCAACGTGTGATGTGGAACAGTTGGTTTTTATTCATAGTACTATAGACAGATTTGGATATTTAAATATTTCAGAACCAATTTAGCTGCAAGCATGGGTCTTTTCGTAAGAGTTCATGACCATGTACAAAATATCTATACAGGGTGTAACAAAAACGTTGGCGAACCCGGAAATGGGAGGCTTGTGAGGTGATTTGAAACAAGTTTTTCGTTAGCAAAAATGTTATCCGAGGCTTTGTTAACGAGATATTGACGAAAAACCCCGACCAATCAGAGCGCGAGTTTGCCAGCCGAGTTCCCGCGGTAACGTTGCCTAAGCGCTGCGATTGGTACACAACGCTACTGTGGGAACTCGGCCGACAGACTTGCGCTTTGATTGGTCGGAGTTTTTCGTTACTATCTCGTTAACAAAGCTTCCGATAACATTTTTGCTAAGGAAAAACTTGTTTCAAATCACCTGACGAGTCTCTCATTTCCGGGTCCTCCAACACTTTTATTACACCCTGTATAGCAAAGGTGGTGACAAATCGTTTGCTGGAAAACACTTTCACCCAGTCAGGTCCTACCTCCAGAGTCACCATATCTCAATGTAATAGAGCATCTATGCGAAATGTTAGATTCTAAGTGAGAGAAATAAATATGAATGAATCCCATACTTTCGAAGTGTATACTCACTTTTGACTCTCACTGTATACAATATAATCAACAATAACACACGACGAAGGTTCGAGGAATATTTTTTGCTGCCATTCGAACCGAACTGCTCGCGGAACGGACGCACCGGGAATCAATAATATTTCTAGGCGTGAATTACGCGGGCACTTTTCAAGGGGAGCGCGGTTATTCCTGACGTCATCGTGGCGTTTGTTTAATGAACGCTGTGCCCAGCCTCTCTGTATTCTCTCGATTCGAACCCGAATCGTGGATATGGTCGGCATTGATTGCGCAGTGGTCGCCGTTCATTCGTGTTTACAGACTAGAAAAGGAGTTTGGAGAAACGAATGATATTAAATCGATTGCAGGTACGGTTCGACATGTTAATGTGCGTATTAATGAAATCACTAGGTGTACTAGGAGTAATCCAGGATTTTTAACGAAATTTTGTATTTGTTTCGAAAGAATTCAAGATTCTGTGTTATCTTAACAGTATTCGTTATTTGCTTCCATGATTCTTCGCCATTTTGACTAAACAGAAGATCGGAAAGGTATTCTGGATTTAACCTGTATTTCTAGAATTTTTGAAACATGGCGAATTACTTATTGGTACTCCTAATATTAAAATGTATCAGTTCCTTTTATGCTAATAAGAATGTAGGAAATTTCTGATGTTGGATCTTTGTCGACAGAAGAACCGCATTTCTCCGATTTTCGTGTTTAATGCTAAACATATCATTCGTGCTATAAACCTGAAGATAATAAAATTGCAGAAATACAGCAACCATTCGTGATATAAAATTGAAAATAGTAAAACCAATGAATTAATAGCAATCTTTGAGTATACCTACTGAGTGTTCGTAATCGAACTTTTCTGACATCACCTTAATGCTTGTTTAATTAACGGATACCGATCCTTAGTTCTACACGTGTCATCAGCGTGAAAATAAGTTAACAGAAGATACGGAATCTAGCTATCGTTATACCACTGAGCAATTAAATCGGATAAAAATTTATAAGCTGGACCACACTGAAAAGAATACTTCAAGAATACTCAAAAAGGTAGTAATCATCGCTAATCGCCATTTTACTAATTACTCTTTTTCATATTATTGAAATGTAGATTTACGAGAATAGCTGAATAGATTATAAGTAAAAATATTTACCCACTGATATTGAAAATTGAGGTGTTTCTTAAAAAGTATCTTCAGTACCATACTCGAGTAGAAAATAATAGCTTTACCAGAACACCTGAATATATTAGAAGTAAAAATATTTACCCACTGACATTGAAAATTAAGATGTTTCTTAAAAAGTATCTTTAGTACCATGCTCGACTATAAAAGAATACTAAATTCTATTCCGAAGAAATGAATTTTGTATGCATTATTGAAACAATATATGCTACCTAATTCACCAATTGCAATGGGTGTACCAAAATTGAAGTTCGTCGAGACAGCTCACTGTAAAAGTATTGTACATCGAAGAACTGGAGCAAAGCGTTCACCGGATTCTGGAACCATATCACGCATAATTCACTAAACCAACGTGCATCGGAACGTTGCAGACGGGTAGAGTTGGCCGTAGCGGTAATCCAATCTCTGTACGGTAGGATCGACAGATCAATAACTGTCTTTGGCCACGGCACTGATTTTCGATGGTCCCTGCGATACTTTCTGACGTCATCGTGGCATTTGTTTAATGAGCGGCTACCAGTCTCTCTTTCTCCCCACGTCGTCGTTCCTACTCGAGCAGAAATCGCGGCCAGAGGGAGACAGCTAGCGGAGATCCGTGGAGGGGGCGTAGGGAGAGTGAGAAAGAAAGAGAAGAAGGGGAGAGAGGTAGTATCGTGTCGGACGCTGGACGAGGCGCACGCTCGATGCGAAGCAGCGCGCGTGCTTTCACGCGTGGAAACCAGGAAGCGGTGTGCACCAGGACACCACGGTACGTCCTGGACGTGTCCACATTCGTCCTGGTCGCAAGCCCCCCGTCGGCCGGGTACGGTTCCGGTCCGCGTCTTCCGGTCTGTCCCCGGGAACACGTTCGAAAAGTAGTCGCAGACCGTGTGCGTCGCCGTCGAACCACCGCGCACAGGCACACGTGAGCGGAACGAAGACGAACCACTACCGAGCGCGGCCGAATGCCGACGAGCGGCTACGACCGTCACTCGGGGTATCCTGCCTCACCGCTGATTGGCCGAATCCTCGAGGAAGTGATCACCGTCGACGAGGTCTCGGGCCATACCCGCCACGTGAGTTGAGCGCCGTGTCGCGGACCAAGATACAGGGGCGCGTGCCTTTTCGTCGTTTTCTCTAGACCATCGGATTTACCAGGCTTTATCGGCGGTAAAGGCGCAAAATCCTTGCCGAGTACCGAACACGTACCTCTGGCTACGCGCTGTCGGCTCAGAAAAGAGGATCGGTTTGGAGATCGTTGACGTCCTCTGACTTGGTAGTCCACACGAGCTGTGTTTTTTATAGTACAGCGAGTCCGTTAGCAAATCCGGGTGATTGTACCCATGGAGAAGAATATTGAACCGGAAAATTAATAATGTCATTCTTACTGCCAATTACATAGCCTGATAGTCTGCACAGAGACAATGGTAGCGTCTTGAAAATTAGACAATCTACTGTTTGCGAACTAGATTGAGAACCAACCTATGCTTGGATGCGTCGTTCGAGACCATAAGACGGTTCTGTCTGACCCTGAATGGGAGAAGGAGTGTTGCTCTACGTCATCGTAGTCATCACGTGGTGATCCTAACCTAGGCCAATGTCTTCACCCCATATGACGTTGCGCCTTTCAACCAGTGTCCTCTAGGCGGTCGTTTCCCCCTTCTAAATATAAAACCATCGTCGAATCAGCTCGCGAAAGTTTCACCATGGAAACGGACGGGAAATTTCGGAGCCACGTTGAGGAACAGCCCGGATTACCGATCGGAATTCGGAATCGGTTTTTCACGAAGTTGAATGCGACAATTCGTTGAACGGGGCAGATTCGACGTCGAGGAACTGTCTTCGTGACGCACTGTCTATCGACAAAAGAGAAAGTTGGTGTCTTTGAGTGTTATAAATAGAAGTGCATGGTGAATAAAACGTCTATTGGAAAACTTCGTTTTTTTCCACACCGTCGATCGTTGGGGATTCCGGTATCGGAACACTTCGGGTAAAACTTTACCGCCATTGCAGAGGCGATCGGTGGTCTTGTGCAAAAAGTGTCGGCGCACCATATTGGCTCTGCTTTTTTATGAGAAACGTATCAAGATATAAACAGCCAGTGTTAATTGTTATGCAAGAAACGTGTATTAACGATCGTACAGTAACAATAGTATAAGAAAAGTTGCTTATCGATTATCAAAGAATATACGTATTACCGTGGAATAGTAGTTTTTGTAAGACGTTATGTGTATCTTACGTATTTAACGATCTTTACATCTAAAAACAATATCTTTGCATATTGTCTATATTAAAAGCTAATTATTTAAGAGGAAAATTGACGGAACTTATATGGGACAGTTTTAAACATTATTGGCGGATTATCAACGATAGTTCATTCGTTTAAGAATCCAGTGACGCTGTGATTCGTCCAAGAAATCGACAAGAATTTGGAACGTCGTGCAACTTCTAGAAAAGTGACAAGACAATGAACTACCCCGATAGTCAAAGTGTTTAAATAGCTACTTCTTCAACGGAATTCTGAACTCGTCTCCATTCCGGTATGTTAACATTTTTATTTTCAGAAGCATGCATTTTGCATTTCGAATATAGTTACTTGCGATTATGGAGTATTTCAGTTAAGTATGTTGCAACTTTCTTACTACTAATTTCGTTAAACGCTACTTTTCTGTATGCTCTATTACAGTCTGTTCGTCAAGACTATGCAGAAGTCTTAATAATTGTTCATTAACAAATCCCTTGCTATCTCTAAAAAAATACCAACTGACCCGATGAATAAATTCTTATCTTAATTTAAATTAACAAGGAACTATTTAACTTCTTTCGCGAGTGTACTTTTTTAACTTATAATTAACGTTTTAAACGATATCACATGGAAGATGACCTGATGATAACCATAAGGTACATGAAGACAGAAGTTAACAATTTTTTTAGTAGACATAGGACTTATGTCTAGCTCTCACAAAAACTTTTTTCATTATTTAAGAAGATTGAGAATTAACAATAGTACCATTGGATTTAATTTATGTTCAATATCGACATAGGATATTCTGAACTCTTAGGGCATACCATTTCGTTGCCAAGTAGGTAGCAGGCTGTTGGTAAACAGCTAACAAACGTTAAACGAATTTTTGGAAAACAACAATTTTCTAAGTAAATTATTTCTATTTCATTCCGTTTCTATTTCCGGATTTCAAAATTTCGTCCACATCTACAAACGCAGACATTAACGTAGCATTGATCCTGTCGCAATATCGAGATTGTTAACTAATTATTGTGCTGAAGTATAAATAACTACTACTTACCTTTTCTACGATCGCTTCTAAGATAATTTTCAGGTAACTTCTATCTACATACGTTCTTCATTATCGTTTAGTTAGAAAATTGAGAACAACTATTTTATAATTACTATTCCTTAATTATTACACATATTTAGATCCCATAATATCTTCCATTACATAAAAATCAACGTAATAGCAACTAAAGTGTGACAACCGTAACATTTGTTTAACGTTACGGTAACATAACATTCAGCAAAGATAGAATTTCGAAAAATGTCTTTCTATTTGAGGAAAAAGAGTATCTTCATTTCCAAATTAGTAAGTATAGTCCCCCTTCATTCCTCATAGTTATGAGAAAAAATCACGCACGGCCAAAATACCATAACCGAAAATACAGTCATAAGAACGGTACGACTGCTCGCTCGATATAATTGAATGGAAAGGTGGGAGAGCAATGATACATATGCACACTCCCCTTCGCGTTCCGTCAGTCTCTATAGAATCCGCAATCAGACCTGTTGTAATAACGTCGGTTGACAGTAATTCATGCACCTTACGATCGATCACTTGTTAATATAAATTGTAAACATTAACCTATCCATATATTCAGCAGCGAAAACTACCATCGAACGCATGTTACGCTGTACGTCTGTCCGTAAGTATCTCATGGAGACACACGCGGTTCTCAGCAGTCGGGAATAACCGAGCCTTATTTAACACGTCGTTCTTCATTAAACCCGTCCATTCTAATTGAATGAGTAACAACGGTTAAAGAAACGCACATTTTCGTTTCTCGCGAACGAAGAATCTATACCACGATCCTTTCGAGTAGGGAAAGGGCCTCCTACCATGTTCCTATCACTTGGTATTGGGAATTACTGAAATGTATGCCGAATTAACATTTGATTTAACATTTATTTCAGTACCTGAGATAAAACCAAGTGGTAGGACGTCTTTCCCTTACATCACTTTTTCCCCTAGCGGAAGCCGAGCTTGCTTGTGAGGGTACATACCATGGGCGTAGCCAAGGAGGGGGCAGGTACGGAAAAAGTAGCTTTTGCCCCAACCAACAAGAAAAAATTGGATTTCCTCCCACCTACCCTCTCAGAGTTACAAAATTTTTGCGTAATATTTAATATTGCAGTATAATTTGGAACATGAGCAACAGCCTTTATTAATATAACGCATACGATTTCAACGATTAAAAACAAAATAAAGTGTGTCTGGTTACATAGAGCCTTTTGCACTGTGGTAGTCGATGTGTTAATATTTTTGCTCCCCCCCCCCCTGACTGTTCACCTGGCTACGCCCATGGTACAAACAAGGGCACACGAAAGCTTCGAGTACGTTCCATTAGCGGTAGCAGACATCGTAATGAGGCTAGGACCTTTCTTACACACGCGAGCATAAGGCGACCGTACACGAAAATACTAGCGCGCCAAGTTTGAATGAATAGCTCAAGTACGCGGGCACACGTCGTTCTGCCGGTGTTTAGTTGGCGAAACGTCAGCCGCGCCGCTGCCAGAAATTTCCTTGGTACACTAACCATCGTAAAGACCGGCTAACGTAATTCCCGCATAATGTAAAAATAAACAACCGTTCGGATAAGCGAACCTCCTCCATCCCCTATACTCACCCCTCCGCTGCCCCCTCCCCTCCCCTCCGGCGCCAGCGGAGGAGGGCCGAACGCGCGAGAAGTCGCAGGCGCGATGTTTCCAAAATGCCCACCGACACGTCGCTGTAATCGCGCTCTGCTCCGTAAACGGGCCGAGTTAATGACAGACAGGAAACAGCGTTTAATTAAAGTACGCACTTCCGGTAGGAACGTTTTCACGAGACCACCACGCGCAGCTCGGAACAGTCGAACCGAGCATTGCGTAATTCCAAAGCGGAGATAAAGGAACGAATTATCGAACCGCGCGCGCGAACGATGTTCCCACGTTTTCTTTTGGTGTTGCCCAGATCGGGAACACCGTACGCTATCACGAATCTTTGTTAGCCGGCTGTTACTGTTGTCTATTGGATCGTGATAAATGAAAGTTGAAATTAAATTAGTATATCTATTCTTCGCGTGGCTATTATTTGAGGATTCGATTGGTAACTATGTTCGAGGATATGAATGCAATATTTCTCCGTTTCACGAAAAATCGACAGAGTATTGTGCTGGTTTAGTCGGTTGTAATGTATTTTTTATCGTCGATGAGTGGGTTGGTTCACGTTGGAAGTGTGAAGAAAAATAATTTGTTTAGTAAATTTTTGCGAAACCTGTTGATTTTTTTGTTTTGTTGATTTAATTCTGAATCAAATGCAAATACGTAATAAAAACGAATTTTCAAATATCAATTAATTCAATTTAACGAAAATTAAATTTTAAAGTATTTCCATATTGTGTGATATTCGAGAAAACAATTGAATTCAAAGGCGGCACTATAAAAACGCAAGTACTTTTATGTATACATTGTAGTTGTTGCGGCAATTTCACTATTTACAGTTACTTACTGCACAAGTTAATTATTATATGTTGCCAGTTTGCGATTTGTATTTACTTACGGACAAAGCATAACTTACTGTCCATGATTCACTATACTTTCTGATAACTTAAAGCATTTCACTATCCAGATTTCTAGAGGAACAGGTTAAGAACTCATGATTCTTGTAATCTTTCTTTCTGCAAAGTCACGTATTCAAACAATTACAGTATACCATTTATCAATTCAATTTGGATGTTATTTGTCAGAACATACAATGTTTAAAAAAACCCGTTAACTAATTTTAATGATGGAACAGTATCGACGTACATGAAATTAAAAAATTAGGAAAGAAATGAGGAACTACTTTCATTGGGGATGAAATAATACCTTCTTTTTAAAGAGGTCATTGCATTACACTCTGTCCAAACATAACACTTTGAACAAAAATACCGCTATTCCTTTAACCGTTCTTCATTAGAACCGAGGCGATTATTTCGCCTGAGCCAGCGGCCAAAATTGCTCAACATCTCCTTAATAACTTAATCCGTTTTCTTTACACGTCTCGTCGGGCGCAACTAACAACGATTCAGCCTTGGCACTTACGTGATTAATGAAGTGGGCCCCTCTCCCTCTTTCGGCGAATATTCTTGCCGCTGTTACAACGTCCATCGAGGACGCGATCCTGTCGCACGGAAGCCGTGGTTACAAACGGGTCGCGATCGACAGAATGACGAGCCATGATAACCAGTTCTGTACAAGTTTCGAGCAAATTGCCAGCAATAAATGACAAAAGTTGTGTAAAAAATCGTAGCCATGTGTTTCCGCATTTGACTTGGGTTTTCCAGGCTACACCAGCTGACAAAATGGTAAAGCAAATTGGCAGAAAATCTTGCACCATGACCTATGCCAAATTGAAGGCAAAACCGAAATAAGGTTTGCGCAAGCCAATTTTCTGAATATGTTGCTGTCAATGTGCACGCAAGTTGTTTGTAGCAAATCTTGCATAAAACTTGTATAACTTGATAGGCTTTGGACAAAATTTGGCTTTGTAAGTTTGGTTGACTGGAAGGGTCGTATTGGTGTGGTTTTCGAAGCTGGGATCCATGATCTAGCGATCCGGCAAAAACAGTCGAACGGGCCGCGCCGAAAGACACGGGAGAAAGCGATTTCTACGGATCATAATGAACGTATGGGCGAGCCCGTTCACGGGTGTAAATGATTTTATTGCCAAGTGTTATGAGCGGAATTAACGACCAGCAATTATTCCGTCATTCGGTTTTTATGCGCGACCGATTCCTGTGAGAATGGCGAGGTTCTTTTCGGCCCCCGTGGAAACGTTTCATTGTGAATGCCGTACAATGTACCATATCTTGGAAGAGGTGTCGTGTAATTAACGACCGAATCGTCGGTAAAAATGGGACGACTTCTATTCGAAGCTCTTTATTCCGGAGGATTGTTGTGTTCTCGGGAATTTAAGCGAATCAGTTGCGTCACTATACCTTTCTTTTTCTACGGGGAACGAGAACTATCCGATTAAATCGGTAACGATTTTTTTCCAGAATTTTATGCGAACACGTTACACCAATCGGTATTATTGAAACCTTTTGAAACATGTTAAGTATGTTCGCGTAGATTGTATCTTGTTGTAGGGTACCGCTACGGATATATAATTGGGTTCAATTATAGATGTCAATAATAAAACATTGCAGTTAAAATAATAATAATAACAATAATACGGCTTTATTGTAGGTAGAATCGTATAAGTACAGAGTTTAAGAAAAAATACAACATTATAAAGGTTTCCTAAAGGTCACGGTTTAGCCTTAAAAACGTATTGCATCAATTTCTTCAAAGTTTACACGCAACAGAGTGTGCCGTGTTTTTAATACACTATACTCGTACTTACATTATTCATTTTTATGGTATAAACATTTTACAAATATTTTATCCCCTTTTATGCACTCTGTTATCCTCGGAAAGAATTATTTATGTATGTATTCTTTGTTCACCGCAAGGATGGCTTCTTCACTATACCGTGTTTATTATAAACATTTTCACTGTATAATATTAACTTTATATTCATTGACGATGGTGTGGTAGTGTATATTTCCCATAATAATCTGGTAGAAACTAACTTTTGACTAGTCGTAAAACAATGAAATGCTGACAATGCCGAACCGTCATCAACGTTTGCTATAAGGAGAAATGGTGCATAGTAGACGGACACGTTGGCCATTCGCATGTTCTATTTATTGTGTATGAATACTATCTTCTCTTTCCTTTCTATTGTACTACTAATTATTTATCACACACGTAACATAAGTACGCGAAATTTTCTGTGTAATAATTCATACATATACACTAACATCATATGCAATGGTCTAATCAAAGTTTTTTTTAAAGGTCATCATCAAATTTTGTTTTAAAGATAAGGTATTTATCAATGTGAATAATTGTTCAAAATAATCCCCGTCTGATTAAATATCAATGAATAATTCAGTAT
Organism: Dufourea novaeangliae; assembly: GCF_001272555.1. NCBI lineage: Eukaryota > Metazoa > Arthropoda > Insecta > Hymenoptera > Halictidae > Dufourea > Dufourea novaeangliae. Next base: position 1,089,423 of record NW_015374123.1, on the reverse strand, counting down.
TTTTTTCATAGTCTTATGAGAATGATCCAAAAGGTAAATAAGTAGATAATCTTAGATAATCTAAGTGTTCAAAAATAATAAAGAATAATCTTAGAGTAGGTAAAAACATCGCATGTCCTTGAAGTCTTTACTAACAATGCAAGTAACTGCAAAATGGGGAATAATAAGAATTTCATTACAGACTGAAGAACAAGACTTATAAAAATTATATTACGAAACTAATTAAAAACGATCAATAGAACTGAATATAAATGAATTGAAATACGAGATTAAAAATATTAAATTATAAACTAATATAATACAGTTAAGCTACAAATCTCATTAACAGAGGGAATATTAATTAAGAGAAAATCATTAAACATTGATGAAAATCCAAATCACATAACATTCGATATTTTACATCCCCAAATTGTTGATTAATTCACCTGATACTCACCAGAGAGAACGAAATAGAAAGGATTATACGGACTAGCCTGTGTCAACAGCTGTCGAACATCTGAAAAACAAGTGCAACTGTTCACGGACCATTTTTCCGCGGAAGGCGCGGTAAATTTCAAACTTGTTGGCAACAAGTGTTTCCCCCGTGTTACACGATTGCGCGGCTTAAGTTTCAGTCGCGGACGTACCAAATTTCCGCAACACCTGTTGCGAAACATGTCGAATTTGCCAGCCAGCGAACTTTCCTGTGTCTCGAGGCTCGGCTTAATTTCAGAGATTATTATTATTGTTATTATTTCCATCGCGTCGTCCGCACCTCGTCGTCTCTATTTTTAAATATTATTGCCAGCTGCCCCCACCCCCTTCTGTTCTCAAATTCCAGTCTGCTCTATCCTCTGCCCCGCACTATTCACGGGCTATTTATTTTTTACCGATGTGAATCAACGCTTTTTCTACATCGTCGTGAAACAACAAACACAGTCGAACGGCTTTTTAATAAATAATATTTATGTACCTATGAATAAACCCGTCTGTTTTCGCGAGACTGACCATTTATCGTTGAAACTTAATTATGGCACTCTTGTTAACTGAACTGTGATTGTTGTAAAATTATTGACTGTTATCCAATATACTATTAAGCAAAACATCACCTTTCATCAAATTAATACTTAACAGAATTTTTCAAAATACATATTAGGTTATCCCACATAAGTAATGCGGCTCTTTCGGTGTGTATGTTAATGAGAATAAGGAACCTTTTGTCAGTAATTAATGATTAATATTTTTTCAGCTTTTGCGCCAATTCTTCATTAGCGACTGACCAGTTTTTCTCAATAGTAACCCGATGTACCAATTTACTCTAACAATCTCTCATACACCCAGGTCCTCTTGCACAATTGAACTAATATTATTAGTGAAACTTTACAAGTCACAAGCTACAAGTTACCACTACTAATAAATTCCGTTGTACAATAGTAACAAGTTTTCTGCAACTAAATTTTACTAATTACAAAACAGCTGGTTATCCTAGTTCACGTTTTGAGGTTGTATACACCTTAATAGAAGTATACATCACAAAAATCAGTGATTAATACTTATAATTAACCTTCTGTCGGGTGCAATATATAAATTGTACTAATAGTATTAGTGATTTAACTAACTTGTAACTTGTAAAATTGTAGAAACTGTTTCTGAAAAAGGAGTCCACAAGTTCCAGCGTGTTACTTGTAAATTCTCTAATATTATTAGTTAGTAAATTATTCTGCAAGAGAACCCTGGAATACGTTTTCGTTACTAGAGTTGTATTAATTCTTTTGTTACACTTAGGTACATACAATATGAACTATCTCGCTTCGTTAGGTCCATTGTAAACGTTTTAATAACTAAATCATTTGGTCTACACCCGTGCATATTTGGCACAGTGTTGTATGACGGTATCTGTCGAAGATACGACTTCGACGAAGCATAAAGTCAATATCCCTAGTTCTAATTACGTCCCGATTTCAGCTCACTATGTATATTTTTTATTAAATGTAAAAAGTTACATAATAAATTAGTTATACAAAAAATCATTTAAATTGGTTCAGTATTTTCGTAGAGAATGCTACAGCCCGCTGTTCAATGGATGGCAGCATTTTAATAGAAATAAATTTAATAAGTGTGTCCGTCGTAAAGTGAGTTACACGTGGACGTTGCGTTTTTACTAAAAAAACATACGAAATCTTTAATATTATTCGCAAAAGTTTGGTTTTGGCACTTCCATTTTTGCTGGGCGGAAATAGAGACGTTTTATACTTTATATTAAATGAACTATTATTAAGTTAAAATGTTTTTAAAAATACTTTCATTTAAATTTAATTATGTAGGGAGCTTTAAATTTTATATCTGATAAGTTTTTTTGTCAATTGTTGCATAAATAAATAATAAAAGTCAATTTCTGCGATAGCAGAACTCTTACACGATTAAAATTGTTTTAATGTTAGAGAAAATTCATATTACTTATGAAATCACCTAATTGTTTATTATACTAATATACAGAGATCAGATCAACCTACGTAATGCTACCGAGAGACCGATGGGCGGACAGTAAAGTATGAAACAAATATTGTAAAATTTTGTGTACTCTGATTCGTCGTGCGTCTCAATTTCCAGTTGATTTATGCTAAACGTTCCCTTTCATCAACTCTTCGACAGCATTCATACTTGTCCTTCGGATGCAACAAATGACGCGGATCATGACTAACGAACCGTCTTGTCCACGATATTCCGTAATCGTCTTCTCGTCAATTAACACCGGTCCGAACGCGTAGCTTCATTACGCCACCTTTAAATTATGCGCGCTTTATAAGAGTCGGAAACGGCGGAGCTTCGAGCGACATGAGTAATTCTTTTTCTGGAATCACGAACCGTGTCATCTCTGTAGCTTCATGTTCCCGACCTCGCTCCAGAATCTTTGGGGCCGATCAAAAATTTTCTTCGTCACGACACCGCCTCGATTATTTTAGCAGTTACCAGTCTCCCTCTCTTTGTGTCTTTTTTTCTTTCTTTCTTTCTTTTTTTACTCGGGAACAGCCGTAGCGAACGGGAATGAAAACTCCCTCGTCTCGGTGTAGCAATTCGTGCCGGAAAATCCATCATGGAATATTTAATTATACGACGATTAATGGCGCCGTGTGATTAGTAAATGAATATTCGAAGAAATCGTTACTTTACACGACACGGAAGAGAAGGATGGGACTTTCCGGAATTTTAATACAGGCCCATGAAGAAAAAAAGGCGGAGACGCATCTCTCGCTGATACGATTCGAATAGATACTATCGGTGCCTTGGTCGGGAGATGATTCATTCATAAAAAATCTTTGAATTGCTAGCTACAACGCATACAAATTGCCGATAAACGTGTTATTAAATTCACACCACGCGGAATACTAAATTAAAGACCAGAGTAAGTTTCACATTTCGAGACTTCGAAAACATCGATATTTTAGAGATTTATACGAAGTATCGTCATTAATAACATAATAGAGTTGAGAATGTTCGATAAAAAAAACTCATAAATATTGAAAGAAAATGTAAACGAGGGGTGGCTCAGAATTGAAATTTAACAGGTATAACATGCAGTCATCTAAGGCTACTTGTGTCTTTTTTAATTGTACAAGATATGAAAAAGGTGGTATTATTTATCTCAATTTAACTAGATTTTTTGCATTTTTCTGTGGTCCCGAAGACACATACCCTTAGAAGCAACTCTTATTATTTATTGGAATTTTTAAGTATCTAATTTGTTATTAGTGTTATGTACGCATAATTATCAGGACTGTGTTCATCGAAAACAAAAATTATTCGATACTGCAAAACTGTTCTGTAAGGTAGCTGGAGACCTTATATTTTATTAATTTCGATCGTTTCTATTTTGTATGATTATCCACTTTTGCATTCTTGTATTGTTCAATGTACCTTTATAATCTTTTTACTAACGTTTCTTCTTCACTGTATTTCCTTCGTTCAACCACAAATAAAAAGAACTTCTCAGTTGTACTTTCGAGCTCACGAAAGTAATTGGCAGTGATTGGTTCCAAAGTTTAAACTCATCAGAAATATTTTAATTAAATTCTTCTATTCTTCTTCTTCAATGTGTCTATGGATTGACAGTGTAAAGAAGTACACAGAGACACTTCTTCAAAAAGGAATAACTCGGGAGTCTGTAATAAATTGTTTTCGAAAATGTATTCAACACATTGACTGCCATGTCACTCAAACATAGATGACGCGTACATTGCAAAGAGGCTAGATTATTTAAAACCCGTTACAAAATTTTTACATAAAGTTAATATCTCGGTACAATTTAAAACAAGACCAACAGCCTCTAATAATTAAACGCGTATATTTTCGATGGTTTATGACTTAAAAACGAAATAAACTGTGTCTAGTTAGTACTGCCTTTTTCACTGTGCCAGTCGACGTATTACATAACAGTTTCATACACTTGTATTCGTATTTTCAAGAAGTAGAAATGGTAAGTAATAAACAGACACACAAACCACGATCTCTTCATTAATATATATTGTTATACCTCCGTGCTTTCTCATTAGCCATCTCTATTTATAATGTACACTTAATAAGGGCAAGCAAGGATAAAAATCTAATAATAATTAATAATAATAATTGGCCGTTCTAACTTCCGTAGATGTCCACGTTTGACCCAAACTTCCGGAAAACAGTCGCTTCAATTTAATCGATACCTTTGATCTTGGTAAAGATCATCCGTCTTCTCGATTCTGATGTGACGCGAGTTGACCTTGACTTTCTATTCGGTGTTCGCACAATGCTCGTGATAATATCATTGTCTTTTTTCGAAAACTAAGGCTTATGTTCAACAATTTCACCCTAGACTTTCGATTTACCTTTTCATGAAAAATCAAATCAAGAAAGGAAAATAACCACATGGGACGCCAGTATGCGAAAAATATGAGTATCAATTTGCTACGGTAACCGAAGTAAGCAGAATCTGTTCCATAATCGACGTGAGGGATAAGAAGCGAACACTCGATACCTGACTAACTCCAATATTTCAGTGATAACGCTCGCACGTAGTCGAAACTCTCACGAGCTGGAAGTATTTCAACTTCTCCCGCCAATAATTGGCTCGCAGCGTTGACTTTCGTATGGCAATTATTGCGGCTCTAAAATAGGATACACGCACTTTTAACTCGTTCGAAGCCAGCACACACGCTCTCTTAACACCATGGCGGAGCAAGGATCGATTCGCGGGTACGCGAGGGATTGTGGGCGAGGATTTTACGAGCGATGTCGTCGGTACCTTTAATTTACCGTCTCGTCCAGCCAGCTGACATCATTCTGCCGCGAACTCAGTGAAATAAATTTCAAGTAACACAGGGACTATGATCGGCCTTCGATGCGGATGACCCTGCTGGAACATATTGCCTGAAAATAATATGTAATAGACAACAGTTGTGGCGATTCGAGATTGTTTTGCGATCCTTTTCGATCCTTCCGAATTCTTCTGGATTTTTCTCTATCCTTCTTACTGGGAAACTTTTTCCTAAATACAATGTATACGTGTTTTTTTTTAGGAAAACATGAGTTGAAATGCACATTGCTTTCCTTAATCTTTCATTTATTTCTACGTAGAAAATATGTTAGCGTTTCCTCTCCACTATGTTCTTTGATACAGTAAGGCGAATTATTTTAGATATTTATTTATATTGAACACTGCTAGACTAAGAACCATTTTTATTACCTATGTCTGAAAGTGAAGAATCAGAATATAGATATTTACAAATTATGAATCTTCTCTTATTTATTTAACACTTTATTAGCGATAGGAAGCCTAATTATAAAATTATGGATATTTATGTAAATTATAATTTTTACAGTCTTCTACAAAAGTCAGAATCAAAGAAAAATTTACTTCATTTATTAGAAAATTTATAAGTATAATATCTTTACATTGAATTGCCCTCCTACTGGCTTCACGAAACAAGCTACATTTAACACGTTGAATGCCGTGGGGGTCACTGGTGACCCCCACTCTAAGGAGTATACTTTTCGACATTATTAATATTGGATCATAAATAGGTAAACTTCTACAAACTAAATGCCAAAAGTATGATAACATAATTGACCTCAATAATTTTATATAACATTTTATTTTTCTGCACTCTGTGTAGCGAAAGTTTCACTTCGACGGTGTGGCTGAAATGTACGAAAATCCTGCGGTATTCAACGTGGTAATATTAAATCAAACATTTCTATGGTTATCGTTAATTGAAACATGAAGAAATTTAAATATAGATGAAGTATATGTCAATAGAAGGGTTTGTAAATTGTTTAAATATTACAATTTTTAATTATATAGTACTATTTCCACCTTTCGCGCCATATGCTGGAAGGAATCTAGTGCAGTGACCGCATTGGTAACTCACTTGTCAATCATGTGTGATTCATTTTACAGGCTTTAAAAAGTTTCCTCGCTTACTAGACTTGCGGTACCTCGTTTCGAATGAAACAATACTGTAATAGAAACGGTAATTACTGATAGCATAATTCGTCTGCATTAGTATTAGCTCTTCATGCTTACTTAGATGACACAACTAAGTTATTTCGAAGAGTGTACACGTGGTAATTAGAAACTCTGGACTCTAGAGAATGGTGATGAACTCATTTAAAAGATAATCTCAAGCCGCTAATATTGCAGAATTGAATACTAGTGAAAAAGAATTGTGAAAGACACTATAAAATTCGAAATCGTATAAAATCCTTTAAACTCTTTATAGAAAGTCATTTTTATCACACTAAAACCTTTCCAGATTTGTTGAAAACAAAGCATCATCTTACTCTATTACCTCAAACCACAGGTACTTATTAATCGTTTGATTGATACGTAAAGGACAAAGTAAAGTCATGCGATGGGCAGTAATTCTTACTTTCTATACTATAAACAACTAACAGATATCGATACACAACTTACATCATCAAAGTAGAAAATCACGAGTTCCTAACACCTTTAGACAAACATTTAATGTGCATGAGGAGTTCATGTGAACTCATTTACATGATTTAGGTAACGTACATATCGTAGATAAACGAACACAGTATGATTTACTGACGCTCATACAACGCTATAATGTAACATAGCATTTTACTGCTTATGTATTACAAAATGGCGAATCCACTTAACCGCGTTTTAACACCTAATGACAAATGTATTATGTACGTGAATAAAAAACTGCCCCGTTATTGGTTATCAGGTGAACCCCAGAAGCGAACACGTCGAAGCCCACATTATATCAGCATAAAGTTCTCTTATGCATTTAGTCGGCTCTTGATAAAATCGTGCATAATATATTTTTGATATGATAACCATACAACAAAATACAATTATAGAAAAGTAACTACATTGATGCACCAAACACGCATTACCTTTCTTCAAAAGATTCTTCAAACATCACAATCAGAAATATGTGAAATACGAGTTAGTTAATTTTAACCGCTTAACACACCTAATAATAAAATTGCAGAAAGAAAAACATAACCGTGAATGATATTAGATACTCGAGCAAAAGAATCTACATTCTTTATGGAATTAGTGGAAGGAACTGTTTGAGTTGTACCTACATTCAAATATTCCTTTAACAACACCCCTCAAAGTTCTGTTCTTGTCTAAACAATTTCTATACAATAAACAGGTACTTTAACGACACCCTGTATAATAAGAAGTAAATGGTCATACATTGTCGTCGAATGAATCTTTTCCTACTTTTCTCGTACATACACGGCCTGTATAAGCTTGCACATTGAAACATTCCTCCAACAGCATCCCCTCAGAGGTCCGTTCTTTTCGCAACAGTTTTTACAAAATCGATACAGACTTTATGGACACCCTGTAGAATGAAAAGTAAATGTTGACGTGCATTGTCGTCGAACGAATTTTTTCTCTAGAGGGTGTCCCAAAATAGATTCGACTCCCGGAAATGAGAGGTTCCTGGGATGATTTGAAATAACTTTTTCCTTAGCAAAAATATTCATATGCCCGCTACTGTACCTATGTCATTTTCGACCAATCCAAATTTTGCCCGTGAGGTCAAACCAATATTTTTCTCGTATGCAGTACATGCCCTACCAATATAGGGTGTCACAAAATTGTTTCGACTCCCGGAAACGAGGGTTCCTGGAATAATTTGAAACAACTTTTTCCTTAACAAAAATATTATCCAAGGCTTTGTTAACGAGACATTAACGAAAAACTCCGACCAATCAGAGCGCCAGTCTGCCAGCGCAGCTTCCGTGGCAGAGTTGGCTACGCGCTCTGATTAGTCGGAGGTTTTCATTAATATCTCGTTAACAAAGCCTCGAATAACATTTTTGCCAAGGAAAAAGTTCTTTCAAATCATCCCAGGAACCTCTTATTTCCGGGTGTCGAAACTATTTTGGGACACCCTATGTACTCGCGGCAAGCACCGCCTGTCACGTATTTGTAAACGGTGGGCATCGCCCTTCGTCGAACGAACGCGGCTAATTACCGGGCCGCGCATAATTGCCGCAAATTAAGGAATTTAAACCGGGAACGTTCGACGCGAAGCCAGTCCAGGCCGCTCATTAATTGGTCCGCTTGATTGCCACTTGCCGTCGCTAAGCGCTAGATTGTAAACACTCGGGGCCTCGTTAATTGTCCGGCGAGTGTCGCGCGAGTTGTCGTTGCCGCGGCCCCGAGCCGATAATTAAGCCTCCCTCGAACCGCGCCAGCCCGGACACGTATATAACGAAATGCCGCGGGCGGTATTTTCGATCTTGCGAGCAGATCTTGAGGCACCGCGGCGCACCGGCTGTGTCTGGCTTGGCGGCTCGGCCGCAATCTTAACTCGTTGCTACCTTTCGCGAAACGTTGAGCCGCACCGCGAGCGCTGATTTCGCGCTGAACCCCGAAGATATTCGGCCGGCTTTAATGATTGGTGGGTTTGATTACACTCTTATCTTTTTCATTAAAACCTGCTTTATAGCGTGTTTTTTTTTTCGACTGAGAAGTTAATGAGAGATTCCTTAAAATAAATTACAATTGATGATAGATTGAGATGGAATTTGATAGAACATTTTATTGCACTCTTACAAGTTTTAAGCGAATGTCGAAGGTGTAGTTAATGGAAATTTTTTAATGGAATTATTTACATGTATGTATACCTACTTGATTTCTCACTGCACCGTAGGATATTTATACCGGCTTTAATGATTGATGCGTTTGATTATACTCTGATCTTTTCGAGCTGAAATCTGCTTTATATAGGGTTTCTTTCGGCTGGAAAATTAATGAAAAATTCTTTCGAATAAATTACGATCAATGATAAGTTGCGATTGATATTGCTAAACATTTTTATCTACAGACACGTTTAAAAATTTGAAGCCAATATCGAAAGTAATTAATTTAAGATTCTGATAGAGAACGTTTCTTAACAATCAGATCATTCAGTACGAAAACAGTATAGTTGATGGTGTATTTTAATCCTCGGATGGCGAACGTGGATCACTCGAAACGCAAACTTGAAAGTTACGTTAAAACGTAGGATACAAAGTTTGATTAGATATTTACACAAAATTTTGTTTAGCTTTCAGTAAAATATCAAGTACCATCTGATGTTTTGTAATTAAATGTTTTCGGGCATAACGGGTTTTAACAATTACACTTAACCAAACATTCGTAATGACATTCGTGACAACATTTTTCTTTATCCGACAACCAGTTTCTTGCACAATTTTGTCTGCAGAAGTTATTACGGAATAATGTTGCAGCCCCATACTTGTGTATGATAGAGTCAACGACAGTAATGGAACAGAAAGTCGCTTAAAGGAATGCTAAGTAACTTTTCTGGTACGTAGTAATTATAAATGAATTATGTTTTAACCGTCGATCTTGCGTCGAACATATTAATACGATTTTAATGGCCGACTCGGGATGTGCCACACCTGCAGGTTTTCAGAGAATATTTATAACTTTTGTTCGTACAACTCGTGTAGTAATATTCTAAAATGTAAATACTAGAAAAAGATATACTATAATTAAATGTTGTATTTCGTTAACATCCTGTAAATCACACCTCTTTACATTCATTAAAAACTTCCATCTTGGCTTTACTTTCTCAGATAAAGTTCAAGCAGTGAAATGAACATGTTCATTGGCTACGCCAGTCGTTAAAAATGAAAACGAAGAAACTTGTAAATAGGTGTGTAAAAAGAACAGATTGTTTATTTTATTATTTTACTGTCTAACTCTCCATTGATGAATTTTGACAAAGACTAATCGATCGTCACACCTCACTGGTGAATGTTTAATTTATATTATTAATTCACAGTATATACTATTAAAAAGAGCAACGATGATACTGTACTGGAAGTAATCTATGCAGCATACCTATTGTCTGAAAGATTTTCCACGCGACCAGTTACACGCGATCCGAGTATCGTGTGAGAAAATCCTTTGAACGCACCGCAAAGTCAGCTCAGAGAAGTAGTGTCCGCATTTCATTCCATGTTGAATTTACCAAGTGCTGTCACCGACGTGTAGGATACTAATCGTGACGAGTACAAGTCATCGGGAACCTCGCGATATTGTTACATCGAAACATATGAAGTAATCATTTTAACGAATAATTCTGCCAATCGCAATATCCAGTATTTGAAATTGAAATAGAACTCTGAATTCTGCAATAGAATTGTGGTATTTAATTCTCTACATTCCCATTTATTTTTGGTTATTTGAAATAGACACCTTAACTTACAACCGTATTTACCTACAATTTGGATTATAATTACAGTAGTAAATATACTACTGCAATAGCGTAGCATATTTATGCGTTTAAGTTGCATTTAAATGCAATATCATTTCTATAAAATTTTTGTGAATTCACGTTTACAAAATTTTTATTATTAGTCTAGCGTAATTATTAGACTGTGGATTTGAGTCGAGACTCATGCAAAACATTAATATAATCATTAATATGTATATAAGGGTACCAATTTATTCTTTGTTAATAAATTAGCAATATAATTTGGATCAAATATATCTCCTTGGCTTTCCGATTCATAAAAATGGAATAAGATATTGACGAACAACGGTGCAAATAAATATTGAAATTTGCAAAGAATAGTGAATTACTAATTAGTACACCTAGTGAATAATTAGCGAATCCATATGTACAAAATATTATTTACTAGTTCAAATACGAAAATACACTAAAAAAGATTAGACAAACGGTTCGACACACTACAGAATAGGCAAGTCACGTTAAAACCATGTTGTAATTCAACAGTCGTATGAAGACAAATGAATTGAAGTGGCGTAGGATTCCGATTTGTTCGAAAATAAGCATTGAATATGACAAAATCACCTTTCTTATTTTTTTTAATTGGCGTTGAGTTATAATCACTGTCATTTTGTACGAAAGTGCTCCACCTTTCTGGTAATATATCAATTCCTTTTGCATAAAAATCTTCTTTTTGGCATGAATGTGGCACGCAGAAACGGCAGAACTTTCCAGCAGACCTAACATTATAAGAGTGCAACCTCGGATGGTGTCATGGTGAAACGGACTAACAGTCGTAGACGAAGGAACGCGAGACGTGAGAAGGCGTTCGTGATCATCGCGATCGGATGAAGAAAGAAAAGAAGAAAGGTTCGAGGGAACGAAGTGTCGCAACGAACAGCCGGATGCGCGCTTCTGGTCCCGGCAATTAATAATTAAGAGCCCCTGGCTGGAGGGGAGTAGAGTGGGGAAAGGGGACAAGTGGGGGGCCAGTCCGTTAATTAATCGAAGCTGCGTGGCCGCACGAGCGCTAATTACAATTTATAATTAAGCAGCTTAAGCTCGCGGTCCCTCGAACCGCCAGTTTGGTCAGGCTCTGTGCAATTAATATGATTAATCGTTCCGCGAATTGTCGGCCCAGGCCGAAAGTAACGGCCTGAGGTTCTAATTTAAAATCGGCCAGCACGATTTACCGGCGTAAGTATTTGAGATCGTTCGAGATACGAGGCTCAATTCGATTCGATTTTCAGGTGTTCGGTATATGATGTGTCGTGAAGGATTGCGCTACTTCTTCGTCAAGATTGCTGTTATTTATTTATTGTTGCCTTATCGATCCCGCTCTGTTGTACATGCACAGTACGGAACAAAATGATAAGACTCTTTGTATATTTCGTATAATGCATTGCAGAAAATGTACAACAATATACACTCTATACAGTGAGAGTCAAAAGTGAGTATACATTTTGAAAGAATCAGATTCATTCATATCTATTCCTCTTAATTATTACAATTGAAATCTGGTGACCGTGGAGGAGTACTTCACTGATTGAAAGTGTTTTCCAGCAAACAATTTCTGACCATCTTTGTTGTATATGTTTTGGCTCATGATCTCACTTAAAGCATCATAAATACAAATTTGTCCATTGTACTATGAATAAAAACCAACTGTCCTACACCCAGAGGTAGACAAGTTGCTCCAAACCATAATAGTATATTCCCTATGTTTAATGATGTTTACAAAATTTTATGGTTATAGCTCTGAATTCATTTCCTCGAATTTTTCGGCCGCCTATTCATCCCGAAAATGTTAAGAAAATCATATCCAACTGTATTACTACCATGATCTTACGATAGTAAGATGCTACAGAAGCATTACACGAACTCCACCTTTGTAAAGTGTACACTTAGTTTTGACTCTCACTGTATATGTATTGAATACCCCATTGAAAGCGATGCGGGCATTCTGTACTTAAACCCTTTCCTACTTTCTAACATTATACACTCGGAGTCCTTCGTTCTTACGAAATGGGTGTACTGAAAAATATATCAGTCTTTAGTTAAAAGAGATATTTTTGCTGGAGTTCTTGCGGATTCTACTTTATTTGTAGTAAATTGAGGTAGACTTTTAGATCGACTGCTTACTTTCTGAATGCATATTTTATTCACGATTTTTGAGAAAACAGGTCTGGCATCATTAATATTTATTTTGTGTCCCGCTAATGAAGCAGAATTCACAAAAAACGTCTCGGTTAATCCATTTTAAACATTTTCTTTAGCATGATACGTAAGCGTGAAAATGATGTACGCGATAATCAGAGATTTATTCGTGGTGATCTGTTGTAAATTGTACTTTGGCTGAAGCATGAAGACGTTCGCGTTTTTTTACAGACGTATAAATACCACAGATTCCATTGATTCACACCTAAGTTCATAAAATGTTCGTAACACGTCCATACATTCCGTATTGCATTACATATTACGTTACACCGGTCTCTGCACGGCTTAATGGAGACCGAGTAGGGGAAGCAACGCAGACGGAGTGGGGGAAGGTTCGTAAACTTCGTAGTTTACGATGGGTAGCATTGATCAACGCAATCAACACGTATGGAACGAAACTATGTGTCTACTTAGAACCTTGCAGTTTGTGTATCGATGCCAGTTTACTGTTAATGTACGAGAATGACAAGGCATAGCATTGCGACGTTGGCAGTATATCACAATTTTCTTTATAAAATATTCTCTCCGCATTGTTAGGTCATATATCTTTTACTAACAGTTAAATTTATGACGTACATATGACAGTTTTTTGCTTTGATTTCCTCTTCGGTTTAAGCATTCGTAAATAATGTCTTTCCGATGCTGAGAATAAGGTAGTCTATACTTAATTCGATTTTTTAATTCAAATTGCTTGCATTTTCATTTCTGGAAAATTCGTTCAAATCAGATTATTGATGTTAAACATTAAATAAGAAATGCAGAATTTATATAAATTTATTCGACCAAAAAAAAATATTTTCCTTGCAGTGTTATAATCTGCGACAAATATTCCTAGTAAAGTACATTATTCTCTTGTGACTAAAAATAGTTTTAAAACGTTGTCTTCAACACGTTTTACATATTGGTTAAACGGTTTCTGGTTCTTATTTTCTTCTCCTACAAAGTTTTATTATTTAATTAAATACTATCGGGAGATCGAATAGCATATTTTTTAATTTTATAACTTTAGTTTCAAAAGAATTAATGTAGAATCTTAATTATTCCATCGAACAGGAAAATCATTTCATATGAAAATTGAAACATTTTTCTGCGCCGAATATTCACGGAAATTCACATATCTTATACAGGGTAATTCTCAAATGGTGGTCCAACCCGAACGTATGTGATTCTACATGCAAAAATAAGTCGAAAATATAGAATAACATTTTTTCACACAATGCTTCGTTTTTGAAAACATCGAATTTGAAAATTTGATGGATACGCGTGCAATTGAATAGGTCGTGGCTAAAGCGTCTATTCATGTCATTCTATTTCTACTTACTGTCGCTGAATACATACGCGTACGATGAATTTTGAAAATGGATTATCCCGGAAACGTAGCATCGTTCAAAAAAATGTTATTCTACATTTTCGACTTGTTTTTGCATGTAGAATCACAACCTTTCGGGTTGGACCACCATTTAGGAAACGTCCCGTACATTTTTACTTGGAAGTCTACCCTGAAATATTACATTAACAAAGCCCGTTCTGATTTCTGTGCAGACATAATCTTCCAGAAATTCTAGAAAGTAATACAGAAGATCTAAGAAAAAAAAATTAAATTCTACATCAAATTTCATCGATACAAAAGTTCTACATAACAGGCATCACTGAAGAGACTAGAAAGTTAAGCAAAAAACAAATAACATTTATTATAAACTGATAAATGCCTGTTCATCGCAACACTCTCCGCTCATCACAGTTAATCATCGCAGCAAAGGTTAATTGCCGATATAGACCGTAAAATACCATGCCACCTGGAGTCGTGTACCGCAGTCGACGAAATCAATCGATCACACGGGTCCTCCCACCTCAACAATACACCTTACATTAATAAATATTACATTTATCTTTCCTTATACTCACGTCTGTAGCGAGTATAAACTTCGTATCATCTCGTTCGAGCTGACTTTTTACGGAAGATAGGGCACTGACATTACGTAACATCCAGCCACGCAAGCGTTCACGAGTAGACGGAATCGGGGGAAACCTATGAAAGCGTCGACGATCATCGGCGGCATGGTAATGCCTTATTCGCGTTCACAACAGAAGAAACATTAATTACGACGACATGATGCATGGAAACGCTCTATCCGGCGAACGCGTAATTAATCGCGGCAGGTGGAAGATGATATTGATTTCGCCTCTGCTCGGCTCACTCGCAGATTCGCTGGTCCCGGCGAGAAACCTAAGCGGAGGGAACAACGTACAAGAAAACGAAGAAAAATCAAATGGTGATGATGCGGGGGGGGAGGGGGAGAAAAAAAGGTATCACCGCGACCGATCACGACTGCCCACCGTTAATTAACGATGTAGATCGTGTTTCCGGGTCGATTCGGGGCCACCATAAATCTGCGAGGCGGCGCGCGGATTCACATAATTTATCAAAACTCAAATGATCGCCGGGACGAGGAGGCCGGTCGTTACGGCCGCGCGGAATTATTTCGCGAAAAATAACTGTTATAAATTCCTGAACAGTTCCGCGGGACGAAAAACGCTGATACAGGCAACGAGTCGCGAATAGAATGATAAATCTATCGGGCGGCTGACTAACAATAAGTAAGACGGAACATTAATGTTTAAATGAGGTGGGGAATGTAAGGCGTCTGGATATTAGTGAGAGGGAACCACCTTTCCGAGTGCTTAATGAAGGTTCATCGGTAACCTGAACTGTGTACTCCCGTAATAGAAGCGACTATTTTCATTGAACGTGTATTCCAATTCATGTAATCGATCTTGTGATGATGATATGGGATTCGAGAGTAGATGAGATTATAGAAAGACTGCAAGAAATTAAGGAAAATGGAATTATTCTCTGGTATCAATATTGTTAATGTAAGCAGGGACTTCTACGGACACGTAAAATACCGGTATTATACCGGTATTTTCGGTTGAACCTTCGCCCTATATAACTCTATATAAGCGCTACCCTTATACATAGAAGCCGAAAAAATACCGGTATTTATTTCGGTTTTCGGTAATATATCGGTTTCGGTATAGCTTTGATGGCATAATACCGGTATCAAAATGACACCGATTTAAGTCCCTGAATGTAAGTGGACTATATTGTTCCAGATCATTACTTTAATATATTATTGGTACAGAATTAGAAGGTGATACGATCTACTTTTTCATTGAATATCGAGTTATTGTATTTGCAGTGCAGGTGTAATGTTCCGATAGATTCTACAGACTGAAGATTGCAATTTTCAAATAATCGATCTACAGTTCTGGTACCAATAGCTAGATATATCAGTTTAAGAGAAATATACAAGAAAAAAAATTAAGAGAACAAGTTCCACATGAATTGATCCGTTTTTCGACAGTAGTGTAGTAGAGTATAATTTTGAAGGAAATCAGTTTAAACTATATTTATTTAGAGATTGATGTCTTCTTTTTATTACTCGTACTATTAAAGTCAAAGGATTATAATATTCTTATGGATTCGTCGACAGGGTGAAATGCAAAAGAAAAAATATCTTGGAGCAAAAATAGTGGACTTATACCACTTTAAAAAAAATTGGTTAATTAATGGGTCAATAACACAACGTGACTTGTGAGTCACGTGATTTCTTGTGCATACGGATTATGGTCCCACTGTCAGGTGGTTAAATTACACATATAGGTATTCAACTATTTAAAACGATGATACACCGCGTGTGTTACATTAAAGCAAACTTATGAATTAAAAAATGCAATTCTAATTTGCATTAATTAACCATTTTAGTAATTATAATAACGAATCAGATATGCATGAGTAATATGAAAGCAAATATATGGCCGTACCACAAGACAAAGTATTATTAAGGATTTAAATTAAGCACACAACCGATGACATTGAAGATCTGCAATACATGTTCAGTGTTGATAGAATCAATAATTCCTTATTTCCATTTTTTTATGTAAAAAAATTCATATTTTATTAAATAACATGCTTAGTTTTACTATTTACCTTCACAGTACGTTTCACATGACATTATTATTTATACCTTTAAATTTGTCTACTATCTTAATTTAAAATATTACTATACCTGTCCGTACGTATAAATTACCGAAAACATTTTTGAACGTTGGCAACGGTCAACTATGTGCATTAATTTATCAAAACACGATGCTGTCGGTACATTAAAAGAAAACGCCGCGATATCGAGATCACGCCGATATTTTTCATCTACCTGTCCATTCATCCCACCTCGTGATTAGAGTGCAAACGCACATTAGCACCGGTTGTACATATCTGGCGTTCTCGTCACGCTTTATCGCCACGGAGGCGCGAGAACGTTTCTTAGGTATGTAATTCATGAAAAGAATATTCAATGAAAATGCTCGGTCATTGGCAATGGATATGCTCGACGTGCACCACATTGCAATTTACAACGATCTAATCGCGGCTAAAGTTCAGGGCCGTTGGAAATAACACCCCGAAATTGTATATTTGCCCAGATTCGTAAATATGAATTGATACCTGAAGTGGATTCGAAGGTGAAGCTGATCAAACGTGAAACAAATATATTTACATTTTATCAATGAACGGAACGTAATTTTCCAGTTTCATTGTTAACTTACAATATATCATTGAATCGACCTCAAATTTTATTAAACCATTATTCAACAACTCTTTACTTTTTCCTTTAACCTCTCAATACACAAGCCCAAGTAAATTCGAGCAAGTGGTAAGGTTACGGCAAGTTACGTTATGAAAAAACAGCGCGTTAAGGGATTAACAAGGAAATTTTATAATACCTATATCCTTTCATTCGAATAAACATGTTCTTTGTAACACACTTTGCATATTCCGACTTTATCGATTTTGCGGGAAACTACCACATTCACAGTCAAACAACGGAAAGATTTAGTCTCGATTGAACTTTACTGGCGTCATAGAACACGTAATCAATCGAAAATTACGTTTTCAACTTCATCTGCTGTAATTCTAACAATCTGTCGGCCAATAAAAATAAATTCAAAATAAAATTGAAATGGATGGATTCGGTTGTCAGAGGGTTAAAATTGGCAAATAGTTATATCATTAAGCTCCGATGTAAAAGTCAATATGCCATAAGAGAGTGAGGGATGAAATTCCAGCATTAATATCTAACGTTGTAACTCTTTCCAGACGTTATAAACTTGCCAGTTGAATTATTAGCGGGAGTATAATGAAATTTTCTTCGGATTATTACCCCTGCTCGGTGCATCGACCGTAGAAGCCGACCTACCCCCACGAGGTAAGGAAGGTCGGTCTAGCGTTCGTGAACCTCGTCTACTCTCGATGAGGGACACCGTGCACCTTGGCCAGGTGGGTGTGAGTTAATTAGAGGCCATACTGTACGAAGAGCACCCTCTTACAGTCTCCCTTAGCGGCTTTCCAGTCCCAACCGTCATCAGGATAGAAGAACACCGTGAAAAGGTGCTGCAGGGGGGTGCAACGACTGGCCCGTCGAGGTAATATCCAGTAGGAGCTGTGTGTCGACCGCTTATTAAAAACACCTAGCCTTGGTCAGCGATCCCTTTCAAACACCGTCTCGCGTAAATGTAAGCGTGGTTCTCACGCGGAGTCGCGTGTATGCGCGTGTCCACCACCGTAAGTGTTGCGGGTTATGCGAGTGGACGGGGGTTAAATTCGTGGCTTATTACGCTCTACGGATGCCTCTATGGGAATTATTAACTTTTGCAGCTTTATAACCAACGTTGGATAATACTACCCTATAATTCTCATGTATTTCAAATCTTACTAATGAAAGAAATAAAATTTTTATTTCTATGGTGCTTCAAATGATGTAACTTGTCTATGATAAAGATATTCTGGTACGAAACGAATTTACATAATTTTTCAGATTGGCTAATTTCTTTGAAAATATTGTAAATATACCGTGAACTATTTTAATGATTGAGAAAACTTTCATTTAATTCTTATTAATATCAATACATTTCCTCAAGGCAGACACGGCTTTTATCGAAAGTTTCTGTATTGAAACGGCAATTTGTCGTATAATATTCACGCTTTTTATCAGCAATTATTCGAGGTAATTTTCTTCTAAACTTATATATTGTTCATGATAATCATACAAATATTGGATATAGCTCTCGTAATTCTTCAAGATAGCGGAGAAAGTAGTCGTCGAAGCCTTGTGAATGTCAAAATGATTTTAGACTATCGTTTCTTTGTGTTCGTTTCCAATTTGAATAACAGGAATTAGTTTGATGCAGCTGAATTAGACGAATACGATGGATAATCAAACTATGTGATACCTTCTGACAATGAGATCAAAACATTGTGCGAATTCATGACTCTCGAAGCCAAAACTTTCAACTTGTTGTCCTTTCCACCATCTCGGAGAAGAATTATCAGAGCCATTTCCGGAGTTTCTATAATTACTATGGACAGAATATATCGTTAAAAGAAAACTACATTTAATATTTGATGATGAACATCATCATATTACGGAAAACTGCTGTTTCAATTTCAGTTCGGAAACTTTGGGAGCACACCGTGTATAACAGAACATGCAACAATACTTATGACTCTCCCTGTGCTTGAGAATATTCTTTCAAGTTTCGCGAATGAAATATTGAACCGCAAAATGGACGATTAAATTTTTAACTAGCCAATTGCTATTCCAATCGCGTAAATAGGGAGTGTGCAATACTTCTCATGGTCTAATAGTACCACAATGTACATAACTTCACACGGTTCTTGCATATTCTAAAACCTGAAGGTCAACATCCCCTTAACGCAGAATCGAAGGGCGTTTCGGCGTTAAGGCGTAACCTATGAAATATTTAAATGGACGTTTTTAACGAGCATCGGGGGAAGTATGTCTCAAGTGGAGTCGATAAATTTCCAATGCAATCGACGGTTCCGTTAGCCGCATTTCTTATGTTCTACTTACCCTTGCGTTGCGGTAAATACCTGTACTGCAGGAAATTGTTGCAGTGTAGCATGACGCGGTTGTAGCTGCCATTATCGCTATCTGCATTTGTAATCGTGCAACCGTACGCCGGGACGACGCTTTTCACAGAACAATAGAAACGACGCGGGACTTGTTTATCACGCACCTTACTGCAAATTTGTCCCTACCTAGATCAATTTGTTCGGCGAAACTGACTTCCCTCGCGTCCATTTCGCTGATTACCCCGAGCACCGGCCAATTATTCGAAGTTGGAAAAATTTCGATTTGCAATTGTCGTATACATGACCGTAATTGCCCTCCCGGAAACATTAAACACGTATCTGTAGAATCATTAAAAATTCTAGTCCACCTCAATCTTCCCTAATTTCATCGGCATAGAGTGGTCGTTATAGACTATTAGTATTGAAAATCCGCGCAATTACATAATTCATCACGTATAGCAATTGGAATTAATTGAATTAAATTTTCTAAAATTTTAGCCTGTCCCGATAAACTATAAGTAATTACACCAATAAATTTTGCCTCGAGTCCATAATTCTTCGATTTCGCAAATCAAAAGATTTCAAATGATTCTTCACGTACTAAAATAGAGTATTGTCGGTCCACGGGAAATGTTATAAATAATATATTTTTCAATTTCGTAACGTTGCACGGCGTTTCCATCACGACAGACCGGCGTGGCTTCCGGCGTGATGGCGCAGCGGTAATGCAGCCTCCCTCCAGGGGGTTGGCGGAGTTAACGAGACGTCATAAGGGCCATGCTATAATTGCGTCAAAGACGTATAACGGGAGTAATCGTACGAGTATAGTCAAGCTGCAACAAGGTTCACAAGGAACAAACGGAGAAGGCCGAACGGACCGTCGTGGGGAGAGGGGGGGGGGGGGGGAGAGAGAGAGAGAGAGAGAGAGAGAGAGAGAGAGAGAGAGAAAGATGAAACACCCCGGCTCGGCACCGTCGTAGGGGGGAATGAAACGAAATTAAGGAAAGAAATAATGCGATAGGAGAAAGTAGTCCCGATGAGAGAGCTTGCAGGAACTAACCACACGGACGATCTCGTGCACGAGGCGACACAGACTCATCGAGCCAGAGAACTTGGTACACGTGTTGATGACCAAGACTCATCCCTAATTGTGCTTGATGACACCGTGTCCTCGGGGGTGAAACCGCAGAGAGAGCTCCACCCGCCACTTCCTTCTTCCCACACGCAGCCACCCCCGGCGTACGTCGGGCGAACCCTCGCTTCTTCGGACGAGGAGGGAAAAGCCTGGACGGCCAGGACATGTGTCGTGTTCAAGCATCCGGAAAAGCACACCGGGTTATCTAGGATCCGGACCAAAATACACGGCACACGTTCGAGGGTCGTTCTTTCTTCCTTCGACGCACAAGCTCTCTTGCGAGGGCGACGATCCTGTCACGTTTACCTGGATAAGGGCCAGCCAGGTTTATTGGTCTTTTAGCCGGAGGCTGTGTATCTGTTTGTTAGGCCCCGACAGTTTGCATACGGTGCGAAAGCCAGGTCGATATTGTACGACGCATAACCAGCGTTTAACGGTGAAGATATTAATCATTATTGAAGTAACGGATGGAGTACAGCAGGTCTTAACGATCGACTGTGATTTGGGAACTTTATATGAAATGTTAATGTTATATACTTACCATTTATCAATGAGCGTGGGTCTGTAAGAATATTCGTCCTGAATTTAGAATTCTATAAGGATTCCAACATTCCGGTTGGTATTATACATTTGTGAACAGGTGAATAGTGTTCAATGTTACATAAACGTAATAGCGACGTATAAATAAGCATAATTATCCATTGAATGTCACAAGAAGTGTAATACCACATACTGAAATAAACTAGAAGGACTATTGTAAAATTATTGAAGTATTTAATAACTATTGTCTAGAAATTATCAATGTCCAATATCATGTAGTTATATTAATAATTAGTGTACAAGAAATGATCAATGAGTGTTCGAAGGCTTTTCGGCACCAACAAGGAGAGGTCCCCAGACGTAATCGCGATTTTTTAATGTGCTTTAGCATAATAATAGAGCTTGGAATTCTGAAGCCAATGATATTTGTTTCAGCCGTGTATGGCTATTAGTTTGTGAAGTATTCAATGTTCAGTGACGAGGAGCCTTCGAACACTTATCGATAATCTAGTGTATGTATATAATCCTTATAAAGTAAAATGTTTCCATCAGACAGAGCAGGTGTCCTAATACTTGAGAACGACAGGGTATGTAAATACTGAAACAGGTCACATGCTGTTTGTATACCTACAACTAGGCGGTAAAAAAAGTAGACAATCTCAGGGTCTTTTACGAGACAGGTTTTATAACAAGTCATAGATGTGTAGTCAACGGAACTTTTTCATCTCCTATCATTGACAGACACCTTCATAGACTTACTCGGACATTTAATAGTTGATGTATTACAATTTATTTGTCATGTGAAAACGTATATATAGACTGCGGGTTTTTAATGCAAAATGACATTTTACAAAGTAATTTATAAATTCAAGGACAAAAAATAGGAATTCCATTCTTCCCTTAATTATGTTATTGTGCTAAGAATAAACTAGAAATCTCGTTGCATGTAATAAAAGCTTTGTCTTTCACTGTATTTTAAAGACCCCTGTAGGCAATGAATGCATAAAATCCGCAGTGTACTTATAAAAATTTCTTCGAGAATACAACTCTCTACAGAGAGGGTTCAACCACTCTTGTCCTTACCTTCAATTATACCATATACGGCAAGTTTAGATTCTTTGCGATGAATTGTTGTAAACGAGCAATATTTTGTAAGTAAAACTTGCAGACAGGGCGAACAATGAATTTCGAATAATAAATACTTTTTAAACGAGCTGTAGTTCTTAAGAGCAACACGTATAGATTTTTTAAAATTCTTTTCAAGCGTACTAAACAGCTAACGTTATACAGACTTTCTGTACACCAAAATTCCTGCATTATTAATGAATTCCATAAAAATAGTGATTGTAAATTAAAATTTTATTCTGTTTCCGCTTATACCACGAAAATGATAAATCGTAAACATCCAATGCTGTTTAATTGCTGGGGAACCAATTGCCAAATGCAGAAATTCACACAAAAAGCAACCATTGAAAACCGACCAGAAATACTGGACTATTACACCGTCGAAGTCTTCAATCCGGTTGGAGCTTCAATCTACTCATCGATGATCAGGAACGAACTGAAAGTATTCACGGGCACGTAAACAAATTACCTGAGTTATGTCGAGCATCCGAACGTTTTTTAACAGGTGCCCAGGTCACGTGCAATCAACGTTCCAATCTCCAGCCTATTCAATTACACCGGAATTTCCCTGGGATCGAATATCGTCTACAGCCTTTTCCGGCGCCACGCGTTCTTAGAATCCACCAATTAATCGACCGTCAGACCGGAATGCTGTACGTCGGTGAATCGAGAATGGGGGAGGGGGCTCCGCCGGACAGAGGGGTGAACGAGCAGGAGAGGGTAGAACGTCGAGCGGCTACGTTATGAATACATTATATCTCCGGTTCCAAGGGAGGCTGGCACATGCGCCGACAGGGTAGCTCCACCCTGTACTCCACCGGGACTCTGTGTTTCTCTCCTCCTCTCTCAGCTCCTCTCTGTCCTCCCTAGCTGCCTGGTACCCTCTCTCGCTGTTCGGCGCTAATTATACATGCGCTAACCAATCCACCTCCAATGAGGCTGGGCTATCGCCCTCTCTACAGAGAGGGTTCAACCACTCTTGTCCTCACTCATTCAGGCCTGGGTGGAGCATGGACCTTTCTCCTGTGCACACCACGCACTTACTTTGCTTAATTACGCGGAGGCGTTAACTAGCTCCCAGCCAACCCTTGATTCGCAACCCTTTACCGAGCTGGAAAGGGAACCGCGCCAGCTTTGATTGGCTTTCCGTAAGTCTTGTCAGCTCACTTCCGACCGAAGAACTCCTACCAGACTCGAATGAATAAAAAATGTTTCCCGGTGGATTCACGTTTGCCTCAATAACACTTCGAGGTCGTATGCGCTTTAGACAGCTTTTGGATGCAATTTCTGCGCACCCTCCCCATACTGCATTATGTTTATGGACGTTTTACGTGAATAATTAGTAGAACTAATTTCGATGTTCTTTCAACAACTTGGATTCAAGATATTTCACACGTGCATGAGTTTGAATACAGTAATATGTAAACATTCCTGGGAACATCTACTTACGGATCAAAGAATATTGCTCCATTGCTTTTACTTTTATCAAGATAATCCGTTGTACCAATAATGAAATATCATAACAAAATTCAATATGTCTGGAATATAAATGCTCTGAATCGAATGTTTTGTACGAATCTCTTACCGGTGTGTAAAATTACTAATTAGTGCGTATGGTCAGTCCATTCACGTTCACGACATCTCGTTAGCACATCTTTCGCGCGACAAGTACGCGACGATCAATTTGCGAATTGAAGTCTACAATACCCATTGGTCCGCGATCGAACCGTTGAAACTCCCCCGTTTCCTTGGCTCGGCACGTCCTACGGATGTAGCGGTTCGGGTTCCACGGCGATAATTAAATAGCGAACGGAACACAAAGACCCGTCCTATTTTATATTCATTGCTTTCTATCCCATTAGGAGCTATCACCGATTCAATATCCTCTACCACCGCGAGTCGTCCCTTGGACTCAATCTCATATTCGCAAGACAAACACTCACCCTCTGGGCGATCTTAACAGATGCTCCACAGGAAGTAACGACCTCGCCAATCTCCAATTTACGAGCCCGGCACTCACCCGCGAGCCGGGATCCTCGGGGTCAAAGATTTCCTCAGCTCGATCTTCGTTTCCATAGTGGAAATGACCGAGACGAGGCACGGTGCCGGCGCAACGAGATAAATAACAAGCTCGAGAGGGACAAAGAGAGACAGAGAGACGGCCAGAACGGATCGTCCAGAGGAAGACATAAATAGGAGAGAGGCGGCCCGGGCAGAAGGAAACAGAAGGATCGGGGGAAAAAAGCACGGGAGCAAGAGGGATGGTCGCGGAGGAGGGGAGGGGGGTGGGGGCGAGGAGCGCGTCCCTCGAGGGTGAAGGACGAATGCAGCCTCTCTTTTTCTTCCGAAGGAGTCTAGAGAGCCGCGGAACGCGGATTCGACAAATCGAAGTGTGGCCCCCGCGTGAAGCGCGGTAGGGTGGCGGCGGTAGGGGACGGTGGGGAACTCTTCGAAGAGATGGAGCGTCGCTGCAGGTCGGAATAAGAGGGTGGGTGGCGGTGTGTGCCGCCTTCGACGCGCAGGCCCTATGCAAAATAGCAAGGCTGGTGGGGTGACGGAGCCGTTCCAGACCCCCCAACGGGGCAAACAACCCCTTAGTTCTGCCGTAGCGGCCGCAGACGCCCCCACCACGTGTGTGTCTCGCGCGAGAGACGCCTCTCGTCGTCGTCGTCGTCGTCGTCGTCGTCGTCGCCGTCGTCGTACGTCGTCGTCGTCGACGGCAGCGCCACCCCGGTCGTTCGTCTTTGGTCTCGATTTTTTTCGCCGATCTCGATCCACGACACCTTCCTACGCCCGTGGTCCATGCCGCTTACCCTTCGCGTGAACCGCGCGCGCTATCGCCCTTGGACCAAGTGAACGTGACCGATCCGCGAGGACCCGAGCAACGCTTTGGCTCCTGGAACACCGGCTGGAGGGGACTCTGTACAATTCGGATGCGCCCTCGATCAACAGTAAGAATGTCGTTCGGCCGTAAATAGACGAGCCTAACTTCCGTTTTCGTTCGAAATGACCGGATCCCGCGTACACCTTGGCTGTTGCGCGATCTACGAGGAGTGTCGCCGTTTTAGGATCAGTTTAGTAATTTAGATCAATGACGATCGTAAATAAACAATACTTTGGCAATTATGCTTCAGGGTGTTGCACAATTAAGAGTATACGTTATGAGTTATTCTCTTGGTGAAGTGTATTCGTTCGTTTACCTTTCTACTGTAAAACTTTTTTAGCAACAGAGTTATCGAGAGTGGAAATGTTCACTATAAAAGACACTAATGGTCGCCCGTAGGAGATAGACGAAATATATATGTATACTCGCCTATTTTGTTAATTTCTTTAGCTACAACTATTTCTTACCTTATTTATTCATTTCTAAAGCTACAACGAACACTGGTCAGGTAACAAACATTATTCCTTAGTGCAATTTTGTCTTACACGACCGAACGTCATATTGAAATATAAATTTATCGCAATCCATTGGATCATTAATCTTTATGTTTCCGGATTTAATTATGCTGGAAAGTTACTCAATCGAACAAAATACAGTTGATATCCTGGCATCGATGTTGCACGCGGCGTGAATTCAGCCGCGGAATTACCTTAGCAACCTTGAACTAATAAGTCTCTCATCAGCTGCAGCGACATTGCGGCGCTCCTAGTGCGTTAATAAGAAAACATTCTATGTATACCTAGAAAAGACCTGGTCGTTTTACAAACACCGTTCCAGACAGTCGTAAAAACGCCGTGATTTCGGTCAGGTATTTTTATGAAATGCCGTAGTCGTATAAATTTTAGAACTCGTTCGAGGGGAATTAGCAACGTGATTAACTATATTTATGGGTTCTTTGCTATCATAAATCTTCCACGTATATGAAATCACTCTAAAAAAGATGATTAAAACTAATTATTTTTTAATTTGCGTTGTTTTCTATAGATTTGATCTACAGGTTCTTGGATAACACGTTACAATATATTTCACTTTTGGAAATTCTAATATCCTTCGTTCGATTAATTTAATCTGTGTACGAAGCATCAAAATATACATAAAATATTTCACTGTTTGAAGATGCCTGATTAAATACAATTTTTAAACAATTGACATAAAATAGTTGAAATCGATTACTGTTACGCTATGGTATAACGTTGGAACATAAATAATTTTTGCTTCCTTTTCTTAACCCTATACCGATTCAGAGCACTAAACAATTACCATTATCTATTACACGTTGTACATAATACTAGCAACTACTATTCAGAAATATTCCGATACGTATGGCGGAAGTTATTTATGACTCAATCCAATTACCGCATTTGCTTTTAACACGATTATAAATACATACACCTGTCCCAGAACGTCGTAAGCACATATTTAAAAAAGAATGTTCTATTTTACAAATGAAAATTACAAAAACAACTATCAATATACCAACAATATAAGAAAAATCGCATATCGTTTCACATCCGTTCCGAAGATTAATCCAATACGTCTGAATACTATTACAGCACCAACAGACACTTCACACCTAACGATTACGAAATAAATCTATCACTTTCAGTATAATGCGATTAAAGAAACGCTGACGAAATTAACAATCGTCTGCAGAAAGGTCAACAAATTTTTCAGCTTCCCCACTTTACGTAAACTTATTAATTCATCATTCAAGTGAATAATCATGCTCCCTCTATCAAGAGCCTAACCGTGAGAATACTTTCCATCGCTCCTGCCAGAACTTTCTAAAACATTGTGATCCTAAACAGAGGAGAACAACGTCTAATCAAGCGTTCTTTACGTCACATTCCGCGATGGCGATCAATTCGGACGGTAATTATAAAGTCACTAAGGAGGGGAAAAAACGTGAAACTGATAGGGAAACGATGATAAGGGAGGATGATTAATCGTCGATCAATTAACAATCGCCTAGAACCGCGCGCAACGTTTGCGCTGTACGCGAGGCTCGCAGTCGGACCTCTCTCATTAATTACTTATTAACGTCGTACCGCGGTAATTACCTATGCAAATTCGTCCTCGGCCCGTTCTACGCCCGTCATTATTTCCATGCGGGGATTTCGCAATACACCACCTCCGCTTCTTCTTCTTCTTCTTCTCCTCCTTCTTCGGCTTCTTCCCCGCGAGAGCTTCTGCCCGTTGTGAAAAAGTGCGCGAAGGTGGAAGGTCGAGGTAAAGACGAATCGTCTTTGGACGTGTCGAGCGTCAACTCTGGCGATTCAGTGTTCACTCTCGAAACCATGAGCCGTCTGTCGTGCTTTAACGACCGTTTGTACATCGATCGTACGAGGAATTATTTATCGCGTGCCTCGGTATTTACATTCCATACGTGATCCTTGTTTTATTTTTTTTCCCCATTCCTCCTCGCGCACTTCAGGATAACGTTCCCGACGCTTGTTAACCAACGATCGCGTCAGGGTTGATAATTCACCGGTGCGAAATTCAATATAAGTAACAGTTCCTCGAAGAGTTCTATCCACAACGGTGAGCTTGATCGTGTGTTTTACGGTATAACACTCGCGAGAGAATAAATATCAGATTCGCCGAATACATTTTTCCTTTTCCATGGGTCCCGCTAAAGTTTTCGCGCAAAACTATCGATCTACGCCGCCATCGAATTCGCTGAAGCACTTTGAAATTATTCACTGTCGCGTGGTTACTTTAAAATTCAAATGGCCGAGTGCTTTCTTCTACTACATGTTTTTCCGTATGAATTACACTCGGTATTTAGACTTTCATTTAGATTATAATGTAAAATTTATAATAGATTATAATGTAAAATGTATAATAAATTAAAAATCCACAGAAACTCCGACAGAAGCGCTTCCGTGATTTCCGTAATTGTAAAGTAAGAAATTTGAAGTCCGTTATTTTGACGGGTTTAGTTGTTACAGTAGTGTTGAAACTTAACCGCGCAGCTCTCTTTTAAAATTGTTGTACGTGGTCGTTAATCCTTTTTAAGAAACAAAAACCGTCGCAAACCCGATGATACGCCTCCATTGAACAGCGACGCGGGGGCAACTTATTTATTTTCCAGTGGGCAAACGCCGCGGCACAGAGGCGGCACACTACTGCCGTTTCGCGTCGATCATTTTCTCGATCTACGATCGATCCCGCCGGTACTGGCGGCAACAGGCACCGCCGCGCGCGATAATTACGATAAAACCGGCGCCGGCAAAGCGAAGTTAATTATTCAGTGCCGTGCGTGTGCCCACGTCCTCTGTCCCACAAAGGGAAATGACTCGAGGCGATTACCCCTCGGTGGTGAATTTCGATGGAACCAGCTTAATATGGAATGATGGGACGTGCGCTGTTTTCGTGGTTATTGAGAGTGAATTACTCGGTAATTTTCGACTGGAAAACCTTTCCACGCGTCGCTATTATTTTTCGCTAAACGCGTGTGTGTTGCGATAAATACGATCCTTTAATAACAGTTCTCTGAACATTTTGTGCAAAATGAAACTTATTTACCGCGAACACTTTCTTGGTACCAGTTTGTTATAAGAAATGAAAAATATACATATATACCGATATGTATATATACAGTATCGGACAAATGTTTTCAAAAAAAATTTTCGTTGTATTTGTTGTTATGGAAATGTTATTCAATTTCTACCCTCCGGAGTGTTTACTATTAATCTGACGCAAGCTTTCATAAAAATTACACGGAGCTACCTACGTATCATAAAATATAAAATTCACGAGAACTTCACAAGAACATTATATTATATTTTTATTTCATTCATTCCTGAATGGTACGAGGTAAAATTTCACCAGACATTTTAAAACGAAGTATCATATTGGCTTAAACGGAGCGCCATCATTCATAGTTTCTCGATGTGTGGACATCGACGAATAGAAGGTCTATTCAACAAAATAAACAATTTGTTCGACGAGTACATTTAGAACATATATCGTGTGTGGTCGATCTAAGAAAACAACAATTAGACAAGACATGCGTTGATTATTTAATATAACATCAGTAGTATCCTTAATTCGAATAATACAGGAAACAATTTTTGTCCGAAGACACTTGTCCGGTACTGTATATGTAAGTTATTGGTGCCAAATTAATTTCTAAATTTCTATAATAAGAAATACCTATAGACAACGGAGTGGGCTTTTAGAACGTTGAAGACTGGAAAGTTTATTACTTACATTGACAAATTGACGAATGAATCAGTATCTAATTTATGAATTGAAAGGATCTAACGGAGTAGAACGAAAGAAATAGATTGGAGTCGTTTTGGGAAGTTTCTCGAGAGCGTCTGGAGTAGATACGAGGGAAATGGGGTAGGTGAAAGTTCAGGGTATAGCGCTATTGAGCACGAATTTGGAGTCGTTCACACAAAGATACGATGACTGTGACTTCATACGATATAGCGACGCAGGATAAACGTAAGCGACAATATTTACATCCGAAGGACTGATACATTGCACCCAAAAATTAACAATTTTAGTATATGTATATTAGGCAATCAATCAGTCATGATACGGTACGTCGATTGCGTTTCATGATCCTAATGTGTATATTTTATATACAACTGCATGTAACTTAAATGATCACCAGAATTACAACAAAACATAATTTTCAATACATTCAGTACCATCTAGTTACTTTATTGTAATTTGATTTATGTTTAATTCATTGCAAATGATTATTGAGTCTTATACATAGGTAAGGACTAAATTGATTAAAATAATGTTGTATGATAAATGTTTATTTTCACTCCGCTTCATTCCAGCCATCTTAAAATCATTAAACGTGATTAAGTTTAGCTGGTAACTCGATGACGAAAGTGTGTCATTTCAGATGGATCTTACTTCCATTAAAAAGCTTCATTATACAACCAATAATCGACAACCTAATATAATCAGTAATCGTTAAACTTAAATTTAATAACGATCTTACAACACCAACGTCGGATATAGTATTTTCTATGTGAAGTTATCCGTTTTGTAAGGGCAACGAATATGTTAGCACATCATCCACCGACAGCTATTTAACAGGTTTAACAAGAAAAATAAATATACTATTTCAACAAATAATTAAAAAAAAATGTATTTTAAATCAAAAAATTATTTATGTGGTTGAATTGCCCATTCAAAAACGAAATTTAAACAAAATTTTGTGTACCCCCCAATCCCGATATATTTAAGAAAACGTGTGGTTACCCCTAACTTCGAGGGCTATTTTCACCCCATAAAAAAATGTGTTAACTGTTTTTCCGGAAACTACATCCTATATAAATTTCGTGAAAATCGGTTTGTCTCGGTTCCATATGTTACCTTGTTAAACCCAACGAACATCCAAGAACTTCTTAATAAACAGTTCAATCCCAACAACAAATTACGATCGTGAAACACCCCTAATAACAAACCTAATGTAACCATTTTTTATCTAATCTTAATTTACAGGTAAACTAATATAATCGATAAGCACTGAAATCAAGACTCCAATCAATCCATCGGCTATTGGTTAAAAAGTTGGTAAATGTCAACGTATGCGTCGCAAGGTAGAGTGAAACTCGAAAAGAACGATCGAAAACACGTCCATGAGCGAGCGTGTACGTCTTCAAGTTTCGCCAGATGTCTTTGAAAAATTCTCGCTCGAGAATCAAGGAGTATGGTGTCCCGAGATTGGTAACGATCGTCGGTGCAAATGATCCACGGAGGAGCTCAGGAGCCTCCGGGAAGGGTCACCGCGGGCGGTCCAGTATCGAGTAAGAATGAAGAAGAAGAAATGAGAATGACGGGAAAAAAGAGGGAGACTCGAGTAACGCGCGCGCGAGAAAGACAGAAAAGCGGGAAGTGAACGAGACAGAGAGAGAGAATGAGGAAGGGGAGAGGGAGATCTTTTACGGATCGACTACCAGAACGATGAAATCGGTGACGGAGAAAGGGGCGGACGTAGGCGGTCATTTGTTGCTGTTTATTAATTCGAGGCGAGGCGAGATACGTCGAGTTTGTGCGGTTCGGTTGCTCGTTTCGCCCACGCATAAATTTCTCCTTTATGTCTCTCTCTCTCTCTCTCTCTCTCTCTCTCTCACTCTTCCTCGCAGTAACGCACACGTAGCCCACAATGGCGCGCGTCCGCCCGACGATAATGCAGGACATCGTAAATAAAATATGCCCGATAGTAGGTGAGCCCCGGGGACCGTCGAAATTCCGAGACGAAGCTTTTTCGAAGCAGAGATCGGTGATTCCGTGGATCAACGACGAGCAGCCGGAGGACCCGAAAAGCATCGTAAAGGTGGTAATAAAAGCGTTGCTACTAACATGTCGCTCGTGCGGCTTTTTATTGGGCACGACATTACCTTACTTTACCAGACTGGCCGGGAACATTGTTTTGAAAGGGAGACCTCCATTTTTGTTTTCTCTCCTTCTTCTCGCGAACTTGACGGACGGCGTGATGTAAACCTTTATTGAGTCTTGAGTTTGTAAGTGGGGGAAGATTGTATGGATAATTGGATCTGCGTCTTTCTTGTGAATTTGATTAATACATTTACAGTAGAGCCTCCCTTATCCGAACTAATAGGGAGATGCGGTCGTGTTTGGATAAAGGAATTTTCTTATAAACTTACATTTTTTTAAATAGAGACGAAGACAATTGTCAGTTTGTTTAAATATCTATGGATCGCGTGCCTTTGAGCCGCTGAATTAGAGAAATTTTTCAACACGTATTGTATCTAAGCACTACATATTTGTAACAGGAGAAGGCATCTGTTGCTCGGAAACACTCTATTCGAACAACAGAACGTTCTATTAAGAACGTATGCATATAAGGGTGTTCGGATAATGGGTGTTCAGATACGAGAGGCTTTACTGTATTCGAAAGTGTAAATATACATACGTCGCTTATTGTATACTTATTTATTGAAAGTATCAATTCTTTGGTTTTGGAGGTAGGTACATGTAATATGCATCGACATATATTTATTTATAATACTCGTGTAGTTTGACGTTTACAAATCTGTCATAATATGGAGAATTGTAAACTTTAGTCTACTTTGAGAGGAAAGATCATATATTAATTACTCCGATTTGTAATTAAACAATTTACCAATCTACAGGTTAGTGGTTATCAGTTGACATAAACGATGAATTATGAATAATTAGAATGATTTGCCACAATGAAGTATAATATAAAATTCTACAATATTTCGTAATTCCAACTAAAAAGTTATTTGTCCAAGTGTATTTTTCTTGTATCTCTTACGATTAAAAAAATAAAAGTCCAAAGATTTACCGCCTGTGCACGTTTGTTACAAACTTCTGTCTAAACGGAGACGCGAGGTCACATATTATTAGATTGCTAAAATCATTTTCATATTATTACGTATTTAGACGTATATTGTTTTGTGTACTTGAAAATATTCGGAAGATTCGATATGTACAACGGAAACACAAAAAATTATTTTTCTCGCACACGTTTTTTTATAATTATATGTTAAGTAAAATAACTAATGTCTTCAATGGTACTCCAACAACAATTAATAATTGTTTTTTTGAGTCTACTATTAAATTCAATTATTACGATCGATTTCTTAATGGAACAATAAAAAATAATAAAAGTAGCAATGGAATAAAAAACTATTTGTTGCTGTAATTGAATACAAGGAGATATATTTTACAAGCAAGAAAATAATTTCACTCCGAATCGTCGCCTAGGAACGCGGTGGCATGTATTATGTGCGATCGAAGACCGTCGAATTAATTTCGGTAGCACCTGTATCGATTATAAACGCGTTCTTTTTTCTCGCTACGCTCGGAGGCAACATTAAAAATAACTACCTATCGGCTCTCGTGCAACGAACCACCCACGTCTCGGTCTCACGTTACGATCGCGTATCTCTTTTAGTACGGCTCGCTGGCCCGCTGAGAGCATTATGCGAAATTTTTCGAATTTCAAACGAACGACGTCGCTATTGACGAAAATAAACGTTACTCTCGGTAACACAAGAAAAACCGGCCAGTCCGCGAATCACATTCGTTACGGCGAATAAATAGAGTACCCTGCCTGCTTTGTCTGACGTAACATTGGTCAGAGTCAACCCTGTACTCGAAGTTCGTGATCCTAAAATGAAACGAACCAGATTCTAATTCAACTAATATATAGAAAGAATATATTTACCGACTTAGATATTAATGGTCACAATTCATAATAATACTCGACATCAACTTTCGCTACAGAATCGGAGTAAGTCGCTAAAAATGCAACGAAGAACGAAAAATTTTGGTTAACAGGTACGCTATCGCTGATTAGTCTATCTTAGGACACCTAGTCTGTATAGAAAAAAATGTGATGTTTCGTAAAATGATATATTTTAGGCCATATTACTTCGTAGTAACATTAAGCGTTGTCGATTCAGCTTTAATAACCCCTAAACAATATTTCTTTTATTATTTCAGCAATTTCGTAATGTAGCATTTATTGCATGAGTGTCCCGACACTTATGATCATACACCAAGGTAACAAAACCACGACGAGCACTATAAAGTCGCGTGATATACGCGCAAAGAATAAATAATTGTTAGAAGAAGGAGTATTTCAAGCAAAAACGAAGATTTCTCGAAATCCATCGAATGTTCGTTTTCAAAATAAGATCCGACAAAAAGTATTTTCCCCGACAGGTTCCACGCCTGTTAAAAATTTTGATAAACTCTCGTTAATGATAGTGCAGGGCGGCGGGCAGCCCGTGGATATAAAAAGACCATAATTATCGAGCTGTAAAGTTGATCGAATTAAAGTATTTCGATCGAGAACCGGAGATGGATAACAAGATCGAAGCTCGAGGCTGCTTCCATGCCCACGGAGAGACATCAATGGTTATTATGAGCAACACCATGGGGACCCGTAATATAGTCCATGCTTTGCTGTAGGTCCACAGCTTCTCTCCGCACGCACACCAACCGCCGACACTCTCCTAACGGCTGTAAAAAATGATTCTCGCGGCGAAAGACATGTAAATTTATGAAGGCTCCGGGGTCCGGTTTCCCCCCCCCTCCCCCCTTCCCTCTGCCTCCCCTCG
The DNA here is from genome assembly GCF_001272555.1 of Dufourea novaeangliae. Lineage (NCBI taxonomy): Eukaryota > Metazoa > Arthropoda > Insecta > Hymenoptera > Halictidae > Dufourea > Dufourea novaeangliae. The sequence continues at coordinate 1,054,691 of NW_015374123.1, read as the reverse complement.
ACCACCACTCCTGCGTTTGACACGGATGCATTGTTGTGCTAACAATTAATTAATGTCGCTTTAATTGTACCTCCGTGTCACCGATCTCCCCGTCTTCCCTTTTTTTTCCGTTCCTTCGTCGTCAGTGTCCCTTTGTCTTTAGATACCTTCGAGCTCACGAAATTATGCTGATTAGGAGGGGCGTCTGGTCTCCGTCGTTGTTGCCGGCTTTCACAGTCGTGGAATTTTAAAGGACGGATTCCCTCTACGGTAAATATTTGTGTGGATCAAGAACGGACCTTTTCTTCAGTAGACATTGTTTCGAGGTGTGCATTGTACGGCCGAGCGTCGGTGGTGGTCGTTTCTTTCTCGTAGCATTGGAGATGCTCTTTTGTTGCCGCAACAGACGATTGTTTTTTTAATTAGGTTTATTGGGAAAGAACGTTTATGATTTTAATGAATTATTGTCGCGTTTTAGTGATTCACTAGTGTGTACGCGCTTCAACGGAAGAGTGTGTGTGAAACGGGTTTGAAAAACATTCTGGATTTAACAGTAGAACTACCAAAGATGAATGCGTTTCTATTTCTATCGCATTGGTAAAACGGACCACTTGTTGAAAGTATGCAAATCGATAAATTCACTTACGTATATATTGCAATAATAGTTGCGAAAAATCTCCAAAAGTAGACTGTCATGACATTTTTATCATTTTTATAAGAATTCACGAACTAGACGTTAAGAGAATGCGAAGGGAAGTATTCAATCTTTTATCAGTGGTGTGTGACTAGTGTATACAGTGTCTAGTGTATAATGCAAGAGAAGGTTATTCTACATGAAATAATAAGTCGAAGATGTATATTGAAATTATTTTTAAGTCAATCTCGATAACAAAGGTATTAATTTAGAAAGTTCATTGTGTACGCATATTTAGTTTCAAATTTGGTTTACGTTATGTTAGTTTAATATCCAATATTTCCACTTGTAATAAACGCTGATAACGATACCATATCATCTGCTTTACATTGATCTTATTTTGTATCGACCAATTGTGGAAAACAAGTAATTCTATACTATTCCATACCTAATGTTTATAAATAGTGACATAAAGTAATCGAAACCATTACATGAATTTTCAATATACATGTACTCGAAGTCAAAGCCGGTATAAAATATTTTGTTTAACATTTGCTACTTGTTTTTCTACACAAAAATAACCACGACCAGTTTTTCCGACCTCTTTGATAACTTCCTGTACCTATGCTAATAAATTCTAAAACGCATTGGCAAGTTTTCACAAACTTAATCAATTCTTGAGAATCACCCAAATTTTCTAAATATGAAATGTTTAAACCCCTTTAAAAAGGAGACGCAATCACAGAATAAACTTATGCCAGAGGTCCAACATTAATAATAAATTCAGATCGTGCGGTGAACGTATCGTAAATTGCCTGAAAATTAGCGTTCGCTCGAGCTAAGAATTTCCATGGGCAATTTTTAAATCAGGCGGCTTTATCGCAGTAGTATCTCGAGGATGATTGGCGACCTGTTTGAGCTACGGACCGTCATAATCCAGTTCGTGAATTCACACCTGGCGCGATATGAGCATTAGGCTGCGTTCGTTATGTATTTACGCATACATGGAACGAAGCGTTCTGTACTCACTGTCACCCGTGCGTTTTCTGTTCCAGGGCATAAGGGAGCGGAAGGAGCGTAGATGAGTTCTGCTGTCTGCGTCCTCGGTAAGTCGTGAACAGTGAATATAAAGAGCGTATAAAATGTCTCACGGCTCAGCGCTGGAAGAGTTTATTATACGCGTATATTATTGCAACCTATGTCGTGCTCGAACTTCTATTTAACTAACGAGCCAATGCCGTTATAAACGCCGAACCGTGATGTTAGATTCCTTTATAAATAATATGGGGTGTTTCGTGTCTTGAGCATTTTTAGCTATTCGTGTCACTTATTGGCATTGGTTCAAATTACGAGCTGAATTTTTTTCATTACTTCTTTCCGTCTAATATTCAAGATTCAGAAATTTTCATTGAGTTGTTTAGATACTAGGAAATAAGACAACTGATTTGATAAATTTATGTTAAAGATTTTAATAATTTCGGCTCAAGAATTATTTTCATGCTTTTATATTTCATAGTCTTAGTACAGTATATGATTTTTTTTTAAACGAGAAAATGGATTTGGATGGACAAATGCATATTGTGTCGTTACATGTCGTACCTTTTATACGTTTGAATTAAGTAGATATTCTCAGAATGCACAAATATTATAATTATGAGTCTTTCAGTGTTCGTTTTTAGATAAGTAAATAATTAATTTCCAGTAAAAGTGAATAGAATAATGTTTACATTTAATAGAGATATTTGACGTCTTTTAAATTTCCGACAAGTAATATAAGATTCTAAATTCATTAAAAATTCTACAGTTTATTAATAAATTCGTTTATAAAAAATTTACGCTTCATCACATATTTTCTATAATATGTGGGTGTTGCTGCAGAAATGAAGTATATTTATACATTTACAATAAAACCAGCAAAACAGTTAAACGAATTATTAGGTGCACTTACAAAAAATCCAATATTTTCTAAATTATAACGTGATATACCTTTAAATAAAAATATATTCTCGTCCTTTTACCAAGTAAAACAGTTGTGGAAGTTGGAAAATCGGTATGAATATAAATGAAGCAGTACAGATCCTAGACTTCTATAGATATTTCCAAATATTGATATCGTTAACAAATAGTGAATTACTTATTGGTAATCTTGCATAATATCCTTAAATAGTTTTAAGAACTTTACCGCAAAATTGTTCAGTATCTTTTCTTCTTCGTTTTAACTACAAACTGTCTCGTCAATCTCACGCCTATCTTTCCAATAGATAAAGATTTTACAAAAAGTTAAATTCGCAAGAACAAAAATTCAGAATGTATACGGATTAAAAGAGAAATTATTCTAAAAGCCACAAACAAGTGCTCACTGCTCCATGGAAAACAAATGAATTAGTCATCGGGGGAAAAGGGTTCGCCACCAAGTTCCTCGCGAATCGTCGGGACCTATGGAACACGCGCATCGTTCATCATTTATCGGTAAAGCGGACGAAACGAATCAATACATCGAGCCCCGTGTGCATCGTCCACGTCGAAGGCATATTCTCGATCGGATCGATTCTCCACCTCCCCGAGATGGTACGGTCGACTCGACTCGCTCTCGGCCGAGAGAGAGGAAAAAAAATAGAGAAACGAGAAGAAACGAAAAGGGACACAGACAGTGGTAAAACGGCGTTGCGCGAGCGAGAGATACGATCCGTGGCGCGAAGAATGAAGGAGAGACGGGGGCCCCCGTTGCCGGACTACCTCCTCTTCTCCATAAATACGGATTTAGTCGCGCGGTTTACGACCGAAAACGTGTCGAGCTTCGCGAGCTGGGCCGCGCCTAAATTATTAAAGTCGTAAACGATCGAAATCGTCGTTAAGCGCCGCGCGAAGAAACCCATTGGGGCCTGCCTCCGCGTCTCCACGGACAAGGATCATTTTTCTCGGGGTTTCATTGTTGGGCCACGGTTAACCCGGGCCCGAGCGCGCACCTCTCCCCTCCCGCAAACCCACTCCGGCTCGTTCGTCCCGTGCTCGACAATAAACGGGCTTACCTCGACGTACGCGCCGTTCTCCGCGATGGATTCACCCTGACGGAGTAGACATAGATCAACCTGGAAGGTTATTGGCACCGGTAATCTCGAATGGCGTGCGTAATAGTGCTCCTCGATGAGTTGTTAACGCGACGTTACGTTGGTGAAATATTCCGGCCGGAGTTCACCGGGATTTATTGTGGCCCCTTCTATCGCGTCTCTGGCTTTCCAAAGAGCTCTGTGTTAAGCTGTTCCATCCTTGGACGAACGGTTTTAACGTCGTTCGTTGGTACTGACGGTAAATAAATTGACAGACGCGCTGCGTTGGCGTTTTCTGGATTTCTTGGTTAACATTTCAGCTGATTACAAATTTATCCGATAAGAGAATTTTTTCTTAACGGCGTGCAATGTTATTTGGGTTCCGTTTAGTCGCCAAAAAAGTTACACGTGTAAATTATGCAGGGTGAGTAATTTAAATCGAGCCCCTCGTGTACCTTGGAAACCGTTGATTGTACTGAAAAATGTTTTAAATAAAAGTTGATCAGTTTTGATGAGGAAATAATTTGGTGTGAGTACTTCTTTTGCAGGTAGTCGCGTGGAGGACATACGAAGGTCACATGTGTTTCTTTAAATGGAACAGTCATTTTTTAATGCATTGGTCTATGCAACTCGTCATTTCCTATAAACAAAGTATGAATCTATTTTTGCCGAAAAACCATTAGTTTAGGAGAGATTTTAATTTAAAAATTGCGAAGTGGTACTATGTAGTACTTAATATAATGTTTACCTACTTAAAGTTGATATTCAATGTTAGACGTTAGATGTCGCGCGTAGTGCCTCGCGCAATTTTAAAATCGAAATATGCATCTCCTGAACTAATGGGTTTTCTGCATGAATAGCTTAATACATATAGGGAATGACGACCAGTGTCAAGGATTGCATTGGAAAATATATTATTCCATTAAAAAAAAACAATTTAAACTTCATATGTCATCTGCGTGTCCATCTACAAAGAAACCATTCAACTTTTATTTAAAATGGGGATCGATTTAAATGACTCACCTTCTATAGCTGTATCGCCATTTTTTTCTATGTACATTACATGCAATAGTTAAGGCTGTATCGGCATTATGAAACCTCTTTCATCATTTTGATTTTTTGTGTATGTTAAGATAAGTATCTCTTTATATTAGTAACTCTTAATATTAAGAGTATGACGATCATGTGAGCGTCAACTGGTATTTTCCAGATATTTAAAGTTATTGAATTTTTTCACATATGTACCAAACAACATACTTCGTTAATTCTTGACACGGATAGTCGACTACTGATGAAAGTTACTCGCAAAACTAGCCGGTCGTCATTGTTTTAACTGTATCAACGTATTATATTGAAACTTAATAATGGATTCACGAACCCTAAGTTGGGCTCATAGTTGATTTTGATGTAATGTACTATAATTACGCTTTTAATTAAAATATTTTCCAAATTAATTCGCGTGCAGCATGCTCACAATACTTTCTCTCTACTTTCGTTCAGTTTAACACTCATTTCGAGGAAACGTTCGCGGTGGTGCTTGAAAATAAAAACCCTCTAACAATGTCGCCATAATGGAAGCTATCTCGTACAATCTCGCGTAATTCCGTATAATTTTCTACCTGTACGATTTTTTACGCTGAATTTGGGGAAGTTTTTATGGAAATTAAGAGGCTCAAGTTTGCCACTGTACGATAGTTAATGACTTCGATGGGTACTCGTCGCTCTTCTCCAAAGATGAGACTTTAATCGGTCCTCCCGTCATTCCGTGCTACCAAACGCTTGTTAAAATTGGTTTCGGTAATTAATATTACGAAATATGTAGGTTATTTTCCGATGTGCCTACATGAGAATACCTATTCCAATTGACGAACTCGTAGTAAAAACAGAAAAAAAGTAAAAGTATTGATTAGAATAGTAATGAAAAGTGAAAGGCTTATTTAATTATGTTCATTCAAATCCTTACATTTACCTGTGTCTAAACGGACAATAAATGGCATGACCATTTCACGAGAATATAATTAAAATTTATGATTACGAAACTAATTTCCTTCTCAAAATACAGCATAAAAATGGATTTTTATTAAAAATCTATTTTTATTTACTGATCCTTTTACTCTTTCGTCAGCTAATACAGTTTCATTTAATATTGGTTAAAAATCGATTGCATATTTCTGATACACGCTAAATATGCGGAAAGTACACCGTCATTATATTGTTAAGCAAATCCAGTACACTTAATTCATTCCGTGCGTTCGCTTGAAACGCTTTAATTGCACTACGATTACCTGCCATTATCGAGTGATTAACGTTGGTTTTGTTTGTTAAAAAGCCAGTTTACGTAATCAGCGTGGGGTCGAACATTCGTTAAAGATGGAAACTAACGACGATGAAAAAGGAACGCGCGAAGTTCAGAAGGGGGCAATAATTATCGCGTTAATGAAGGAGTAACGTATGGTACGGACGAGTAACTTATGATATTTCGTTATCAAGATTGCAGTGATTATGTAAAGAATTTTTTAATAATACTTGAACTGATTTTCGAAATTATGGCGTTAACATTTGATTTACTCTATTAGAGTTTCAAGAATCATGTGTCTTGGTATACATATACGCGGAAAGTACATTTTCTGTTAAAAATCGATCTTATTAGTTTTATACTAAACGATTCGAATAACCTACAAACACATAATGTAGTAGTTAACCTATTGATAATTACTCGTCTGAATCTGTGCAAGGTAACAATTTCTATTCGAATTTAGTTGAAACAAATAACTATTTTTCTTTTTACTTCATAGGCTGTTATTACGAAACCATTTCGTACTCACATAAATTAATTATCAAAGATGAAAGTACATTTTAAGAAAAGAAGTTATTCTTAAACTTTAAGATATACATGTCGTTATTTTCGTTTGTTTGTAGCTGTGTCTTCTCCGACAATATAGGTAACAGTGTAATTTTCATCTTGCGAAGATAAAATCGGCAGTAATTATCATTTGGACAAAAAAGAAGTATATTATAACACATAATCGATTAGCAGCAATGAAGTAAAGCGATAAAATCTGAAAACATTATACATAATTAGAATCGACGCTTTCGTAATAGCAAAAATGTTGACTGAAATAAACGGGATGCTCAAACGACCGAGGAACTTTAGATTTTAAAATCATTCCGCCTATTATATAGGTACATTTTATCTTAATCGTTATTAATGCAAAATTATCATGCAGATTACACTTATCGTGCAAATTACCTCAAAAACCGGACATTGTCTTCTTTTTATCGTCAATCGTGTTACCGACGAATTAGTTATAGTTGAATGTTTTACACGTTCAACAACCCTGTTGTAACTTTCAAAGAAATCTGTCATGCTCGTGTAAGTAGATCATGCAGTTACATATTTATCAATTTTATGGACTAGTTCCTCCCTTATGGTGTTTCTACATATACATATTTCGAGAGCAACACAATGAAGTAAAAATTATGACTAAATAAAAATCAACATAAGTCACTTCGAGTGCTACAATCATTCGAACAGCTCAATATCAATACCTGATCGGCCGTTTAAGTGTTAACCTCTTGAGGCATACTGGCACGTATGTACCTATGTGTACGTTTAATTTTTCTTGAATTTTAGCATCATTCCGAACTTGTAATTAAATATTCACTAGGAAATTCCCCACAAAAAGAATATTCTACCAATAGATTTTAATTAAATACAGCCAAAGAATAAACAAAATATTCTTTCTAGTCTTAATAGATTCAATCCTGAGGAGGTTAAGACTGTCCTCGTTAGAATCAGTATTGGACAAACAAATAAGAAATAAAACCATTAATTTAATTGTAAATACCATCTAAGTTTTTTGTTTAAACGAAATTTCTTTCAATAATTCCACAAATTATTTATTTATAATTTCTTATTTGTAAATAACCAATTGTTTTTTTACTTAGAATAAAGTGCAAATGAATCATGAATAGTTTTTGGTTTTTCCTTATTTACTGTATTTTCAACATTGAGTATCGAATGATTATCACTTCCTTTGATAAACTTTTTGCAAACAGTACGATAAAATAATGACATAAATTAAATGTAGACATTTTGTAGAATAGATTCACTAATAGCAATTTATTTAGATTCGTTCAAACGAAAAATATCTGTTTCCTCTTTTCCTTTGAGTTTCCAAATTAGAAATAACAATGATTAATTTATTATAACGTCCAACTCTAGCCGGCACCATCAGAAACTATTGTAAGATTCAAGGATCGTATTCAGTCGACAGTATGCTTGAGTTTATGAGGAACTATACATATATGTATTTAACACTTCGCACAATACACTTCGTCACTTATTATCGTAAAAAGAAATTAAATAAAAGTTTACTTTTTGATATTGCCACACGTGCACGCGTTAACTAAAAATACGATTTTTCAACAAATTGTGCCACACACTCTGCGTACACACATACATACACAACACACCAACGACCAGGTGACGGGTGACCACATTCAGATCATACATATACAGTGGAAAATGCGATTTTCAATTGCCGGACCACAAATTGGCTAAATACTTTTCCAATAAAAGCCAACATTACGTTTCCACGGTCCCAACAATAAAAACCATAGCACCGATGGTTTCGCTTTAACTTACCGAGACGTTTCACCGACAGTTATTACACTGACACTGATTGACCGACATCAACGTTACTCGGTGTTATGTGTTCACGGACATTCAAATACGTGTCACTGAATCAGTGTCAATCTAATAACTAGACTGTGACATCTTCGTGGAAGCTCACATTTTTATAAATTAATTTACGGAATTGAATTTATGTCAGAGATTCATTTCCTTTATTAAAATTCATACTAATCTTCGCGAAAATGCTTAGTATAAATGTATTTTTATACCTTCACATTTACGATAGATGCATAAAATCCACAGTTTAGTAATAACTGTCGATGAAACGTATTTTTGGGCATATCAAAGTAGACCCAGTTCCCATTCATCGGATTAATCGTTAATCAATTACTCCGACAACAATGCAGCTGTTCACGGAATTTTCTCGATCAGCAGCCTAGAAACGATGTCTCCAGCACGTCTGAGATTGAAACTATTTCTGGGAATGCTGCGTGGCTCTCGATGACGGCTAGATCCGTGTCGAGCCTCCGCGTCACGTATCGTGGATAGGTGGCCACGCACTAAGTGGCTGACTACAAAGAAGTGAAATCGATTTGCAATTTAAATCCGTCGGCGTACGTGCCCACGGGTCGTCCGATTACTATACGGCACTGCGCCGATCATTTCGCTGAACCTGGATAGGCTCGATAACAGCGTGCGCCCTGCCGATCGGTAGATCCGCGGCGAGATCGAGGGCCGAGTAACTCGAAAGATCGCGGACCGTGTGAACCGCGAACGTTTCCGACCCGATCATTTTCATGGATGCAGGATGCCGGCAGGTTCCTCTATCCCTGCCGCTAAATCGAACACAATTGGCCACGAAGCTCCGAAATTTTTTTCGATTCCTCGATACAGCGATTGTAATGAATTTCCGATAGCTGCAACTCGATACCTTCGGGGCTATGAAAATTATGTAGGATGCTGAAAATACCGGCGAAAATAATAAACAAATTCGGAATATCTTATGTGGAACCATATATGTAATCGAACGAAAAAGCATTCTGAAAGCGTAAAATAAAATTTTGATGACAAATACTTAATATGATTTAGTGACAAATCTTGATATCGTATTGGCTTGTCCGGAAGACTCGTTGCGATTTTTAGGTAAATAAGTGAACATCATATTTTTAAGCAATTATTTCTTTATTCTATAAGATATGTACCGTTTTCTTCTACAATCTTGAAACATCTTTCAGGCAGTTTGAAAATTCTTTTTTTTCCGAAAAGTGTCAGGTTTTTTTAACAGTAACGAATGAATGTTTTTGGTTTTGAGGATCGAGATTTCTATCCCTAAATTTTGCAAAACATTTGGGATCAATTCTTGCTTATAGAGCTCAATTGCTGTTTCAGGGGAATTTCTCCTATTTTGATAAAGCAAAACCAGTACGTGTCGAAAATGTAGATAATCTATTTTCTTCTATCTTCAAAACAGTGTAACTCCAAAAAGAAACTAGAAACTATGAACTTTCAAAAAACACGTGAATATATAACCTTTCAGAATATATGCAACCTTCATATATGTTTACATTGAGTTTTATTTGTTCTAATGTATTCACGCACTAGCTATCGAAAATCGTCACAAACTTTCTAGACAACCTCGGAAAGTGTAAAAAGTTGATAATACGAAAATAATATTTCTTCGGCGATTTCTTATTTTATGTACAAGTATGAAGACAGAGCTCGTTTCAAAAGATTGATGGGAGCTCTAATTTCACGTGTACACGCTTAATCTTCGAAAACAGGGACATTGATCCTCAAATTAAGAGACTCAGGGGGGTTGGTTCAAGACAATTTGGCTTAAGAGCGAAAAAGTAAAGTCTCTTCCCCGTTTCTTGGCCGCTTTGTCGTTTTTCGTACGGATCGAGATGAATAGGTATCCAATTGTTGTTCGTTACACTAATTTATGGTTAAATTCTTTTAAAACTTTGCATGATCATTTAAATAATGAAACTCAATGATCAGACAGTAATACATTGGAATAGTTTCATGAATATGAAATTATGTTGTATAGATGAAGTTTTCAAGTTTGTTTTTGTCAAGAAATAAATTTTTTCAATAAAAAACCAACTGACAGTTTTGTTGAAGTTTTGTTTACAGAGTACAAGGATTCAATAATTTCCAAACAAACCACCCAAACAGAAGGAAGATTCATGATTTAATTCCCGATTTGATAGTAAAAATTTTTTGTTCTCTTAAAGAAATAAATATTGGAATTTTGCCTTAAAAAAATAAAAGTACATACTTCGATATACACGCAAGGAGCAGTTTTATAGATGTTCGATTGTTCTTTAGTTTTATGTACGAAGAGTTTCCACGCCTGTGGACGCAATTCGAACAATGAACAGAAGAACGGTCCTTTAAAAGTTCCAGCTTTTGAGTAGGTACAGCATCCCCTATGCATTCTCAACCCTCCGCTCTTCGTGATTTTCTTCGATATTGTCTTCCTCGACGCTTTTCCCTTTCCCTTACTAACTTGTTCCCTTCGATATTTCCCTATCGATTGATCTTCTTTCCTAGTTCTCTTTCACCCTTTTCGAACCCCTCCTCCTCCTGTCTGTATTACTTTCATTCAATCCTTACTTTATATTTCGATCAATTTTAGCATCGTTATTTCAACTGAATCCTCATGCTATTGCAGTTTCTTTTTCTCTTCCCTCATCTCGCTTACCGGTGATTTCCAATAGTGTTACCGTTGGTAGGAAATTTGTCTGCTTCGTATCAATACGTACAAATTTTTCTGTGTGTTGGGCAGACGAAGCATAATGTAGTGTAAGAATGTACTAGGAGAAAATACTAACATAAAAATTGCTGTAATTTATTAATATGTGAATTCTTTAAGATTGATAAATTCAGTGATTCAAAGACATTTTCGAGCCACATTTCTGATAGAATTTATTATTTTCTGCAACATTAAATCTAATGTTGCTCCATCCTTTTACTTGATGCTTCACTTTATGATTTCTTCAAGTACCACACGATGAACATCTAATACATCTTTTCTGATAAAAAACAGATTCATATGGTAACTGAAAATAAGATTTCCGTTCGCAACTATACATGTACAACTTAATTGTCCACAAATAATATAATTAAATTGTAAGACACATCTTATTCTTTACTGAGTGCATACTAAATACGTCATTATAAAATAGTACATGTTATAAACTTATTTGTATTTTAACCAGAAGAAAATAGTTTTTAGCAATACATTTTATTGTCAACATTTTTATTAATTTATTCTACAACTGTTATTTCTTTTATATTGTAGTTGCACAAAAAACAAAATGTACAGAAATAAGGGTGGATTATAATCTTTAAGATATATGTATCACGTGATGTTACTGATATTCAAAGGTCAACAATCAAACATAATAATTAATCAATTTAGAATCGAACGTGTCTGTGCTATTCACACATTCAATTGAATTAATTTATGAAACCTTGCCACATCCAGCATATTCACCTTTCCCCAATCGATTACCACCATTCCAACATCTGCAGATCTTCCTAAGAAAGAAAATACTCCCTACTCAAGAACATTATTTCCAGTATTACAAAAATTCGAACACACCCATTTTCATAAAAATGAACAATATCAGTCTATATATCGTTGAATACCTGAAAATAACAATTATTCATCCGCCAATACTGCGTTTCCTTGACCTGGGAAACCCGTAATTTCATACAATAATCAGTTCTTTTTTTTAAACTTATCGTCGCGACGATCGAGAGATCCTGGATGAGCCATGAGCCAATCGTTGCTCGACCCGAAACAGAACATCTTACATCGCAACCGTACATCTTTCGGACGGAGAAAAAGATAGATAGATAGATAGATAGAAAGAGAGAGAGAGAGAGAGAGAGAGAGAGAGAGAGAGAGAGAGAGAGGCCGAAGCCACGAGGAGAGCACGAGAACGATTACAAAAGAGGTTGGGGCAGGTGGTAGGGCCCCAGTGGATTCGTCCCCATGTGTATCGGCAAGAATATCGAGTGTCGACCTTCCGGTGGACCCTGCGAACCGTTCGAAGCGTTTTCGATCAGTTCGATCGGGCCGGGCCCCCATCGTGCGTGCCCTCTTTCTTTATAATGTTTCTCACCGTCGGCACAGACAAAAGCTCGCAAAATTCCACCGTGAAAATCCGCGTTCATATTGGACCGCGCGCACCGTCTAACTGACAAAGAATGCGAGCGAGTGGAAATACGTGCGAGAGGAGGCCTCGCAACTTCGCCGTAAAATCAGTTAGGAAATCACAGGGTCCCGATGAAGAGAGAGGCTCTCTCCTTTCTTGCTACTTTTTTCTTTTCTCTCATCGTACGCTTCTTGGCCTCCCCTCGCGCCCTCTCTCCAGCCCCGCATGGAGTCGATTATTAATTTGTAACGAACCGGCGCCGACTGTTATTATCCTATGGTTACGTGATCACGTGATTACACGCACACGCAACAGCGCCGTTGCGCTCGTCGCCGCGCCGCTGCGTGATCCCGAAGCCACGACCGGGCCAGTTTTGGCGAATGTTAACGGCGAACGGGATCGAAGGAGGATTTTTACGAATGCATCGCGAGACACCTCGTTGGCTTTAAGACGTTAGCCCACGTTACCACTTAAAAATCATGAATATATGATTTTTTTTATATGAATTTTTTAACATAGGAAATCTTTATGAATTATTTCTGGGAACATATTAAAGTAAACTGGACTGTGTTACAAGGCTTGTATACATATGTACAAGGTGAGTCACCTAACGCTTGTACTAACAAATATCTTTGTTGTTTTTAATGATACGCCAAATGTCTTAAAGACAAAGCTGAATGGTTCAATGGAGCTCACATAATAACAAAAAAATTTTTGTTTTTATGTAATTTTTTGAGAAATATCAAGGTCACCTTTATTTTTTATAAATAGAATCACCCTTTTTTAAACACCTACAATGATAGTCCCTTTCATTAGAAATTCAATGACTATAATTATTCAAGGTCATTCAAGGTCACGGGAAAAAGGGAGGTTCCACTTTAAAAAATGAAGGTGACCTTGATATCTCTAAAAAAATGACATAAAAACAAAAAATTTTTTTACATCGCATGCGCCCCGTTGAACCATTCAACTTTGTCCTTAAGACATTTAACATATCTTTAAAAATAACAAAGATATTTGAGGAGCAAACGTTAGGAGACTCGCCCTGTATACATATGTATACGGGATGTCTCAGCTAAATTGATCACCTCGAATAACGACTTAACGGTACACTTTATAAACATTTTGAGATGTGGAACTTAAATGGCATCGAAAGGCTTATCTTATAAGGTATGTGCGTTTTTTGTAGGTGGAGGTATTTCAGATATTTCAAAGTCACCTTGATTTTTTTTAACGGAATGACCTACTTGTTGCACCATACATCGATAGAGTATCAAAATCTGAGTAAAAATGTGTTAACCTTCATGCATCTTAAACCTAATAGTAAACGAGATATTTACAAAATAATCACTGTATTGAAATCGCTATATTGAAGTTGAGGGGCATCAGTTCGAGCACTTATAGCTTCGAGATATAAATTATGTATTAAAGATTGTTTTGTAAATATCTCGTTAACTAGGTTTAAGACGAATGAAGGTAAACACATGTTTACTGAGATTTTGATACTCTATCAGTCCATGGTGCAAAAAGTAGGTCATTCCGTTAAAAAAAATCAAGGTGACCTTGAAATCTCTAAAATGTCTCTACCCACAAAAAAAGCACATACCTTATAAGATGTACCCCTTGATGCTATTTCAGTTCCACGTCTCAAGTGTAATTTTTTACGACATTTTACTCCTCCTTATGATTTTTAGTCTTGATACTTTCATGTAAGTATTACCTATGCTTGTACATATGTATATCTAGTATTATAAAAAAACATTTTTAATTATTTGCTGTCAGGCCTTTCATAATTTCAAAGTTATATGTGTTATTGTTTTCACTACTCTAATAAACGTGTTATTATATTTTAAGAAAGAATTGAACTTTAAAAAAAGTTTAATAATAAGTATTTCAGTTAATAATCATGAGGAATATATACTAGATAAAATTGTTCTTAAAAATAATTCTGGAAACTTCATTTCACTAAAAAACGATGGATACTCGAATCGTGTGTACGGTAATGTAGGTTCGTACTGAGAATGATTAAATTCCGATTTAAGATCGCAAATCAGATGTTAGGATGCGTCGCCCACTACAGCTCGTGACACGTCAAAACTGTAGAAGGAATTATCATTGAGAAATTGACGAATAAGTATCGGTAACACATACGATCCGTGTGTAAACATGGCCTAGGTCAAGCAGCTAGACTATCGATCAACCCTTCCCAGAAGGTGGCGGTCGCCGTGCCGTGTAATCCGACTGCCGTGTACATATGGAATTATGTATTTCGACATCGATTTTAAAGATTTACATTTGATGAAGAATCGCCCGTCCCATTACCCCCATAGTCTGCTCGAGAAATTCTCTTATACAAACTCGCGTTCGATTATCGTTGTATCGTGATCGATAATTAACAAAATTATGCAATATTTTAAATAATAATTTGAAATTGATATCACATACACACATTACTCGAGAAAAAAATAGATCTGTATTGATCGCGAGATCAATAATGCGAATTAGCTTCAACAGATTTGGTACGATTTAATTTACGTGGTAACACATTAATAACAATTTACTCGTTATTTATGTCAACGAGTAAACTATCATCAAATTATCGGAAGGAATAATCATAGTTGTGTGATTAAACTAGCTGTTGATTAACGGTATTTGTCAATCATCCTTCGTGACTTATTTACTACTTTCCATATTGGTCTATACTTTACCACACTGTCAGAACCTGAATAATTCTACTTGGCTTAATAGACTTAATTTTAATAAGGCGAGGAACAATATTACTAAATAGATTTCTTTTCGTTTTTCACTTTAAAAAATTGCTATCAACAAATTGAAAATTAATTTGATTTCGTCATAAATCTTATAAAAAATATACTATGAATCGTGACCCTACAGTGTCGCATATGTATATTAAAAAATTCAGACAAAAGAATGCATGACCCTACAGTGTCGTTCTAGGGTTAAGAAACAGGGTAGAAAAGATTAAGAAAAACCCATCGATTCGATCGGTCTATCCCTGATCCCGCTGCGTCAAATTGCAGTCCACCGATGTTCACTCCGTCACAGTTACTTAAACATGTTGTTTCTCGAGCCAAACGTTGGCTTCTGGAATAAGAATTTCTTCCTGGAACAGGGTATCGCAGTGCGGAATTAACCCCTTAAATGGTTGTATCGTATGTTATGTGTCATATAACCGAAATCAATTCACAGCGGGAATTACGTACGCATTCGCATCGTAAACATTTTTAAAAATAAGCTTTTTTAAATAAATATTTTTTGAATTCCTCTAATCCTTCGAAATAATAGTGTCTAAAATGACGATTACGTTCTCCACCATCTTGAAAAATAATTAACAGAGCCATTTCCAGTGTTTGTATAATTATCATGAACAACATATCACTTGAAAAAGAAACTACTTTCAATAATTTCTCATAAAAAGCGCGAATGCCATACGACAAATTGCAGTTTTAACTTCAGTTCAGTTACTTTTGTAACGAACCGTGTATTTCTTGTACATAATATAAAAAGTTTCTTTGAAGCAATGGTTATGTATTTATACATCAACAGTAAAAAATCTGTGCCACTGTGGACTGCACTTTCATTGACTAGACTGCGGATTCTTAAGCAAAATAAAATTTTATAAAGTAATTCTTGAAAGAAAGAACAAAAGTAGTAATTTCTATCTTCGCTTAAGTATGTTATTGAGTTAAGAATAAAATAGAAAAGTCGTTGCATTCGATGAAAATTTTGTCTTTTATTGTAGTTCACAAAGCTCTAGAGTCTATAAATGCATAAAATCCGCAGTCTAACGATAACATTCATGAAGTTAAACAACGCGCTGGGCGGGTTGGAAAGGAAATAACGGAAAATAATGTGTCGTGACCATTTTTAAAAATTTATTCAAAAATTTTCGATTTTAACAACACTTAATTCGCTTCAGATATTTTAATATTCCTACGCGGACAATAGTTACAAATGTCGAGTAAGTTTCACAATAAAAATCCTTTCAAGGTTGTCTTCGAACGTACAGTGGACTCTAACTATATTGCCACGCGAGGCACTTCCCCTTCACACGTACTTTCGAACACACGAATTCGCTCTCCCACCATGTTGCGTACGCCGGCGCACCAGCACGACCCAGCTTTTGCGTAGACGCTGAGACCGATCCTGTGACAATAGAACTAGTATGGAGGGGGCTCTGAACTCATTGCCATTTTACTCCCCTACAGCCCCAACCATGGCAATATACAATAGTTAGAGTCCACTATAATTATAAGTGGTATAATATATACTGTACCACTTACCAATTATAAGACCTTATAAGTAGTAACTAATGATTTTACAGTTAATGCGGCTACATCAAATAAACCATAAATAAATAAATAAATAAATAAATAAACAAAATTATCAGCTTGTTTACATCGCTTCCCATTGGTTCTATGTGATTATAATATTACTTTGAAAAAGTAATAAACTTTAGAGATTATCACATATTTTTGTGATTTCAAACCGCAGGCACAGTGGGTTCGATGGAAAATACTCCTGACCCCGGTCGAAGGGAAAGCAGTATAACCGAGTTAGACAATTCATCGTCGGATTGGTTTCAGGCATCTCAAAATGTCCACGATGGTTAACCGGTGCTTCCACTGGCTGAAACGAAATGTTGTTCCATGCACCGGACTATACAGCGGGGTAATTAAGTGCTGACCCCACGGTAATTCCATTATCGCTGCCATCGTTGTCCGGCTGGAGCTCGGCAATCCGATTACTCGCGGGCGACTCGACGTTGCGATTTACGCGTACGTATCAGCGCGGCTTGGACGCCCGTGTCTTCCTGAATTTATAAGATTTGTGTAACGTGCTGGTTTGCTGAGCAATGCGCGAACGGTTATAATTTTTTATACATTTACTGGGAATATTGTCAACCCTTCTATTCTACTTACTTAAACATACAAATATACCTACTAGTATATGTATATGTTTTCCACTCTGTCGGAACGAAACGAATATTGAGAATAGTATCTTGAGTATTTAGTTCGAGGTTTAATTACAATAGAACTATTTTTCTCATTTTTACTATTCGAACGACTCTCATTATAAATATCTATTACACCTTCTGAAATACTTTCATCAAAAGTTCCAGTATGAATTTCATTAGAAACATTCATGTCTCGATTTTTTTATGTTATTTGACCTTTAGATTGTCGACGTTTTTTCATAAAAATCGTGTTTCTTTTTGCCAAAAATGTTTGCTTGTATGTAACATACGCTCTGCGCTGAATCTCGAGGTTTGTCGGTGTTCCAAACGGAATACCTCCGGCAGCGTACGGAAGTAAAACTTAAAAATTGTTCAATGTTTTATTTTTAAGTATTTCTGGGGATTTTAATACCGTTCATTTCGATTCTGAAGTCAGAGTTACAACTTTGTTAGACTACAAAGCTATCTTGCCTTTGTACACAAATTTACAGAACTTTCCTTTAGCGTTATCGATAGCTAACGCTGTGGAAAAATTAAAATAAAATTTTTGTCTTTTTGTTTCCTAGTTATTTTTTTTTAGTTGAGTATTATTTGTTTGGACACTTTTTTTTATAATTGTATTCTTAGTTCGTGGTAATATTTCTTTTGAATGATAGATCTCAAAGCAGGGTGTTATACATAATGGTGTGTCATAATTGGTATATGTAAAACGGGTTTGAGTACTAATTTTAGATACAGTGTTTTCTCGAATTGTCATCGATATGTTTAGAAAAATAATGTCCGATTAGTGTGAATAAATTGATGGAAGAGTTTGGCTGTATAGAAGTTGGGGTATGAGCGTGTATGTGTGTATGTGTGTCACTTTGTCCGTCACCACTGACATAAAAAAATTAAACTGACACATGCACACATACTCACGCATGCAAGCTCATACGCACGTACGTATACGTATACACAAACTCATGCACACATACAACACGTATTTATCGTTCAATGTCTATTAATATACTACCATTAAGTGTACAGTTTGCAGTCACGAGCAAGCTACTTATCGATTATTACTAATAGCTGTGAAAACCGCTACAATCTGAATTTATAATCTTCATTGCATGTTCGTTTGTCTAGACCTGTATCATCCCTTCATCCAAATGCAGTTCCAGCCTTCATACAATCAAATTAATCTCATCGAGAGCCACCGGTTCAGTAGAAATTAGAAACAAAAATATGCTCCGCTTGTAATTGAAAACAGTTCTGATTGCACATTTCCAAGCGTCAATTTCAATGAACATTTTGTTGGTGGAAATAGCATAGAAATTTTTGAAATGTAATGGTGTGTTTATTAGGACCTGTCAGTTACAAATTAACTGGTGGGTGAACTTTCTAAAAACGATAATCAACCTTGTGTTGACGAAAGTAACACAGAATTTCAGTAATCACGATAATTAGTTCCAAACGGGTCAGCTGTCCGAAGACACGTTTCAGACTAACTTCTATTTGGTAAACATCTCGAAATGATAAACGGGATTGTAAGATCGTGGATCCAGGAGTGAAAGTCAGAAGATTGTGATCATATAATCGATGTGTCGTGTTCACATTCAAATTCGACATCGAAACTGCGAGCACTTTATTTGTAAATCGATAAGAATTTTATAAATTCCGTGTCGTGAGACATGGCACCACGGACGAAATTCTCGGTCTTCTAATTTGTTAATATTCAATGAAGCTATATTTCGTATTCTCGATGTCCAGATTTATTTGCATTCCGTTCGGACAGAATCTGCGCCACTGTGTTACGGACTTCTACGATCAACGTGTCTAGTTAAAAAAAAACAACAGTACGATCGAACGGTATACGAAATGTTTTCTACAATTTTTTTAGAGGAAACATTGTCTGGTCAATGTAAAGCCGCGTGCATAGCAAAACAAACTTGCTCTTTCCTTCAACAAAACTCGGTTCAAAATAGAATTCCTCGCTTTTATTTGGAGCTGTTCGAATTCGCCGTTTAGATGAAACAGGTGCATAAGATTAAAATAAAATCACGATTGTTGTCTACTTTAGTCTGATAGCCTTAATATTTTGACGATCAACACTGTTTTCGCGCGACTTGACACAATCGAACGTTTGTAGGCGAATAATTGATAGTTTAACAGTAGAACTACGGACGACTATCCGTACCTACTTATATCTACAAGAATTCTAAAAGCGATCAAATTTTGAGAAATACAAAATAAAGAATTAACTAATTCTTTGAAAAATCCTAAAAATTCTCAGGAGGTACACTGTTACAGTTTGAAACAAAAATTTTATTAAAAAATGCTAGGCTATCATTTTGACTGTGGAAAACACATATATTATAGGTTGAATATATTAATATAGGAAACACCTATATTTCAATAAATATGACGAAGCATAATTTTATTGTAATTAATTGATGTAATCTTGTTCTGAATCGATTACACGCGTCGAAAAGTAAATTTACATACTTGATCCCTATGATGTTAACTTCTGCACTGGATTCAATTTCAGAAAACAGGTTAAAAGCATAAATTTTTATGAACTACGCCTCGGATCTAATTTTTGAAGGACTGTAATCGTTAGTGCGAGACACTGTTCGATTTACACAAAACCATCCCAAGAAGGAATCGCAAGAGGGTCTGCACACGTAGAGGCAACATAAAACTCGCC
This sequence comes from Dufourea novaeangliae, assembly GCF_001272555.1. NCBI lineage: Eukaryota > Metazoa > Arthropoda > Insecta > Hymenoptera > Halictidae > Dufourea > Dufourea novaeangliae. The sequence goes on along the minus strand of NW_015374123.1, from coordinate 1,034,562 downwards.
CCACAGAATATTTCGTTCGCACGGTTTCGTTTCAATTAACGTTCCCTCGTCCCAAGGGGTTTGGTATCGCCTTATATATAGGTATATACATGTACATATATACATACACCTATAGTCTATTTCAATGTCTCACCGATAATTGCGACGCTGTAAGTCGAACGAGTTAGCGACTCCTTAAGGGATGGATTTCGAAACCGGTTTCGCATTATGCGCCATTCTCACCCTGGGGCGGTTCTAGAAGTTCAGCCGGATTTTTATTTTCCGCGGCAAAGGGGAGGTCAAGGAGAGGAACCGATCGATTTCAATGGCCGTATTAATTCTAGTTAACTGTTCCTTACAACATTCCTCAACCGGTCCTAATTCGAACAGATTTTACATTCTGTTACCGACTTGGTCGCGCGTTTAGTTGAGCCCTTCGTGTCACCAGACCTTATTTTTAATTGAACATCAAAAAGCCTGTTGGCAGTGTCTGAAAAGATTCTCGAAATAATTGAAAATTAACTTCTACGTGAAAAGTATCGCGAAGTGTACTCGTTTAATTACAATTAATTGAATTACTATGAGAGTCACATACAAAATTCATATTAATGTTTTTTCAACCCAAAATAGGAATATTACCCCTTGTCTACAGACCATTATTATTTCAAGCGTCTGAGACACTTCAATTGATAGTAAGTGTACACCATTTTCAAAACTAACATTTAATTGGTTATTAAAACTGTTACAAAGTAGTTTCGGTATATTCATATCTGATACAAGTTACCTGTGGTTAAGGATTAAAATAAGAATAAACACGAATGATTTACTAGATTCTGTTGCGGTAATTGCTTTATTGCTTTATGCTTCTAATTTTCTACTGCAAATAGAAAGTTTAATAGTAGATTCTAAGCTATTAATCGTTAATTCTGAAAAACTTATTAAATAATCACCGGTAGCTAAAGTGTGAATTATTTTAATGATATTGCAATACGTAGTATAATGATTACTAATACATTTTTATTCAGTTCTTCTATCTACATATTTAGAACATAGAAATGTGTTAGAACTGTCTTGAAAATTTTCCATATAATTAATTCATATCAATCACTAGTGACCGTTACACCAACCAGTATGTCAATAATGTAAACACATTTGCCTTTGATTTTAGTTTATATGTAATAGTCTACGAAAATGGAAAATTATGTAAACATCTGCAGTTTAGTTGCCACAGGGTATTAGGTATAACTGCGTCAGATACGAAAATCGTAAAAATATGTGCACACTTTCTGAAGACGATCATTTTCAATTACGCTGCAAATTGGAAAAAATCAGTATCGAATACGAAAGGATGCCACTATTTCGACGATCAGCAGCGGAGTCTCGCATCTGGCAGCTAGTTACTAATCTATTCCTGTGCGAGCATCAACACTGTGATTACACCGCATACCGGCACGTCACAGTGAAACCGGTGCATGTACGCGTGTGGATTTCAAGTGCACGTACACCTTCCGTAGAAATTCGAAGTCATTTCTAATACAGTAATTGCCTCGAATGGGGGGACTGGCACCGATTCAGATTGCGTTCGTCGGTAAACTGTCTCCGTACGCAGCCCGATGATTTATCTGTTCCGTTTTCATCTCGTGTCCCCGTTTTGTAATGCCGCGAAATTTTCGCGCCATCTGATTCATTATGACTCTTCTTCTTCAAAAAAGTCGGAATTTAGGTATAAATTTCATTTTATTGGTATTATACTCCATTGTTTCAGAGATATTTAACGCGCAGTACAGAAAGGAAGTAGTCAGATACTATAAATTTTTGCTTTCAATTAATAACACGATATTTAATCAAATTATATGTTAATGAATGGTTAATCTAGTATATACAGGTGTACTGTAAATAGTATAGTAAAAATTATTATTGATGAAAAATAATATCAATTTTGCATGCTAATCATTGTCTGACACTATACACGCGGAAACCGACAATTATGCCTTGCTTTTTAATTGTACGTACGATAAACCGTTAAATTCTAAATTATTGTAATTCTGTACAAAGGGAGTATTAACTTATATTACGAAGAAAATAACAAGCGTCTACTATTATAACTTCCTACAAATTTTAAAAATTATTTTCATTACTGTTAGCACTAACTATTCAATATTTTCGATAAATCTTGCAATTAATGCAACTAATTCAAACTCGGATCATACCGGCACAATCAACGTTTAAAAACAAAGAATTATTTTCTGCAAATACAATGGCTAACTTTATTGACACCTGCATTTATCTATACATGTATGAAGGAAAATTATTACAAAACATCACTATTACTTTTCAGCGACAGTGTATGTATATATTGAATGGTGTAGATATACATATTTTCTTGTTACAATGGAATTTATTCAGAGTGTAATATAACATTGCGACTGGAAAATCAGCCACTACACGCGCTACGGTCAAGTAGCAACGATTTACGAAAGTACATAGAATGGCGGCCATTGCTCATCGAAGAAACAAACCAAAGCCTAAACCCACGGAAGTCACGGCTCGAGCAACCTTCTAACACGATGGAACTCGGTCTAAGCCAACAGATACCCTGCTCGCCTTCGTTCCCGATCCACCACTATCGGCCACCCCCTTCTAAACCTAGATTCTTGTTGTTTTTACTGCAGTGCACGAGGCCTAAGAAACACGACTTCACCGGAGTCGCGCACCAGGCTCGCCGGTGTAATTATGCCGCGCAGTGATTGGCGTGGTTCATGGAACAGAGGGTGCAAGCGTGGCTAAGCACGAGGGTAGCGGCGAAGCGCGCGCGCGGTAGCGAAAGAGAAAGAGAGAGAAGTAACGAGCCAGGGGGTGGTTGGCGGGGACGAAGGAGAGGGTTTTTAGCTCGAATTCATTAGAAGTAAAAATCGATAGGCGACGCTCTCGCTGCCTCCGCCGGCAACGTTTCGCTTGGCAAAAAGAATGTGAGAGCATTGCCCCCCCCCCCCCTTTCCACTAACTCGCAGCTCTCACCCTGTTGTTCTCTGTCTTTCTCTGGAAGCCACCCTCACACTCCGTTGCTTCTTCCTTCCCGCAGAATTGTGGCTATCCAGACTGCTTCTGCAAGGCGATACTCGGTGCTCGAAAAAAAAACGGCACCAGGGGCGATGGAATTTTACTGTCACGACCACAGGGGTGGAGGCGTTTATATTCGTCTTGCACTTTTCGAAGAGCCATTGCTCCGAGCGGGATTCTTAATCTCGATAAGGAAGAGAGGAATTAAAGGAAAGACACCAGAGCGATACGTACTTGTGGCAGAAGGGAGAACGAGGAAATTGATCTGCATTTGGAATTAAATTGTTGAAGCATCAATGATTCTTATCTGTGCAGATAGTAAACGAATATTGAGAGTCGTATTTTGGAGTATTAACCCCTTACGCGGGGAAAACATTTTCGCACGCCACACTGGATTATTTTACTTAAGAAGCTGGTAAAAATTACAATTTATAAACTTATGAAAATTTTCTTAAATATTCTTTACAAAATTCTCATTTTTATGTACCTAAGTCGATAGGTTGCTTGGCTGTATATGAACCGGTTATTTGCTAAAATGATTAATTTTGTAAAAATATAAGACGTTAAGCACCACTTTAAGCGTTTTGCCATTACAATTTCAAAAAACTCTAACGTCACTTTGACCTATGAACGGGTCATATACATATAGGAATCTCTCTATTCAGCAGCGACGAATATTCACATATATACGTGTATACAGCTGTATCACATTTATACATTTTCGTCTTGATTCGCCAGTGACCCGATAAAAAACAAAGACAGTAGAAATTCTAAAACAACTTTCCCCGTACGAAGACAGCGTTTGTTTTGGTATCGTATGCGCATTAAAAGTACACGTCGCGTTAAACACAGAAATTATTCACCGCTGGCGAACGCATTTCATATTAATGTCCTGCGAACGATATCGCAACGGGCGTCGCTTACTTTCGTACCGTGTCGTGTTTACTAGAAGACGGGACGATGATATCTTTCGTAACTTCTGGCCGCGAAGCCAAAACTCGACAGTTATGCAAAACCACATCAAGCTTAACCTTGATGCTAGGGGGATACCGATCGATCACGAATCGAACGCGTCAATCTCTGACAGTATAGTCCCCCTGACGAGAACTATCTTTAGGCGCCTCTGGCCTCTCCTTCCCCGTTCCACGGTCGCGGTCGGTCCTCTTCTATTCTCTGTCTGTCTCCGTTATTGTTTTTCGGGGTCACCCTATAAATACGGTGACGGGTGTACGAAAAATGTAAGAGGAGAAAGGGCGGGAGGGTGGAGAGGCGATAGGGGGACGACTGCGGTGAAGAAGTGGCAGGAGAGAAACGGCGGAGCCCGGAGGGGGTGGCCAAATTAACGGTAACCACTTCGGCTTGGTCATTAGAGAAAAAGTTTCTTTCCACTGGCGCCAACCAATCCGACCCCAAGGATCCCCGGGACCTGAGAGAATTTTCAATCGAATCGCAATCCTCGAAACGCTTTCGCCCTCATTTTCGCGTAACGAGGACGCGTCGACCCGCCGCTTACACCCCATCCACCAACCACCCACCCAACCCTCCCCTTTGGAATCTTCTGCGCCTGTTGTTTCCTCCTCCAAATACGCAATTCCAATTCCGGTTGAAGGAAATACGTCGACTGAAGAATCGCGTAACCAGAATCGAAACTGGCATACGTATCGTAGAATGATATGGAGAACATTTCTTCTTAGATTGTGAGTAAACGTTTTCAAAACTTACTTTACTTTTTGTGTGGAAAAAGAAATCATTCGTGGTACGCCTAATTCTTGGAATTCATTCTTTTAAACATTCGTATGTTTAAAGGGTTAGAGCACCTTGTGGCGTTAGAAAAATACCAAGCTTATGGTAATTTATGTGTACATGACAATAACAGTTTTCTTCGTTCAAATCTTTTCAATACAAACAGGGATCTATATGAGTAGTATAAATAAATTCTTTTTCATTTTTCCTTCAAAACAGGTAGGGCAGTGTGGGTGCGTGATCTCTGATAACGGAATATTAAATAATTAATCTAAGTTGTCTTATATATTGCAAACTATATATCTAATAATTTAAGTTTTATCTGGCTTATACGTGAGTAAAGGGCAATTTTCTTACAAAAAAATGAACTTTGTGCTTCAAAGTAGTAATACATATAAATTAACTGAAAAACTTGACCGTTGTGTTAGAAAATCGATCTGATGCATGTCTATGTACGTTCCAATAACTCATAGAAATCTTTTTTTCTCATATCTAGGTATCTGGAAAAAATTCAATCGATTGAGAAAAATGTTCAATACCTAAATAGTGTGGAGTCATTAACGGCGAGCAATTAAATATCGAAGACCGATCAAGGCTAGTCCCCCAACAAATTAAAAATTTGAAAAAAGAAGCGTAAGGCGTAGGGCGAAATGAACCCTTGTAATGTAAGGACGAAAAAGGTAGAGCGGATCGCGCCAATGGAAACGGAAAAACTGTTCCTCGCGTAGAATTCCTCGCCTCAATGTCCTTCTTTGATGAACCCACATCGACTCCAACTGCGTCTTTCCTTCTCTTAATTACGGTCCCCCGGGGGATGGGGTGGCAATGAGGGAAGGACGGTGGCGGCTATTAACGTCCAACGATCGAAGGAAAGAGCGCGCTAGTTGGAGCCAACGGGGTACGGGAGGGATAGGGGTGAGGTTGATCTTAAACGAATGGAGAAAGAAACTCGGTACTTTTATGTATTCTATATTTAACGTGTGTGGTTTCGAACATCCGAGAATGGTCGCGATTGGTGGGACTGGCGAGAGAAGGTCGAGGAGTAAAAATGAGGAGAGGGTGGGTGGTTGTAGAAGCAACGATCGTCGGCTGGGATAATTAGACGGAGCGAAAAAGATACGAGAAGACGGACGGGAAAGGAGAAAAAGCGATTTCTGGGTAAAGCGGCGCCAGATAAGACTTAATATTTGATCGTGAGCCCACCCTTGCATCGTTCTGACTCAACCCACACCACCCCTTCCTCCACGATCGATCTACCATCCCTTCGTGACCGCCCCCGCTCTCTCCCTCTATCTCTCTCCTCCTTTCAACGGCCCACTATCAGGGGCAAATCTGTTGACACTACCGGTCGAAACCTTGATTCCGATTTCCGTGGGATCGTTCCGGCGAAGGATCGACGACGTCCTTGGTGAACGCGACGCGACCGCACTGACGCCATACGCTTGATTAACGCGCCCGTGTCTCCTGCCATTTTCTCGGACTCAATATAACGACGCGTTTCGCTGAAGGCTGCACTCGAATGTCTTCTGCAAGTCATTTTTACAGTTATCAACAACCATTTCATTCGAGATGCCGGTTTGTGACCTTTGATTCATGTTCTACTGGCTAGACAACGAAAAATCGTGGATGGCGAGTAACGTTGTTTCCTTTGTATTTTTCGTCGGACAATAATTATATTATTCTAATAGAATACGTTTAGATTTTTATACATTGAAAATAGAATTGTATTAAACAGTACGGTAATTTCTTATATCAGGAACATATTATTAACGTGTACGTATCATACTATTTTTGTACTCATATTTCCTTTAGTATATTAGAAAGTTTTTACAATGGTAACGGCATCGTATTATTTTTTTAAGAATCTCTTGAAAATTCTTCAATTGTGTTCTCGACTGAGATGTTCTAATGTTTTTTTTTAATTTTATATCACAATAAATCCATTCTGTACTTGTAATTTAATGGTTGCAAGTACAACAATTATTTAATATTCTCTCATTCGTATCAAATTAATCTAATTTTGTAGTATAAAATTTAAATTTTACTGATATAGTGATATTTAAAGACTATAATAAGATTTGTTACATCTGTTTTTATTATAGAACCACATAAATTTGGTATAGATCTAACAATATTAAACAATCCTTGTACTCGTAAACGTTAATATATACGTACAGTGTTGATCCGTTTATATGTCAAATAAAAACCAGAAATATATTAACAGGTCATCGACTTCATTGTAACGAATTAAATTTCATTGACAAATTTGGAAGTAGAATATTTGATACTAGAAGTAAGTTTGCCTTCGTATCGATCCCGGTTTCTTTCGTATATTATTCAAGCTTCAGTAACGATTAAAGATTTTCTACTGGTGTTCAAACAAATCATCGTTCAGATTGAGAAGAAGCGCCGGATGTGGGCAGTCCCTCGCCTAATTTAAGTCCACCTTTTCCCCCAGATTCGTCGATTAGAAAATTACTTTGGGAACGTTCGACGCGGCTGGAGAGATTCGCTGGTGTAACTTTAAGTACTGGCCGTCGCCTTGCCTTTGTTCTTTCGTGCCCGTCGCATAGTCACGAAATTCGTTATGTGCAATGTAAATGGGTTTCGTGACTTTAGAAGCGTTTGTTTCATTGCGCTTATTTTAATCGGGAACATTGTACTTCATAAAACTCCGCGCGACCACGTGAACGAACGTATCGGGCTTACAGACCCCATTGATTTACTAAGAAAAACTGTAATTGTATTCATAAAAATATGTACTAACAGAAAAGCTACTCCATTGAATTAATTCGTTGAATAATACATGGTTATAAATACAAGATAACACCTTAATATTGTTTGGTAAAATTTATTTGAGTATTTGTAACAGTCTACGAACTAATTGTGTTCCTTTTTGTCACGCGTGATTGATAAATAATTGGTTAAAATCTTAATGCAATAGAAAGTGTAATCTTTTTCGGAAAATCTGATTGATCGGATGTTATTATAAATTTTCATATTCTTTAAAGAAAATTTGTAAAACACTACCGTAATATACTATAAACATTATTTTTCCTATTACGCCAACATTTGTAAATATTAATTATCTACTATACTCGGGAATCAACCACACGTATTTTCAAAACACTATTTTTATTTAAACATATCTTGAATCTTTCCAGAATTACTAAAAATATAAAAAATTGCTCTACCATTTGTTTGTTAAAAATATAGATCAACACGAATTCTTAAAATCTCCATTTTATTAGACGAACAATTTCTAAATAATACATACACATAACTCGTACAAAAACTTAATGAATAGTCCATCCTTTTCCATAACACTGCTAACATCTCTCATTCTACGTATAATGGTAAAATTTCAGTAATTGTGTCTTCAGTAAACTTATACAATCAGAAACAATTTTAAACACAAATAACGAATAAAATTAACCCGTAGTCCAGGTACCACATTTTCCCGCCAAATAAATCAGCCGATAATTCGTGAAACCCTTAAGTTACATTTCCACCGTACATACCAACTGTACACAGTAAACGCATACACTTCCTACTACAAGTACTCATTTCACGGCCTCGCGGCAACACGCATACAACCGAAATTGGATTCCAACTTTGTAACGTACGCCACGAAACATCTCAGCCGACCGCAGATCCCAGAAAGGGTACGAACCGTGGGTGCAAGGCGCAAGATATCACAAAGTTTTCACGGAGATGCTCGGCCGTAGTGGATGCAAGGTAGCCGCGGGGCACCCTCAAAGAAATTTCCATGCTGAGGCGGCGAATCGATTAGACGCTGGTCATTGTAAGTTCTCTTCCTCCTGGTCGCAGCCTATTCCGCACGTTCACCCCCACCACCCCACCTCACGATATCCCCCCTCCCCCACCGTTACGTTAGCCGTCGGTTCGCTAATACTAGGAAGAAACCTAGACTTACCGCGGGCTCCGCTATGTTCCTACAGGGGCTCGACCCCATGCTGGAGGAGCCACGGCGCCCCATTACCATACGATTTTCATGTTAGCGCCTCCGGGCCCCAAAGCTGCACGACCGCGCATTATACTTAACTTAACTCAGGCCGCAACTCGCCTGTACACACGTGAGATTCGGACGTTGCACGGGTTCCCCCGTAAGCGCGTATCCGCGCGCGCGAGCGCTGGACAGGGCCGGCTGGGGGGTGAGGGGGAGCACTGTTGTGCGCTTGTTTTGCCACTCGAGGCGACGTCGGCGTAGGTGTAGGTGTGGCAGGACCATGGAATCCCGGCGTAGATAATTGTACAATGCTGTAAACGGTTTACTTCTGCTCAACGGCGTAGGCAACCGGGGGTACCTTTTGATCAAAAGATGAGGCTTCGATACGACATTACGGACACCTTCTTACAAAATGCAGGTTTCAAGTGAGATAGTGAAACGCTTCGATTTATTATTCCATTGTTTTTCGTACAAGGAAAATATATAATGTTACTTTGGATGAGAGTCCTTATAGGACGCTTTCGCGTAACTGGAAATGGTGACTATATGACAGGTCTAAGATTGAAAATTTAGCACAAACATTACTCATGAAGTATAGAATAGAAAAGGTTCTGTTTACCCAGATGAATATTGTATATAAAGAAACTTATTTAAACTATAATCTTGATGCATGATGTCACATACTTAAATAGAATCAAAACAATTCAGTAATTAACTGATAAGCCCAAGACACCAAGTTGTCTGCCTTTGCAAGACGATGTTGGGTATATTTTATAAAAACATATGCAATTTTGAAGTTAACTTCGTTATACAAAGGTTGAAATAGTAAGTTGTTCCGGTATTTTCACTGTAATAGGAATTTCACGTAACTGTTAATATTTCACGGAATTATAACACATTTATAAAATGAACATAATTCCTCGTGAGAATTCAGATCTGATTGCCCGCCCCTTGACTCCACTGGGCACCCACACATTCACGCGAACGCGACTACGCGTGATTACGTGTGACTGCTGGGAGGCACTTGCAACAATCGCGGGGATGCACTGACAGGCAGCTTTATTTGCCTAATTACCGGATTTAACCAGGGAAAATAGTAGTGAATGATACCTCGGTATGGTTGGGTTAAGTACGGGCACGCTGGGCGTGTTTCTATGCGCGCGTATATACGCGCGTTCTACGTGCACGCGAGTAATGTGCGTGATGCATATGAAACCGAGAGAAGATTAGAGGTTATCTAACGTGTATCCCGCTCCTTTCCTATCCGTCGTGGCAACTTTAGCATCTACAGGCTTTTTTCTGCTTTTCTTTTGTTTTTATTTTTCTTTTCATTTTCAACGGGTGCGTCGACTCTGCGAAGATCGGTCGGTCTGCAACGCTATCGATGAATTTGTTCACGTGGTATAGCGTTCCGGTATTACTTCGACGATCCCTTGCGAGCGCGCAAAACCTGCCGCGTAAAAGGGAATCAGGCCGAGAGGGGAATTCCGTGTTTAGTTTCCGTAAAGCACGAAGCGTACGCTTGCATGGTGCAAAACTGTAAACGGCGATCGTAAGAGCATACGGAGCTGTCATTACTAGATAATTATTTCCCCATAAAGAAGAAATAACAGTGGCACTAGTGAGAGCCGTCGTTAACCTTCAATTAGAAAATTTAAAGTCTACACGTGGCACACTTTACCCGGCGAGGATCACTGTGCACGCTGTTTAAGATTTGAGAACTATTTTTTGTTTTGCATTAAAATTATTGTACCAGATATTGTGAAAAATACGCCAACGAAAAACTAAAATTTGAACTTTAATCTTGACATCGACTAAAACTAATGTGAAGATTATTCTCGTTGTTTTTTAAACTAACTAGCTTCTTTTTTTGTAATTGATGCTGTGCCATTTTGTTCAGTGAGTTTGTTCATTCGGCTTTCAATAAAGAGATGAAGCATTTGCATGGAAAAGCAGTGATACAGTAGAACTTTCAGTGTTATTAAAAAGTTCTCTCCAGCCGCACTGGTTTCATTGACTACTGCTTCACTTCTGTTATCCCTCTCTTTCGTCGATCAAAAGTTACATACTATTAATTACCTATTTGGTGAGAGGAGGTTTGTAATTATAATATAGTCTACTAACAAGGCAACTTCGATAACCCGAAAATTCTGATTTTTTATTGAAGTTCTGGGCAATTTTTCCTTTTTGCTTCTGTTTGGTTCTTCCTGTTGAAAACACCCCTTAAATGTTAATGTGTGATTTCCTATTATTCTTCCATCTTAAAAACTATAATAGCTACAAAAAATTTATCACATTGAAAATTTAATGGCCTTTTATGTACTATGATACTGTGTAATGAAATTGCTAAAAATTAGTTGCTTAAATAAAATAAGTAATTGTGCAGCTATTAGCTCTTTGCGTCACTATTTGAACGTCATCGTCCAAGAGTTAATTTACGAACATTTCACTGTTTCTTAATGTACGACATCGTTGACCAATTTCACCCTCGACTTGAAACATCGATCTTTCACAAGACCATTATATTCCTGGGATGCATTAATTGAAGACGCTTCAGGTTAGAATTGAAACGAAATCGAACCTACCCACACATTTATAGTCGAATAGGTTGAAAAAGTTCCGGTACATGCTATCAATTACTCTCGTGTCGAGAGCCGGGAAATAGAGTTCGTAACGGAGGAAAACAATCGGGGTAAGGGGTCGGATATCTCGTGTTTAGAATCCGTAAGGCTTCGGGCGTTCGTTTGCACAGCGTAAACGGCGATCACGGGAGCAGCCCGGCCGGCCATTGCCGGACGATTATTTACCCTTCTTTCTGTAGTCTCCTCTCTCTGGAGCACGGATACACCCGTAAGGTTCACTATCGTTACGAACTTAGTCATGAACTACCATCACACGAGTAAAAGTTTAACAAACACTGCCATGGCTAGTGGAGGACAACAGTTTTACGAGGACGCGGTAGTCGAGCGGTGCGCATTGCCTCGGGTCACTGCCGGGTCGCCATCTTTTATTTATGCGCGAGACGGACGCATTTCGACATTCAAATTGGTGAGGGTTACAGGAACCGTTAACGCGTGTAAGAATTTTAAGACTTTAGTAGCATTTACGTTGATACTCATTTACTTTGCAAACTGTTTGCTGGGAACTTAATTTGTAGCAGTCAATATCAATTACGAGTTTCTGAGTCCAAGTATCGTATTACGGTTGTGTATCAATGTGGACGGACAAGTGTTGCATCGTTGCGCATGAAAGAATATCGTACGATGATACGCAACGCTGATACGATAAGAGGATACACAACAAATGGATACGCACCTTTACAGGATGATCGATATAAGCGAGTATCAATTGAACGATCCGAAGTTGGTCTGTCACATGGGTTCTCAGTTTTTACGAGAGTGTGTGACACGTGTACTGCGCGATGTCCATTAACACGAAATTTATTTCCTAATTCAAGAAATATGTACAATAAAGAAAGGCACCCAATCCTGCGCATTCTTGTCACATAAATACTAATAAGTTAATTCTGTATCTATACTTCATGGTAAGGAATTTACGAGTAAAAGATCTTATGCTAAAGTTAAACACGCTTGAACTTTTAGAAACTTAAAGGTGTTATATTATTGTTTTATTACAAGGTGTTTCTGGATTCACTCTTATCAGTTCTAGCATGGATAATGTCGCGTGTTGTGAAGTACAATATTCCGATTGTGATAGAATACATATTAAGAAAATCTGTTAATTTCTGAAAACGTAGATATGTTTTAATAACTCCCTCATTCTTGTTATTAACGCCATCAAAGTTCTTCGTTTTTCTTCCTCCATTTTATTTATACTGTAATACTAGTTGAATACAATAACATAATCCTATATAAACTTCATACTATAATTTGTGTACAGTAAAGACTCTATCAGAGTTGCATAGGAAGTTCCTCCTGAGAGTTTCTATTTCATCCCCACCACTGGAAGGGGGGAGGGGGATGCCATGGAACTTATGAAGCGCATATTTTGTTGCTCCTCTTCCCTGCTTTTGTTGCTGAGGCTCGGGCTTCGGGTAAAAAAATAGATTTTTCATGTGTTGAAACGATTCGCAGTACACCATGGAAGTTCTGAAGAAGTCCCGAGTTTCAAACTCTCATGGAGCCTTTACTGTGAGAATACGGATGTTCTGGGACTGACGCGATAGATGGATGCTATTTTGACCTATAACTAAAAACTTGTTATATGTGGGTTTAAATGACGAATTGTGTATAAAATTTTAAATATATTTTCATTTATTTATATTATATTTATCCGTTTGAGTGCCATGGGCCTTTGCAAAAATCCGATCGAAAAATGCCACGCAGTGCAATAACGCTTCTTAATCCCATATAAAAACCCGCATTGACAAACTCCAAGCGTGCAGCCAGTATGCCTTTACGGATTGGTGGCTAGCAATTTTGGATACTAAACGGGAGAAGTGCGGTCGCTATGTCTGGCACTCAAACGGTTAAGTATTCCTAGGTAAATACCTAACACATGAAAACATAAACAGTCCGACTTTTAAACAAGCAATATAACGATTTCTATAACTGAATCCAGATCACCTTGCATCCGCTGTACGAGGGTTAAGGACAATTATTTGCAATTACATGTACAGCTTTATGCTTAAACGTCCATTTTAAAAAATCGATAGATTTCTTTTTCAGACAATAACTTATCTCGACAAAAGTGAAGTGATTCGCGGAACTACGCGCGTTTTAGTTGCACGTACATATTTTTTATGCAGCCCGCTTATTGAAAGCAATCCGATTGGAAGAAAAATGAGTTCGTTGCTGGGTACTACGTAATCCAGCGGGTAATTTTTTCTCCCCGAGAAGTGACCGTGTTATACCAGCGACCCTACGAGACACGAAGCTGCAAATGTCGCATTGTGGACCGGCCAATAAAGTCGCTCGTTCGCCCACACAACACCGGAGGGCCGTCTCGCGACGGAGAAGGACACAAGGCGTGAGAGCGGGTTACGGGCGAGGAAGGAGGAGAGTGGAAGCTTAGAAGGCACTATTGGAAACGCGCCTTGTCGTAAATGCCTCGACTCTGCTGTCGTTTCTTTCTCTTTCCTCGGTTTTTCTTTTTCTCTCTCTCTCTCTCTCTCTCTCTCTCTCTCTCTCTCTCTTACGCGCCTTGTCGTAAATGCCTCGACTCTGCTGTCGTTTCTTTCTCTTTCCTCGGTTTTTCTTTCTCTCTCTCTCTCTCTCTCTCTCTCTCTCTCTCTCTCTCTCACTCTCTTTCGCCCGAAGTGCTTCTTGCTTCAAAGACGCAAGGTCGGCTCGTGGGTGGCAACGATAATAATTATTGCCAGGGGGTTCGAACGATCGATCGACGATCTCGGATTTGCCAGTGAGATCTTCTGCGATCCCCTTTATTTCTTGTTGGAACGCAGCTTTATCACCCGGGCCCGGGCCTTCGAACGTTTTCAGCATCCGGTCGAACAAAAACGAACACAACGGGTGGCGTATACACAATTTTGCATTTAATACCCGCTGTACTTTATGCTGATCAAGAATTCAAGCCTCTTTCCGCGGCAAACGCGAGATTTTTATGACGGCATAGTTTTCTTCGGCGTGTCTTCGGTGCGTTATTGAACATCACTGGTCGCGGATGATCCGTGAAACGTTCTCTGTTATACGTCCCCTTCGAATTGTAATATTCGATTATTTTCATCGATCAAACCGCGAGGGACGATAAAAAAGTTGTAAAAAAAGGGACCAAACACGAGCGCTTTCCTCGGGATGCAGCACACGGCATTACTAAAATGGTAACGTGTTTGATTAACCCTTGCTCGACCAAAGGAACGTTCAAGAATTTATGCACTTGAGGCGGACGTTTATCGTTAATTTACGTTTAAACTGTAAGGATTTCATTTTTTTCAAACGTCCATAGGATATTTATTATCACTCAAAAAAAGAGATTTTCGACTTTCCGGCAATCGAAAAACACATGTCTTCATCCACAGAAAAAAAAAAGAGAAAATATCCCCCAAAGGGATTCTGCTTCTTCCTACGCCTTAATTTCTTAAACTTAAACCATACGTATCGTACGCTCGAATCGTCGTTTACATTTTTCTTCCGTTTCAGCAAACTTCCCGACAACGGCGCCAATATACATCAGTATCCCTTAACAGTAGGAAGCAATCTCGGAAGAGTTTCATCGATAGAACAAGAAAAATTCCCTCGCCGTACGCGCGGAAAAATGTCCGCGCAGTTGGTCGTGCGTTACATACATGGACTTCGGCTTCGATCTCGCGGGCGTGACAGTTACGAACCGCGATAACTTATTAGGCAATTTGTCCTCACAGAGGGAAGAAGAAAAATCGCGACGGTTTAATCGACTCCGTGGATCGACGTTTGTCCGTGGAGTGTCCCGCGCGAGGCTCGTGGGCAGCGCGCGTCCCTTACCGGACGCTCATCGATCGCAATAACCGTCGATCGATCGCGCAGTTTCGCCTTTTCGAAACGGCCGATCGTTCCGCGTGCCACAGGTCTGCGCGGAGATTTCACCGGATGATTTTTTTGTCGCGTTAACGAAGTTTCATTGGTCGACGATCGTCGGTCGATGGTAAAGTAGGGGGAGCTCCCCTAGTGGCGAACGGTTCAGATTGTCCTTAGGTAAATAAAAATACAATATTTTTTTTATTGTACATTCAATACAAGTTAACAACGACAGAAGTTAAAGTAAAGAAACAAAATAACCAACATTATCATAATATTCAAATTAATCAACATTAAACTTTGACATTTGATTTTAAAGGAACATTAAATGGCACCTAGTACCGGTCATAGAAAAAATAAGTAACCTACCGGAGGACAGTTTCAAAATATGTAGTTTACAACGATCACAAAATTTGCGATATACAGGGTGTCTCAGATAACTTGATCACCTCGAATAATGACTTAACGATACACTTTGTGAAAATTTTTAGGCATGGAACTTGAATGGTATCAACGGGCACATATAAAGTAGTATTTGTTTTGTGGGTGGAAATATTTCAAAGATTTCAAGGTCACCTTGATTCTTTGTAACAGAATGACCTATTTTTTGTACCATAGACCGATAGAGTATTAAATTCTGAGTACAAATGTGTTGACCTTCATACGTCCTAAACCTAATAGTTAACGGGATATTTACAAAATAATTTTTAATACGTACTTACTATCTGGAAGCTATAGGTAGGTGTTTAAACTGATGCCCCTACACTTCAATACAGCGATTATTTTGCACATATGTCGTTAACTATTAGGTTTAGGACGTATGAAGGTCAACACATTTTTATCTATGGTACAAAAAGTGTTTTACTGACTTAAACCAGTATGATTTTGATACCGGTATTATGCTATCAAAGCAATACCGACACCGATATATTACCGAAAACCAAAATAATTACCGGTATTTTTTCGGTTTCTATAAGGGTAAAGCTTATATAGGGTTATACATATAGGGCTAAGATACAACTAAAAATCCCTGTATTTTACGTTTCAGTAGAAGTCCCTGTGTAGATCATTCCGTTAAAAAAAATCAAGGTGACCTAAAATCTCTGAAATGCTTCAACCCACAAAAAAAGCAGGTACCTTATAAGATGTCCCTCTGGAAGTCATTTAAGTTCCATGCCTCAAAATTTTTATAAAGTGTACCGTTAAATCAGTATTCGAGGTGATTAAATTAACTGAGATACCCTGTACGTATTGATATTATACATGGAGTAGATGTACCAGTAAATTGAACACGTACCAGTGAATAAACATTATATGATTATAAAAACGAGTAAATCAAGTTGGTAAAGTAAGCAAATGATTGAATACTAATTCTTTTTAATTCCTTCTTTCATATTCAAACACTTCTCGCGCCGCTGCGCTGGTTAGAAATGTTCATTTACTTAATACTGTTCGCTCACTGGTGAAATTTGTATTTTTTCTCCTAAATTTAATTAATCACATTTCTCGATTTTTCCAATTTTTCAAATTGAAATCTATAGGTTATAAAAATGTATAGATATTAGAAAATCTAATGTTCATATGCCAAATATTTATTAATACTATTATTATTTAATATTTGATTTTAATAGTTACAAAATCTCTTAATTATTTAGTAACTGGTGCGTTTACCCAATATTTAGTATAATCATCAGAACGCTCAGAAATATCGACACAAGCCTCGTGATTCTTGGCAGCCTGAGCATTAAATCCAGTCCTCATCGTTGCTCTTTAAGCAAACTACCACACGCAGTTCCATTCTTTTTGTTTTTCGGTGTGATTTCTCCGGTTATCTTTATCTTCTCGGGTCTATTTATCTTTTCAAACTTATCTCCCAAGTTTCTCCTCAGTTCTTCAACATTTTCGTGTTTCAATTATCAAACATATGGCTAATGTCCGATTTTAGGTGCCGTCCGGGATTAGAGGAACTCCCCGTAATAATCGTCGTAAGGTCGATCGGCCGATTGGTTGTTCACCGCGTGCGTTACACGCGGTGTGTCCAGTTCGTCCTACGGATTCCTCTCCCATCATCGTCCATCCTCGCGTTAAATCGACTTTTATCTCCGTCGTGCGCTGTGACGAGTATGGAAACTCGTGGGTGACAATGACGATAATTGTACGGACGAACGTGCGCGCATCGCGCCGCCTCAGGGACACTTTGAGATGCTCAACGGAAACGACGGTTGTTCCCTAGATGGGCGAAACAACGCGCACACGTTACCCCCGCGATTCGTGGGTGACAGTAACGATGCCAGGTTTACAGCGATACCAGGGGAATCTATCGGGGACGCCGATCGGCGTAGTTTGACGTTGGTTTATACGCGTAGTTTCGCCAGGACGATGTCGCGATAGATCGCTAGTTTAATGATAAAACGGAGCGAGACCAGTGTCTTGGGCCTATGGAATTCAGACATGGGCGAAAAAGATTTTGTGTAGGTAAACGGGGAAATTTTCTGTGGTTCCCTGACTGTCTATTTCTTGGACTGTGGTACGCTTTTATGAGTTGACTTTGCGTTGTATACGTTACACGATAAATATCGGAATGAGTGGTGTTTTATTTGCGAGACGTGATAGTGAACGATGTCCATGGAACTTAGGTAAAATAAAACAAAACAGAGCAATCGTTATAGCGTATTTATGGTAACTGATCACATTTAATGATGTGAGAATAATGAGCCAATGCTTCCAGGGATTGTCAACAGTTTGACTGATCAGATTAAGTTGATGTGAAAAGAAATACATTCAGTACTATTCGTGGTAAGCGGATACGACAATAACCAAAACACGACTTAACGGAGAAACTTTGTACCTACCTATAATCAAAATTTCGATCGGCCAAACTACAGAGATGTCTCGATGAGTGCAACATACTCGAGTCCACTTCTGCTTAGCTTCTGTTTACTCTGTTTTACTTGGTTTCACAGGGCGACTCCCCCAGTCGTGGGAATAACGCCGTTTCTTATGTCGCATTCATCGAGGAATCACTGTATATATAAGTACAGTATGTGCAACATGCAGTTCCATTTACCTTCGGAAAGCCTCGAATCTCTTGCTACTCAAGAAGTATGCCTTTGTTTCAGAAAATGCGATTCATTCTTATAACGAAAAATTAGTTCCTTGCAAAACAAAATATCATACGGCTACAAAATAATTAACATTTACGCGAGATTATTTGGTATTTTGTATAGAAAATACAAATGGATATTATTTTATTTACTATAATCTTCGTTGATATTCACGTTCGTATCACTCAAGAATTCGTATAGAATTTGAATATTTATAAAACAACTTAGGGAATTCAAACCAACAGAATGTAAAAACCATTGAATATGGAAGAACTAAAAAATAAAAGGTGAAGCAACTAAATTATGGAAAGAAAAACTTTAAGCGTCTCATAAACGCAGATACGAAAGGTCAACCAATAAGGCCATCCTTACAGCACCATGTTCGAAAAGCCAATCAAACACATTTCAAAAGTCGCCAAATACTTCATTCAATAATGATAATTTCCCAATTGACATTCACACGTGTTTACACAGTCACTTCCATTGCAAACGGGTTATTCAATTTTTCCCTCGCCGATAAAAGTTATGCAGCACACGCTAAACTCGCGCAGCGATCTCATTCATCCTGAAGACCTACTGGTTCAAATCAATGAGTAGAACTCGTGCCATCCAGATTTATTCTGGCACGCGTGATTCCAACAGCCGGGAGGGATAAAAAAACGGATGCAAATCAGCGAAGGGTTTGCTGCCGCGTATCGAATGAAAAAAAATTCAAATTCTGTCGTGTGTCCTCACGTCGGCTGTGCAGCGCGCGCGTAAAGGTTCAGGACTCGAGGAGGACGACGAACATTATTCAAATTCGTCGTGTGGAGATTAGAATTAGAATCGTCGGTTTTTGGACACGTGCCCCGCGCATCCGTGATCGCCGCGCGCAATTCAGATCCCGACCAAAATGAAAGGAGAGAAGCGTCTGAGTCAAGGCGGAAGGGAAATATTCAAATTCTTCGGCAGGAGACACGAGCCGGAAGTTGCACGCGCCTCGCGGCTTCCCGATTTATTTGCATGACGCGATAGATACACTGAAGCAACCTTCCCCGGATTATAATTGATGCCGGGAACGCTGATGAGAGGCTGGAACGTACACACAGAATTTATTTCCATCTTTAACGAGGGTGAGAGAACGACGCGAATACCACGCGAAGATATCCAGTGGGTCAAAAAAGTATTCGTACACCCTTTAAAACAGAACAACTCTTTCAAAATTGCAACAAGTGACTCGAGTTTCTTTGTGAAGTTAGAAGGATTAGTATACTAAATGATGTGTTAACAATATTTTGAAAAAGTTGCAATTTGTCGGAATCGCGAAGAAAATAGTAAAGGTCGCTTTCTGCGACCTTTTTATCTGAGATTGTAATGAAAATTTAACGAATACATTGCTTAGATTTACCTATGTTAGTTATATGCATACAGAAAATTTCATCGTAATCGGTTAACGTTGTTGTGAGATACAATCGGTTAAAAATGTTGAAAATCGCAGTTTTTCGCGACTTTTGACCTACAATTGCAGTATATTTAAAGATTCTTACATCTTTCGATGCCTGTTACTCGTTTCTGAATTAACCGATTTCAATCAAAGTTGCAGCATGTATAACTGACATAAATCTTCGAAATGTCTTTATTAAATTTTCATTGCAGTCTCGGACAAAAAAGGTGTAAAACACGACATTTACTATTTTCTTCGACATTCTGAAAAGTCGCAAATTTTTCAAAATTTTTTAACTGATCATTTAGTAAACTAATCCTTCTAACTTCACAAAGAAGTTCAGGTCACTTGATTCAATTTTGAAAGAGTTGTTCTGTTTTAAAAAGGGGGCGAATACTTTCTTGACCCACTGTATGCGTTTTGTTAGGTGGTTCTTGAGGATGTTTATGGAAATC
This sequence comes from Dufourea novaeangliae, assembly GCF_001272555.1. Lineage (NCBI taxonomy): Eukaryota > Metazoa > Arthropoda > Insecta > Hymenoptera > Halictidae > Dufourea > Dufourea novaeangliae. The sequence continues at coordinate 1,014,358 of NW_015374123.1, read as the reverse complement.
ATAGGTGCCAAAATTTCTGGACAGATGTGTCAAGTGTATCATTTAGTACTTTCATAGAAATAGGTGTAAGTAACAACTACAATTTAATCATTGTGCATTGTTCAAAAAATTGTTGCATTACTATTTGTTAGATTGAACTTGGTCTAAGCTAGAAACAAATTATAGAAATATTCTCACGTATTGTTTGATCATGACATGTGTAAACTATGGTGACAAATTAACTTACAAGTTTCTCTGATTATGAATGGAATTAAAATTTAAAACTTGAGTGTGAGTCAAATTGACCCCAATAATGCACGACGGTTAAAAATGTCATTATTCTATGACCCTGCACGTCATGTTGTGATTACATATGAAAATAAATTAGAGATGGAATTTATTAAAGAGTAAATGAGAAAATTAAAAATACTTCTATTGTTATTTTCTCTTCGATCATAGATCTGAATTGAAGATTGACATAAAGATGTAAACTGTATTAGAGTAGAGTTTAAATTTAAAGACGAAAAGAATATTCTACTAACTCGTCTTACAATTACAATGATGCTTAACCTTTGATCGCTATTTCGGTTAATTTAACCCGCAAGTAAATTTTACTTATCAACTGTATCTTTTTTTATGTAAATTTATCAATTAATTGAAAACCAACAGTTTCTATATATTACAATATAATCCAATGTTAATTTTCCCCTTGACATATTCCATAAATTAATAATATAAGAATCGCATTCAAGAAGCCATTAGTCTCCGTTCAATTTTTCAACGTCTTTCTCAAAGGGGACTTACATATTTCATTTACATACGTATACGTCACACGTGACTCAAGTAACCGTCGTAAGCTCCAAGGAAAGCAAAATCGAAGATTATTTAGAACCGCGGTGGCCGTTACGCACATCTCAAAAATCGAACGCTCCGATTGAGCACGCCTCTTACAAAAGACGCCCTAGGTTTTTATCCGCGCCAGGACCTTTCCTTATGCAAATTCAGCCCTAGATCCATAGCAGCACGCGACCCGACGCTCGCTTGAATTCAAATTCAAATTTCCCGCTGGTAGTATATCTGCGATTTTGCATCGTTAATTTCCATGTAAAGCGTGCACTTGTTACCCCCTAACGTATAAGAACGGAGAAAAAGGGGATACCTGACTACCGTACGGAGAAAAAAGGGGATTTTTCACTTTCACAATGGCGAAAATACAGTCAATGCACGCATCGCTTTCATTTGCCATTCAATGATAATCCACAGCCGTCGAAGAATCGAAGTTTTACCCGAACAAACGATTCGTCGGATGATCAGAATAAAATCGTTGCAGAAAGGGTTAACGTTAGAATTAACAATACATGGTAGATTTAGAAACAACAAATGTTATGTGTCAGTTTAAATAATCAATGCAGGCAACAGAACTTAATAATATATTATTCTTTCTTCATTGTTAAGTAGCAAATGTTGCATTGCCAAAACTGATCTGCACACTGTGGACGTTTGTGCGAGATCCAATTTTCATTTGCAACTTAACGAAAATCAGAATTAAAGAAAGGAGTAGTTAACTGCTAAGTCATTTATATAACAAAATAAGTATTAGTGTTTTTTAAAACTTTTACTTGAGTGTGTTGTGTATATTTAGATTTCAGTTAGTACTGAATTGTTTACAGTCTCGCAAGGGAAAGACACGAGGACTTTGTGGATAAAATTTAATGCAACACTAAATAATTCTTGGTATATGTATTAACCATTAAACTCTCAACTGTTTTTATAAAACTCGCAATAAAACTTTGAACTCAGATCGGCTTCGTTGTTTTTTATTTTATATCTTACAACAAATAAAGAAAGTCTTATACACCACTCATAGAGGTTAGTCCTCTTAATTTAGTTAAAAAAATCAACTTTTTCCATCTCATGCACACTTTCACTACCCCTCTTTTATTCTTCACCTAAAAATCAACTGACCAATTTGTCCCTAAAATAAATTTAACGCCTTTCTGACGCGAAATCGAGCAGTTGGCCAAGGATCAACGTCTCGAGCACGAGAAAAGATTTAAGGGTCGAAATCCTGGCCCCCTTCGCCCGAAAACCAGATCAAAATCCTCGTTTCTGTACCTTCCTTTACAATAATGAGAGGATCATTCGGTCGTTATCAGTTATGCATTCTCGCGCGAGTCAAACCGTGTTGTGTTTCACCCGTGGTTCCCACACCTATACCTGTGCCCTTAATTCTCTGCCATTGTCCCCCAGCTGGTCCAGACAGATACACCCAGGCGAAAGAGAACAGATCACGGTGTAGAGTTGTCACTTCAGTTTCAGCCAGGTATGGAGGAGAGAATGAATGCGTCGTGGATCGGTGAGTGGGGGGGGGGGGTCCTGAAAAGCGAAGGGGCTTCGCTTCTGAGACAATAATAGAAACAGTACTACCCACCCTTGGCACGGCTCAAATACCTTAAAATACATGATACACGACGAGCCTCCGCTCCATTTCTTCTCTTTCGTTCCTCTCCCTTCCGTTCGACGTTTCCCTCTTTGTCACCCGACTTTTTTCTGGTCACCCTCTTTCCTCACCCCGTACGATACAATTAAAGTACGTTGCGGTCTTTAAAGCGGGCCCCCTCCCCTCCCACCCCAACGCCCCTTTAGGTGTTGTTCGTTTGTCGTCCGATTTATTCATTCGTTGCTCCCGATTCTCCGCTGATCGACCCGATCGACCGGCTCTCCTTTATTCCACCAACATAACCGAATTTTTATCACCCCTTCGGTTCATCGGTTGAGGCTCGGAGCCGGCTTCCATGTAGATTTTTTGATTTGCGGGTTCAGTCGATCGTTACCCCACGGCGCATAATTTCCTTTGATTGTAGTGAATGCGTCGCCCGGAATTGGAATCGTGTCGACCGGAAATCGTTTTCTTCTCTTTTTCTTTTTCTTTTTCGCCTTGTCCGAGGCTGTTGCTTATTAGTAAGCTCGCCTGGAATGGATAGAGCTGGTCTGCATTGTGCGTGGATGGAAATGGTTGTAGGTACTCGTGAAGGAATGTTCGAATGTAGCAATCGATGGAACTTTCGATCAGCACTCAGCTGAGACTACACGGTAATCATTTAGTAATATATAAATAGTTAATAATTAGGTGTGCCAGTAAATTATGCAATATTTTCTTAACAAGATGACAGTATGGTGTAAATGCGCCTGTATCTCTCTGTTCTTGTGCTTTATGAAAATGGAGAAAGTTTTCTGGAGTGTGATGAATAATACAATCAACATTAAATATTAAGGGAATATAGGATTTTAATTTTCGTGGAAAGAAATATTGAAATCTGCAAAGAGAATTGTTAACTTCTCATTGATGCATGTAATAAATGGAATGTTCTTAATGAATAAATCATTCTTTCATATTTACGCTTAGTATTAATTATTATAACATATATTGTAATAAGAAAAATTAAGTAAACAAAAATGCAAATGCATAAATTCTAAAAGCGGACTTTTCTATGGTCTCTGCAAACTATCCCTACTATCTATAAACTAATTAGTAAAAACTATTTATCAATTACTACTCAAATGATATTTATTTAGTTAAAAACAAAATAGAGGCTGTATGGAACTGTATTAAAAGTGGTACATTAGTAGCATTAAGTGCATTTAGTACAAGTGCATAAAATCCGTAGTCTATTAACATTAGAAGTCTGAAAATTTTATTTTCATATGTGCCATAAAACACAATCACTTTTTAAATATCCAAGCTTAAGTGTCAAATGGAGAACACTAGTGTACAAGTGTTCTTAAGGTTTGTTACTTGTAATTTCTTCGTATTTATTTTCTATAAGATCAATTGGTCTAGATCTAATTTTTCCTGAATACACTCGGAGTCGAAATGGTTAATGCATTCGTTATTTCTGGGGCACATCGGAAGTTCTCGTTCCAGAAGGTAACTCGTGGGAAAACGAGCGAGCGAATCGAAGCACGGCACATTTTTCGCCACATTCCTCCATAATTCATTTTCGCTCTTCACCTCGTTCGTTCCTTTTACCATTCTTCTCCGACACGGTCGATTCGCGTTTATTCATTCGAATTCCAGACGGCTCGCGATCTTGATAAGCAACGCGAGACGCTTCGTCTCATCCACCGTGGCCTGCGCATCTTGGAAAATCGAATTCTATAAATAAATTACACGAAAATATACTTCCTGCTCCTTTACACATTGCTTAATGCGTTACTTTACTGGGAACTCCGAACAATTGCTTCGAAATTGTTCCTGAAAATCATAATTTTCGGAAACGTTTGGAAATTTTCGAAAAATACTACATTACCTTTACCATTTTAAACACGAAAAATGTTGCGTGTAATAATGCGTTAAATAGTCTGCACTACTAACTTCATGTCGTACCTTTTTCATTCTTTCAACGTGTAATGCAATTGGGTAATTTGTAATTAAACATGCTTCACTCGAAATACGTAATCCCGTTTGGAAACAATACGTATGCTCAATAGTTGAACAAATTAACAAACTATAATAATAATAATAGTTTATTTTCAGCCTGCCAGCCATGAAAAACACTCAGTTTACAATTAACAAGCTATATTATTACGAAGAAATCTGTTTTAAAGTTATCCATCTTTAATACTGAATATTTTCCCAGATGTTAGGCGGTATTTAACGAGCCACCTCGTATAGTGAGACTATAAAATTGGATTATTTTTAAAAGCACAGTCAGGGTTAATCCTAAATCGATATCTTACGTTTTTGTAGACTAAACATGCGTCACAGTTCTTTATAATCTGATTTATTTATACTGTTTGGTAAAATAGAAGCATGACTAACGACCTTGAGTAACATTAACATTTGCATACCTGCATCGATGAATTTTCTTTTTAAATACCTATAAACCATAGTTCACAAACAGTTTATAAGACCTACTTTATTAAAATGTTACATTTCATGCAGGTTCTGTCGCAGTGAGTATTGCACCAACTTATTCCACGTTTTTTTCCTGACAGGTTTATTTATTCAATTGATCCACGCCGCAGAATAGTCGCGTGACGGTTTCCGCGCAGCGGTCTGTTATTATTACTATTATCGCGAAATAATCAACAATAAAAGAAAAAGTAATCACATTAAGGACGACATCGTAACGAAGATTTATCGGTTAATTTGCCGGTATATCGATGCAGCCGTGCAACGGGGTTTCTACGTTACTCCGTGTAATTTTGCGTGTTCGTAACGAACGACGATCACTTTTTCCCATCGTGTGGCATCGGTTTGATCGACAAATCAAATTTGAGCTAGCTGCGCAGACACGATGCGACGATTCTTTTCATAGCAATCCGTAACGTTCCTGCCGGGCCACAGAACAGGCCTAGGTCTAGATTCTTCGAAATTAATGGACCGCGCGCTTGAAGGCTCTTCACGAACACACTTGAGCCTAACGTTCTATTCGAGTAGCATCCTAATTGTCTGCGAATATAAATAATAGTTACCTTAAAAAAACAGATGCAAATTATTAAAATATTTGTAATATTTATGTCAACAATTCACTACGTCTCTGTTATATTATTATTCTTTTGGTTACAGATTTTATAAAAATTTCAATCTCAGAGTGTATTGATTGATTTCTGTCGCCATATAATTGGAAATGTATCTCTTACTTGAAATAGATGTATGTACACTGACGTGCATAGTCGGCTTCCGTTAGGGGAAAAAGTAGCGTAGTTGAAGGGTCGCATACCACTTCGTAAATTTCAAAAAAGTACTGAAATAAATGTTAAACTGAATGTTAATTTGACATAAATTTCAGTAACTTCCGAAACCAAGTGGTAGTAAGCCCTTCACTTACGCCCCTTTTTCCCCCAGCGGAAGCCGAGTTTGTACGTCAGTGTACTGATGAATTAGGTGTTATATTCGTATTCATATTAAATAATACTTCGTCACTTGAATACGATGTTTATGCAAATTTCCAATTTTATAGGCTATTTTACAAAAAATATACTAAAACTACTGTGCTACTCGATGCGATGTATGATTTCTAGTATATTTCTTTTAAAAATAAAGCTAGATATTGCTACTATACTTTGTTGGTGTAGCGAGATCGTTCAGAGAAAAGTCCCTCTAATTACTTGGAGTAGCGTAAAATCGCAGACAAATTAATTTGCTTCGCTAAAGGATTTATTAAAATACAAATGAAATAAAGTTTCCTTAATCGTAAGCTACACTCTTCATGTCAAGGTGGTTACACACTCCCGTCTATAAGTATTAGGACACTTATCGAATGTGAAACAAACTAGAAGAATCACTACAACGCTAATGGTGACATTGAACACATATTGTTTAGAGAATGTTTGAACTCAATAGTTACTGCTTCCATTAACAGAAAGTCATAAACATGGTATAAAATACACTATCCGCTGCTGCCCCCCTCCCTCCCCCTAGCCCAGAATGTGGACTTGCCTCCTCATTACGTTAAAGTATTAAATAAAATTGTATTAGAATGAGGTTGTTTAATTTTAACATTCTAGTGTAACTAATAATCATGTTACATCAATTGAAGGAATAGATGCAATAAGGGGACTAGCGGTTGAGAATGAAAAAAATATTTTTGCAGAAAAAAACAGCAAATTAAAGCTTATATTGATTTTAACTATACGTATCTGTATATAATATACTCTTGCTTTTAATCAATCTCCAATTTCTTTTCTTTCTGTATGTCTTTTATTGTTAAGAATTCTGTTTATATCTTTCTGTTCTTACTTTTAATGGTAAATAAATATGTAAATAATTATTGTAAAAATATATAACTCTATTTTGTGCAACCTATCGTATAAAACACATACAGGTACCTGATGGGAAGTGTTATGGGCGAAAGTCAGAGAACCTGCCCCCCCCCCCTGCCCAGACAAAAATCCTAGGTATGCCAATGTCTGTATGTTATACATATATACCATAGTCAAACCAGGTGACCGAATATCTATGAACAAGGGTGTACCTACATTCATGTCTGTTGCAAGTGAACAAAATACATAGCCTAATTCATTACAAAGAACATTTACAACTGTACAAATATTAATTAACGTCGACCTCAACTGAAACGAGAATCTTTCCCTCTTGGGCGATCAAATTTTCCTCATCCCCAGGCAAGAACCCATCTGTGTCCCGATTTCTGTCAAACGCAACGCTGCTCTTATAAAAGGGCGCCATTTGTCGCGACTCGCGTCGCATGCTCGAGCAATCACGAAGACGTTTCGGAATCTCCCTCCGAAACGTCGTGCCACCGCGCGAAGCGTCACGCGTCGTGTCCGCGATGTTACAGATACGGATCTCCAAGCGCGTCGGATCAGTATCGCTTAAACGATCGTAGGATGTGGTAGGTATCTCGTGGCGCACGGACGTCGGGCAATTTTTCTAGGTGTAGCTTCCTGCCTGACGTCACAATTAGCCTGATTATAATTACGGCAAGAGAAGGCAAGCTGCCCGCGAGCCGCGAGCGAATCGACGAATGGTGCGACAGAGAAAGAGTGGAAAGGAATGGGTGGGGAAGGGGGAGAGGGATAGAGTAATGCACGGAAGGGATGGGGAGGGGGGAGACACGCATTAACAGTGTGGCGAACGGCGGTCGAGCTGACAAGCGAGATAATTAGGTGGAACGAGACAGGACGTGCGCATTAATTAATTAGCCCAATCTAAGTCCACTTCGCTTATTGCGCGCGCCCGTACACGAACTGGACACGACCTCAAAACCTATCCGTGCCGATTTCGACAGACACGAAACGAATGCCATCCTCGCGCCTCGCATATTTTTCGGCCCCCGATCATCCCCTCTTCCTCCCCCATCGCCCTTCCCCCATGCCCCCTCGTCGATGACAGAGGACTAATAATTCGAGCGACGCGATGGTACCGCAGAATTCGTGGCACCGTGAGCGATTTTGCTTGTCATTAATCAAGCTTAATTTTCGTTCGTTAGTTCGAGCCGGATGTCTCGTTTCCTTTCTTTCTTGCCTTTTCTTGTGCTCCTGTTCTTTCTCTTTGCGACCGCTGCTTTCCGAGATATGAAGTTTCTTTTGCACGGGCTGGGCTGTCCGACGATGGTACGTAAGATGCCTTCGAAGTGTAGTTGCAATTTGAGTTGCCTTACCGTGAATTTAGATTAAGAAGAAGTTTGTGAAGAAAAGAGATGTAGATTTCTTGGGTAGAATTTAATATAATTAAAAGTTTTAGTGATAACTGATAACTATCTATGATCGCTGATTGCTGCAGACTACGATTCAAATAGTAGGTACTTGTCAAATGTGCCTGAGATCATGAACATGAACCAATTCAAATTTTTGGAGAAAGTGAATTGGCAATTTAATTTTTAATGTGTCAACTGTGAAAAATCGTTTATAATTGGACCGCTTAATGACAGTTATAATTTGAGTGAAGTGGAAAATATTAAGGTGTGTTTCTCGAAACGAAAAATGGTGTATGACGTAATTCACGTTTACAGTGAATAGCACAAATTTCGGTGGACATTCAGTTACTAAACATGACTGTGTAATGAATTAAAATATTTGTTTACTTTTTTCACATGAATTGTGAATAATATATTGTTTATGCAAAAATTATCCTACAAATTTTGCAAAATACCTGTACATCATGTATTTCATAAAGATATTTTATTAATGAAGATATACAATAGTTTTGTTTGAGGCTGTTATTATAAATGAAACATACAATTAATTTCTAAAAATAATTAAAACAGTACTTTTAATAACGATTGCAATTACTGCCTATAATTGTTTCACAATTTCTATTACAATATTAATTAACAATTCTTAATATAAAACACACCTTTCATTGGTTACGCATCGTTTGATTTTTAAAATTAATTATATGAATATTAAATTATTTGTTAGTTTCTCATCTGTTACATTACTATCGTTAAAACATTCTGTAACTTTGAAGAAAATATAGAAGGACACTTCACGATTAATCAAAAAATGCTCAAAGTGAATAAGGACAATATAACATTCCGTATAATATTAATTATACCAAATAATACAATGTACCTAATAGAATAGTAACCCGCTATTTCTTGGCGAAATGAGCACTCATTTCTGTCGAATTCTAGAATCTATACTGTTTCACTTGTATTAATAAGGATTTTCCAACATCTCACACCACTGCTACTTACAATTAATGAAAGGTTGGGATAACATTTCTAATTTACAACATCTCACAATTAAAGAACAACAGTGGATTACTTATTGTCACACCTAATAAATCGTAGCTCCAAAAGAACAATAGCCTCATTTCGACGGTTACCGGTTCACCCCATCCTTCGTTCCTCGTCCGCACGAGACAAGACGAAACGACGTGGGTATCGATTGCAACGCGACTTCAAAATAATTATGAAACAGCTGTTTAAGCGCGAGCTAATTACGAACACCTAACGAGTGTCGCAATGCAGCGCGTCGGTTAACCACCGTGGCCCGGGTCGGCAAACAGTTCAAGCCAGCGAGCAAACTGGTCTCCGTCCGATTTCAAGCGGTCCTGGCATCGAGCACAGCCGCCGCTCTCTTGCTCTGAAAAATAATTAATTTATGCTAACGAATGAGAAGCGTAACGGCTGGTGCTCTTAAATTCGCGCCATTGAGCGGCCAAGTGTCCGTAAGTCCCTCCGCCTGAGCATCTTTCTTTCTCCCTCTCCTTCTACGCCTTTCTTTTCCCCGATTTCGATCTCCCTCCTTTTCTCTCGACTGGTCCCCAACCGAGAACTGTTCGGAACTGGTTGCAGAACTCGTGAGACGCGGCCAGCAGCCTCCCTCCGGGAACGAAAGAAAAGAGATGCGAGCACGAGGAGGATCAACCGACGTCCTCTAGGAGTATCTCTGCAATTAATTTTATTGGCAGGAATTAAACTGTATACCCCCGGTTTTCGTTCGATCCGTCTGAAACCCCGCGGATTGATTTCCTTCGAGATTTCGTGCACGCTCGGAACGGGTTAATGTTGGAACAGTCCGGGGTAGGGGCGCGCGAGGGAGTAAGTGTGACGATTTTTATATTGGATCACCCCTTTGTTTTACCTTCCGAGAACACGACGTCGGCGGAGGGAAATTAATTGTTTTCGATTTAAATTGACTTTTCGTTTGCATTTCATTTAGTTCGCGCCGAGTTTCTTCGTATTTGCGAATAGTGAAACATTTTATGTTGTTAAGAAATTTGTCGAGAATACTTCTGTTATTCAAGGGAGAAAAATTATTGCACTGAGTGTTTATTGAACAACTGTCTCTGTTCTATAGTGTGTATAGTCCTTGTAGTACTTTTTTACACGCAACAACAATTTGTATACTCATTTAGAAGCGCTGGTGACTTTAATTAATTAATTTGCAGTAACAAACGAAGTGTTTGTAAACCCACAATCCTCGTGGCAGTTTTACGCTTTCTTATAACGTTATAAGCAACTGCTATCATATCCAAGTTTTATTGTTATACAGAGTATAAAAAATCTTAGGACTTGTTCAATTTACATAAATCCGTTTGAAAATAACTGTAAAAACGGTTTCTTAAACCTCGAAGGAATGATCCGGAAGTAACGTGTAATTCATCGGCCATGAGTCCTTTATAAACCATCTAAGCGTCACTTGCTGTTCAGAAGTCAATGAAGAAAATAAAAAAAAACGTTTCGAAAGATTTTGTGTGAGTATGAACGCATCGGGTGTCGGTTCCAGTAACAGTTTCGAATATTTTAAGGGGTTTCCGAAAGAATGAGCGCGGTGTGCATTCATCGTCACCCTCCCTCGTCCGCCAGTTTCGCTTAATCTCTTTTCTCGGGAAAATTAAGTGGAATTCAGAGGCAGCCGTTCGAACATAACTCAGTAACAATGCATTGGTGCGAAGACAGCCTAGGTTATATGTACAGTCGCCGTTCTTTCTACCCCTCTGACTTCGCTCCTCACCCCAGCACACACTCGGTCCTAAGAGAAATCTCGCCAAACCACCCTCTCTTACCTGTACACACCCTGTTATGAAAAGGGCATTTATTATTTAATATTTTTGTTCTCCACTGATGAAAAATGGCGCACTTCACTCATATTATATTGTTGTTGGGTTTGATATTATTAAAATACAGCAGAATCTAAACTATATCGACACTTTTTATACGACCATCGCATAATTTAACATTCGTTTATGCCAACAATAGGGTTGAACTATAATACAATTTAGATGAATTTCACAATTTTAGGCATACCAATGAGTAACCCAATATTTTTTTGATGAACAAGTAACGTAGATTAAATTCGAAATATGTTTAGAGCTTCTTCTCTTTTAAAAAATGGTGGGGAGTATTGAAGGTTAATGATGAATATTGTTGAAGCAGCACCGCATTTGGATTTTTTCAAAAATAAACATTAACTTTTGAAAAATATAATGAATTATTTATTCGTACAGTAAATATATAATGTATTTACGAGGGAAAAATATATGTCAAAAGTGAAAAAACAAATAAGGAAGAACACTGTCTTATAGTAAATACTCCGAGTTGTTTCAAAACATTTGTTGCTTTAGTAATTAGTAGTTAATTTTTTTTATGTAAAATATTGAAAAAGAAACACGTACCTATCTTAAGATTTCTTCAAACTTTTTCCATACATGCATGAATTTAACTTATAATTATAAATGAAAAGAATGTTATACACAATAAATGGAGACGTGCATGTATAAAAGATAATAAATGTTTGTTTTATGAAACCAACATTTCATCGTGATCGTGGCAGTTTTTAAATGGCTGTGTAAAGGTTTGTGGTAATTAGTGTCAGTAAGAAGGAAGGACGCTCTTAATTAAATATAGCGATACTTATCAAGATAGCGTGCTGCAGAAGTTAGTAATCTAATCAAGCCGTTGTATAAAGTTGAAGTAACAACTGCACGAAGATGTTCCTGTTCTTTAACTAAACGAGAGAATCTAGTAACTTCGGCCATAAATATGAAAATTAACTTCAGTAGCGATGAAACATTTATATACACGTACTTACGTACATAATAATTTGCTGAAAAATTGGTACATTAAACTGAATAATTTTTTTACGAAGTAATGAAAGCTATACCATGAGTATCGTGTTTACCGTGTTTCTTGTAAATTAATTCATCTTTTTTAAAAATTAATAATATAAAAATTTGTCTTCTTTTATATTTAATGATATGGTGACAAGTATTAAGTTTACCGAGGCATAAACAGAAAATATACAAACAGTGTATTACTGCAAGTTTCATAGATTGTTCCTACTTCTGTACAACTTGATTCAAAGTTATAATTGATGATTTAAATATTATATACAGAGTTGGAAGCAGCTGAGTTGCCGAACACCAAAAAACTGAACAGCACAAGAGCACGAGAGGTATTTCACCGACCAATGGTTAGCACTGCAAGACGCTTCGTCACTACTACATCAGTCCAAGTGATTACTCTGTTATCGGTCTATCTCACTTGATCTCGTGTGTCCCGTTCGCTCTCTTTGTCACGAACGAATTTTATTGGAGGGCTTCTCGTGAACTCCCAAGTATACCTCTTTGGATCAACAAATAATATTAAGAACACATGCTACGAAATTAATTTCAATTGTGAAGTTGAAGATTACATAGTTCCTTAATATCTACATCCTCTTCTTAATGACAGTAAAAAAAGTTTTAAAATAATCAATCGTACGTAACAAAGTGTGATCAGCATTACAGCGTTCAAACAAGTCTTCCATTCATCTGGTCGAATCTTTACTTCCGTCGAGAACAACATAGACAAAAGCTATTCAATTTCATGGTCGAAATTAATGTCGTGAAAAATTGCTATAACAGTTGTCCAATGATCGATAGGTGTATATTCATTTTCCAAAACTACGACAAATCATATTTTTACACTGTCCGTAAAGAAACAATTCACAATATAAAAATTTATTCAAATTTTGAAAACATTTGTCACATAAATTATCACAGAAAATACTTGGAGTCCTAAACGGGGTCGTAAAAAACTTGTAGTGGTTTAAATCGTGAATCGATGAATTTGCGGAATCACAGACAGGAAATCAGATGAAACATCCCAATAAAGCCCGGGTAGAAACGAAAAAGGGGGCGTTGAAGATCAACCCCATCGCTCAAAATTGGTCGGACTTTCTCATGCACCAAATTTTGGACGTGAGTCCTGGACCGAGGGATAACAGTGGTAGATGGGCGGGAACGATGAGAATTTTATAACGAATAAAATTTTAAACGCCTTATAAAACCTGGCAAGTGTGCAGTAGCAGTCTGTAATATGGCTCGTATATCTGTTGCCCGTGCTCCGACTCGTATACATAAAGTCTCTCCCTCTTTCTCTTGGATTTTCCCTTTTTCTCTCACTTTTTTTCTATCCTCTTCATTCTATCCACCTTTTGCGTTTCCATTCTTCACTCTCTACCCTCCCTTTTCCTTACTGAATAATTTAACAAAATTTTAGAAATTCACTGATTTATTGAACATTATGTTTCATGGATTTGTAAACATCATTCCCAGATTTCTTAGATATTCGATGTAACAATAAACTGGAGACTAGCTTTTCATAATAGTAAAATGATATTGTAATTTAAATTTATTATATTTTTGATTTTCGTGAAAATAAATATTAAAATTGATAAAAATAATGGATTATTGATTAACAGATTCAATACACGGGCTGTTTAAAGCTCCAAAGTAAAAGGACAAAAAAGGTGTTATACAAATACAAGATCTGAAGCATTTCATTAAGAAGTTATAATAAAAACATTAAATACGAAAATACTTTGTTTATGCTACTGGGTTTGGCAATTTAAAAATATTAAATGTGACCAATATAAATTGAATACGTTAAACATCACACTTGCTTCTCATTTTTAATTGTTGTTGAAAACATTGTAATTTTTAATCACAGTTGCAGAAGAATACCAAATTCGTGCCTATCGTCCTACAAAAAGAAACAGTATTTTTTTTATTTCTCGTGTTCTTTTCTTCAACGATCTATAGCCAGCAGCGTGATATTAAAATGGTAGCAGCATTGTATTATGCGTGACGGCGTAAAATGGTAACACTTCGAATCGCGCCGTAATCGATCCAGCGTGATTAAGAATAAACGTGAAACACGATAAAGGGTGACAAGGGTGGTGGGGCAGAGGGGCTATGAATAAATGAGTACGAGAGAGAAAGAGAGATCAGAGGAAGTATGGTATAATGGCATAAACCGGTCAACGAGTCAACATCGCGGCGGCTGCGACGGAGAGTGCATATGAAGTCGAATATAAATCAAGACATTCGGACATTAGAGAAATTGAAGACTGAAAATTGAGGGAACAAATTTAATGCCCCGTGAACCGCATGCTTTGTTTCTTTGGGCGCGTCGAGCATGTAAAAGTTAGGAATATAGGCAACGGAAACAAACTTTCATTACGAGACTAGAACTATTATTGTTTTCTATTATGGTTTTCATAGATTAATGTAAATTATATAAATTTTCGGACATATAGATATGAAATTCTATAAAATTTATACATAGGTAGGTATATATGTACTTTTACTTCTTGATGTTTTTTATGTGACACAATCTTCAATCCTGTACGACCCCTTTGAATGTTCATCGTAATTTTTTAAGTGCACCACTTTTACTGTGTGAAGAATAATATAACTAAAATAATATTGTTGACATTAGTTAAAAATGTTATTGGACAGAAGTTTAACGACGCGTTCTTAGAGAATTTCATTACCGTAAAACTTACTGTTAATAATAAATATAAATATACACCGTGTCGTAAATTTTTTGTAATTACCCTTCTGTACTCTGATTCAAAGTAATCGAAATTTCATTGTATTTAAACCTGTGCTTGCTGAAGTAATTCCTTTATATTTATGACCACAATAAAATGTTATTTTCATGTACTCATTTATTTTATACAATACATATTTTTATCAAGAATTTACTGCCACTACGAAACGCACTTCTTGTCTGTCATGTCATATTCATTTCTGTTAGCACGTTCGTCTCTTACGATTTCTTATGATCGCCATTGTATGGATATCGATATACCCAAGCAAACCCTGATTGGTCAGTTAGTTATTTCTTTGCCGAGGTGCAGCATCTTCAAGGAAAGAGAGGTATTAACCGTATCTCGTCTTAACGCCGAGTCTCCGTGCAAATAAGTCTTGTACTTCTATTTACTCGTGATATCCCATGCGATTTATGCGTCTCTACCGGGTGTCTGACAATCAATGATCAATTGAACCATGTATGGACAAGGTTTTGATGTACCTAAAATGAATAAACTACGGATTTGATGCATTTATCGTGAATGTGCAAAACACATAACAGTTTCCGTAAATATTAGGATAAATTTTACTTTACTTTGGATCTAAGAAAACCTTTACTAAAGGTAACAAGTCTGATATAATTTGAGTTCAATATACACAGGACCTGAAGCGTTTCATTTACATAAAGATCCACAGTCCTATAATGAATTTATAATATTTAAAATTGTATAATCGAAAAATTATACGTACCTTGGTATTTATAGCATACCCGAATATTTTTCGAATTTCTGAGTAATTTCCGAATACATATTCAAATTATACCCAATTTATTAATGCAGTAATATCCTAAGTACATAGTACATTACTAAACAACTTCTATATTTTGTTTAATTTCAGAACTTATTCGTATGATATCTAAAAGATGAATAAATATGTTGGAGTTAGACGCTTGCTGTTTTCTGATAAATGTCCAAATCACACTATGGCAGGTTAAATTAAATATACAAACAATTCATGTCTATATAGAGCTTAATGAGTGATGTACGGAGCAATAAAACCGTCGAAACTTATTTTAGGACACCCAGAAAGTGATAACCATCTACAATATTAAGTCAGTATGGATGAGATTTTGAAATTATTTTCGATGAGAAGTCACGTCTATACAATGTCTATAACTCACAACCTCAGATTTCTATTCTATTTCTGTAAATTCTCATACATCATGTATACAGGAAGCTTCCAATTTCTAAACAATGTATTATTTATTAAAATTAAATCTAAATCAATGATCCTTTAAATTTGTTTCTAATAACATTAATTAAATCGACATTACCGTCGGGAGAGAAACAATCAAATTTCAGAGTGCACGTAACTTTCTACTTCTACAAACATTTCTATCGAAACCGTGTAAAAGATTACGATCTTACTGTCCACGATGATTCTCGTTCCCTTTTCTCAAAAGGCCTTAATCATTTATTTACCAAGAAATCATAACAAGCATTCCAAACGGGATATTGACAGTAAGAACTCTGATCGTCAAATAAAATGTATAAGCGTGCAATCTTATTAATTATGCTCCGACTTACCTGCTGTGTATACCTGTACCACGTGCGCGTGTGTGCGTGCGCGTGTGTCAGTGAACGCAACGGACAAGGTGCCAGACGAAGAAAAGCTCACATCAGTGAATCAGTATGAGTTGTATGGTCAATCCAGTCGATATCTCGGATGAAGATCGACGAACGAGCTTCGACGGCGAGTATAATTAATTACCGAATGAGGAGGAGCCCATGGATACCACCCGGCGGGAACTAGTCAGCATATACTCGTCATAATTCCCAGAAAACTCCCTTCCATCGTCTCTCCTCGTGAATCCGATCGTGAATGTTCCGCCCGATACTTGACACTTCCCTGTTCGTAACGAGCCACTAAACGCTGAATGATTGTGTTATAGAAGTTGGAAATTGAATAACTAAAAAAATCTAGAATTTTTTTCTGTCGCAGTGTAACAGGATAAATACTGGAGGTGTGGGAAGGTAAATTGCTAACAGTTCACGATCCTACGATCTTTGGGATCTCGAAACGTCTATTTTTGGAGCAATCAAACATTGACCGCATTTAATCACACGTGAAAAGAAAAATACTGGATGTTTCTATATGTATGTATTTATCGGAAAGTTTACGCTCAGGTGATTCATACAAAACGGTATCTTAAAAGAAACAGCTTATCAGAAGATGAGATTATTCATTGCTTATATTATTTTCTTACCTTCATTGTGACAAAAAACGTTTGATTTAGTAATTTCATCATTTTCAACACGTATTTTATACAAAAATGTGTAATTAACATACTATTAATTGCTCTATATGATCCTCAAAATTGTATTTATTTATCATTTCTTTATTCCGGTGAATTTTCAGCTAATATGTTTCTTCAACGATCTGTAATAAAAACAACTGCTTTTATTGGTGACGTATTTACTGTCCAACTATTTTCTCAAATTTAGACTGAGGATTAAACTGCGGACGTTTATTGTACGACATTTTATAAAGTAATTTATGAAGATAAGAACAAAAGTAGGAATTTCTTACTTCCGTTTAGTATTTTATTGGGTTCGGAATAAAATAGAAAACTAATTGGATATGATGAAAAATTTGTTTCTTGATTAATGCATAAAATACGCAGTCTACTGATGATTAATGCAACTGCTATGTTTTGTACAATTTTCTTCTTCACCTAAAAAACCTCTTAATTGAGCTAATAGTTGCTATCTGATTCCTTCTCTTCTAAATTAGTTCATAGAAACGTGAATTTACATCAATATCTATAGTCTATTTGTAACAATACCGCCAAAAACACACAAAACCCATACAAGAAACACTGTCCCATTCCACAACTAATCAAAAAAGTCCAACAATAATTTCCCATACTCGCTTCTTTTATCAAACCTAATGCAAATTATACTGTAGAATCTGTGTAAAAAAACACAATTATTAGCGAGAAGTATTCGATTAAAGAAAAATGCAACAACTTTTAGCGCGACCTGATATACATGTATGTATACGTACCCATGTACACATCTCGTGTACAGGCTCTAGCAGGGAACACCTGCCACGAAATAGTAGAGAGGAAGAAGCCACTGAAACTGATACGAAATTTAGATGCCCGTTTAAGCACCGCGTACGCGTAAAATCTACCAACGCTGCTGGTCGGGGGCATTATAAAACTGCCTTATGGCTCGATAAATTCCGATCAGCCTACTGAAATCCCCAATGGCCACGTTCGAAATCTTCGTTCGCTGGGGGCAACCACCCCCCGTGGACGCCGTCGCATTATGCTTCGGCGCATAGTTTATCCGTCATAATTCTAGGAAACCCCAAGTCCACCTCGAGGACAGACACAAAACAAGATAGAGGGAGAGAAAGGTAGATGACTGAACAACACGGGACACCGTCTACGTGGAGGGTTAATGTATGGAAATGCATTCCAGGATCAGAATGACCGGTGTCATCTGGGTCTCCTCTCGGTCCTACGGCCCCGGGGCTTTTTCGCTGGACTAGTAAATCTGTTTCGTCGTTCCACAAGATCATCTCGCGGTCACCACGCGCCCTCGACCTTTACTCTGACACGCATCTTTCAGCGTTACTTTTTCTCTTCCCGCGCGCATCACGTCCTTTCTCAGCCGGCGTTCCTCTTCCTGGCTTTTTTCAACGAAGGCTGTTGCTACACGCCTGGAATCTTCCGGTGTCGAATACCTGGAAAAGTCCATTCAAAACGGACAATCAATTCTTTTTGTATCTCCACCCGTCACTTTCAAAAGCGAGTGTGACTCCTAAGATCTAGATTGCAGGGATTATTCCGTCGAGATTATTTCGATGATTTGCCGAGACCTACAATTTCTAGGCGCTATTTTTGTTCTCCTGTTAGGCTAGTTTTAGCGTAACGGTTTTTTGAAATGATACAACAGTTTTGTAATTCTGGAACGACGAGCACGGTCACTTTTTCGTTGTTTAGGAGAAGTGTAGAAATCAGAGGAATTACTGAATAACATTTTTCGGAAGCCTAATCTACAGATTTATGCTCAAGGTGAAAAAGGATTTGAGTAAAATTATAGGTATTTTGCCAATACCTATATTAGTTACATATTATATTATGACAACTTATTATCTTCATATCAACTTTCAATTGAAAGATGCATTTCTTAATGAATCTGTTATATACTTTATTTAAAATTGATTGCTTTTAACAATCTCTTAAAGTTTCATTTATTTATTTATTATTTCTTACTTTCACTTATATTTGCTCATATTTTAATTTTGAAAACTGTTCAACTCTTCATACGTTGATAAAGACAAATCATCTCTAAAAACTGATTTTATACATATTTTTCAGGTTTAATGGAATTATTCCTTAATATAAATTATTCGCGAATAAAAAACACTACAAAATTTCAATTATTTATGCCATACATCGGAATACAATATTATTAAGTTTTTGTTATACATTAATTGAACATAAATAATTAGTATTTAAATATCACCCATGTTATCATGCTAAATTCTATAATCGCCATTTCATATACTCCAAAGCACACTCCCCAAGTGTTCCCCCTGGTTTCCTCAAACACACTGCTACGCCCAGACGATAATCAGTTATCAACTCGCCCTCGAAGGATACCAAAAAACGTTTTACAACGCCGATAAACCAGCTCATCGTCGTCCAGGCTATCGCGAGCAAACTCGTCGGGACGAGCATTAACGGCATATTCTAAAACTCCCGTACGTCTATACGCCTCTAATTATTTCTTCGTTTGGCATTGATATTTACTTGTGGCCATTACGCGATCTTGTGGTAAAAATTACAAACAGTTATATCGGATTAGCTGTCCTATGTAATATATCTATATATTGTCAGTTTCGCTTTTTAATCATTCCAAGTATTCTTTCTTTTGATACTATGGATACGCTTGAGTATTTAACAACAAAAATGGAAGATTCATCGAGAATTTGGTTTCTACGGAAGCAAACTAAAAGTAAGATGTGTTGTTAATTGTATGACTAAAATGGCAAAGCTTCTATTGACAATACTATCCGTTTCCATTATTGACCTAAACCCAATGACATAATAATTGTTGAAAATGGTTTCGGATATAATGTGGGAGTTAGTCATTTAATATGTGAAAGTAAATATTAAAAATTGCAAAGAAAGTGTCACCCTATGTACAAGTCTCCCTTTGTATTTCAAAAATTGCAATTATTTTTTTCCAGATAAATATATATATGTTTGCACACATAATCATAACTACTTGAATGTACAATGTATGGTAACTTTTGATATAATAAGTTAGTTGTCAATTTAATCATTTCATATCTCAAATTGAACCATGAAAGGCAGCAGGTGTTTAAAAAAAAAACGTTTGCACTTTTTACTAAGAGCAACGTCACAACTGCATTTTTACAAGTTTGATTGTATTATTTCTCTCAATAATTACTGAGATTTCGTGAGGACTTCCTTTCGTTACGTTTGATGTTTCCAGACAAAAAGCCAATAATATCTAATTGCTTATCGATTTCCGTGGCTATTCCACAGCAAATTAAATGGCCTGCATTAATTAATATTTCGCCTTCTATAAATTTGCGACTGTCTGCTGTCGAATTTGTAAATTCTAACACACCTACTATTTAACG
This sequence comes from Dufourea novaeangliae, assembly GCF_001272555.1. Taxonomy (NCBI): domain Eukaryota; kingdom Metazoa; phylum Arthropoda; class Insecta; order Hymenoptera; family Halictidae; genus Dufourea; species Dufourea novaeangliae. The sequence continues at coordinate 993,921 of NW_015374123.1, read as the reverse complement.
ACAGAAACATGACGCTTCTTTTCCAAAACTCGTTTCTTCACAACACTATACGACGCTCGTGTGACACCAGTCCTATTCTGACCCGATTACAGAGCTTTCTGAACTCCGGTGGAGTCCTCAGAGTAATTTACCAATTCGCCGGCACGGATCCGCTTGACGATTCCAAGAGGCATGTGTTTCGTTCCGCGCCCCGATAACCTGGACGATCTTCGCGGCGCAATTTTTCATGGCCTGGATTCCCGAAGCGGACGAAAACGACGCACCAGTGACCTGAAAACGCGTCTTTACTGGCCACAAGTCAATTTTTGAAGTTTTTTTTGCTATAAAGTAACAATCCATCAACCCTTCAAGATCCAAAATATTATTTATTTCAGATAATTGTGTAATCGAGGGTAACGTTCTAAAGGCAAAATGTTGAAATTCAAAGTGAAACTAATTATTTTAATTACTAATTATACGACAAAAAATGAAAGATTTGAATTATAGTTTTATGCATATCACTAACTATATTTCGATTATTTAATTGTATTTTAAGCGTTTTTTAATCCATGTACATACAGTGTAAAGTTTATAGCCATTTAACTTTGAGAAAGGTTTTAAAAAAATGATTAAGAATGATAAGCATCAGACTTTTTTAATATGAAAGTTTAAACAATTGCTAAGAGGAGCATATAAATTTTAAGTGCAACAACCTGCAACCTTTTAGTGTATACGACTTTTAAGAAATAGAAGCCCGCGGTATTTTTTCTTCTGTACATATTGTATCCAGGCACATAGGCCGCTTGACTCTTGAACAGCGGCTTGGACTCAAATAGTTAGAATTTTTTTTTAATAGTTGAATAATTTGGAATTAACGTCGGAAATATAATTGTATAATAATATAATTGTATATGTATAATGAAATAATTGTAATTATAATATAAATAATATAGTAATATAATTACATTATATTACTGATATCGGTTACACTGAATAACTGTAATATATTGCGTTGAAAAACGTCGATACATGTGTCTTTTTCATTTTTACCATGAAAACCGAGTTCCCAGACCATGTGTACGTAGTATTGAATCCGCCATCTTGAATTTTTGATGTCAAATTCGTTATCAGTGACCTCGAAAACTCTTAATTACCAACTTTTAAAAAGTTTCAATGACATTTCGACTTTCGGCTAGTAAAAACGCGTTTTCAGATCACTGTGCGGCGAGCGGCTCGCCCCTGGCCTGTGGTCTTGTCACGGGCGAAAGTGACGCACCTTGTTTACACACCTGTGCGCGGTGTGTGAACGGTCCATAATAACGCCGGCTTCACACGAGACCGGGTCTCCTGTGTGCACGCGTCGACGAGCCTGGCCATTCTCTCTCACTCTTTCTCTCACGCTCTCTCCTTCTAGCCCGTCTACCTGGACCACGCTCAGAACCATACAGCAGACAAAGACGGTGGAACGCAAAGAAGAGGAAGCAGAGGCGGGAGGACCAAGGTGATCTGACGGTCCTCGGACCCGGTCCAAAAGGTTTTAGCGACGAAAATATAAAACTATAGAGACAAGAACCTGGATGATCCCGACGCAGGAGGGGGAGATAGGTTCTTTACAGACCAGTTGGTAGCACCGACAAGACAGCCGACATCCCCGCCCTTTCGCGGGCCAGATTTGTAACAGTACCGGGGCAGTACCAGAAAGGAGAGATCTTCCTCCTTCCTCCAACTAGCGTGTAAGATATGACGTGCCGAGCCGAGTATTATGTAGAGGACGTGGAACACGGATTTTATGTTGATTACCAGCCCCGCGTTAAGGCTGATAACGGGTAATTGATAGTCGGACTGTACTTGCATTTTTCGCTTTTGGGGAAAATATGAATTTGACCGGGGAAACAACTCGCGCTTCGCGACGCGGAAAAAAAGAGACAGTGATGATTAATGTTTGTTCACGCATCGGAAAAATTACTGCGCTATTCATGATTTTTTTTCTTTGAAATCGCATTTGGGGAGATTAGATTTTTGCGATATTTAGTAGAATTAATGATTAATAGAGTTATATTTTGAGTGACAGAAGGTAGAAGTAAAGAATTCAAATATGATTCTCTACGTAGATGTTTGCAATATGAATTATAAACTGCATAATGTATGCTGGCGATGAATCAATTGCTGGCCATACTGAAAATATTAAAATGAATTATGGAAATAATTTCTAATATAACTCAACACCACCTAAAAAACTTAATCCCTCAGGAACAGAATAAAAGATAAGCCTTGCAAAATATACTTATTATGATCTTTAAAATCATATAATTTCCATTTTCAACTTTTTTTTACAATGAATAGTTTGGTAGCAATTTGAGTGAACTATTTCATCGAAGTTTGAGAGATTAATCTTCACAATGCATACACTGATGAAATTTTTAATGCTCTGTAAGTAGTTCCTTCATTGAGATGCTGTTGATGCAAAGTAAAATTGACTAAATTGTCGAAAAATTTTCGAGTTTTGTCATTCGTACCCTCCATCTATTAATTGTTCGTGAAAATTTCGAATATAACATTGACACATATTCAACAGATCAGTTTGCGAATACAAGATTATCATTTACCATTACTTTTACACACAGAGTTTTCAATGCAAAGAAGTCACTTTGTCGATTGGTTGAGAGAATGGTTGTCACAATATGTAGAAATTTTCCCGCACAGGTTCGACGAAGAGGCAATTAAAGCAGCCCCTTCTGAATCAAAGAATGTAAAAGGGGGTATAAAGAGTTGAATAGGCCTATAGTTGTGCGCGGCGTGTGAACGTGTGCGCGCGTAAAAAGAACGGTTTTACGTTTCTCTATAATAATGTTTGATCAGCCTATCGATTCTCTCCGCCGACATCGAGTCAATACATGCACTGTACGGCTCGGGGGAATTGGCTCCAATCTAAACGAGCCGTGGCCACAGACACGGCCTAATCACTACAAGGATATTAGCTAATCTCGACCAATTAGACGTAATGGCTGGATTAAGACGGATCGCACGCATGCTAAAATTGAATATTATATAATCCTTGCCAGAACCATGCCACGTTTCCCACGTACATATCACGAACTCAGACGTCATTAGCTGTCGGCTTCTACCTACGGTCGGTCGTGGGCTCTGTATGGGACTCGAAGAAAATCAGACTAACGATCTTCTCGAACAATTTTCTCCGGCGCAAACGCCGCACGGAAAGCTTTTGTTGCTCCTGTCTGGCCTGACTGTTTTAGCGATTGTTAACCGAGACCGTTCCGGATCGTTCTGGAAAATAGGAGAAAATAACAGATCGCGGTAATGTCAGTTCTCACAGTCAGTGAATGTTGATGGAACAGAAGGAGTTGAAATCGTAGGTATTCAAGACTAGGAATTATCTTACATCTTCTGTTGCATTTTAAACATTTATTTGAATGGACTCGAAGGACTACTACAGTAAATACGTTGTATCCAGCGCCGGATAAAGGAGGGGGGCTCTAGCCCTGGGCCCCCCGTTCTGAATCTTCCATTTCGTTATGATTAAATGGTATTTAATTTTATTGAACATAAATTTCACTTTTTTTAGATTTATGTATTTTGGTGTGCTGTATTATACCCTCCCCCCCCCCTCCGCGTTTTTCAATCAAGGGGCCCCCAAAAATCTGGTAACCCTGGGCCCCAAAAATATTAATCCTGGCCTGGTTGTATCGCTTCTAAATATTCAAACCATGGCAATATTTACGAAATCCACAAGTGAACTATTTCGCACAATACACATTTATTCACATCTGCTTCTATGTTTCATGAGTTTTGGACATTAATATGAAATACGATATTTTGTAACGGCTAATCGCTTGTAATTACGTTTAAACAAAAGTATTGGAAAATACTGTTTGTGATCAAAGATCTGTCGTAAATCTGTGAATATTGTAAGCACACAAGTTATCAATGTAATTCATTGAACATTTCTGTTGAATCTCACGCAAGGGGTTGCAATAAATAAGCGTAATTAACAATAACCAATAATGTGTACATATATTTAGGACTGTGAATGTTTTACAATAAGCGTGTTAGTAATATGAGGTGGAACAATTGAATCAACCGAATTGAAACAAATTGAAACAAATGCAACTCGCGATGAAATTATGGCGCCTTTGCTAGTACAGACTCCTCTCTATTATCGTCCCGAACTCTGGTCCGCGCAGGAACAATAATCTTATAGGGGGAAATGCTTCAGACACTCATAAATTTGTTTTTTGCTCGAAATCCGAACCTCGGCAACAAAAGGGACGGAGCAACAAAGTATGCGCTTGACATGTTCTACGCCCCCCCCCCCCCAGTGGTGGGGATGACGCGTGGACAATAATCGTGTAGAACAAGCCAGACGCTAATCGAGACGAGTCTGTAACGCCTTTTTAACGGTATATAGACTGGTTTCCAACAATTTTTACATGTCATTTTGATTAAAGAAAAATATCTCCCATGTACTACCAGTCTCGAAATCAAAGTAACAATATATGGAGTTTAAGATATTTACGAGTCATACTGAATCATAGGAGTTTACCAAATAATTACAATGTTTTTATAAACATGACAAAAAAACAATCATTTCCATTATTTATTTATACATATTAAACATAGTTACATCTAAAATATAATATCCGGTAAAAGTTACGTTTTGGGGATACAGCTCCGATAACCTTGACATGTGTTGTTAAGGACACTCTTCTGAGAACGCCTCAAGAGGTTTTAGCCGTCGCACGTTTTTTATTAAAAAGTTAGTGGCAAAAGAAATTTGCAACACATACCAATTATTCCAACCAGACTATTGTTACTTTAACCAACTCCGGTCAGTATAATGCTTCAGAGTTGGTTAAACACAGTTCAGGAAAAAAAAGTTATTCAGAATTGGTAAGAGACAGAGGAAGAAAAATGTATCATTGTTCTTTGAATAACTGTTTAATAAACATTTGATAACTAAAAGTTTCTGAAGGTCACTCAGGAGGGTGCCCTTAATAACATATGTCAAGGTCATCGGTCATTAGAGCTGTATCCCCTAAACGTAACTTTTATCTAATATCCATTTTAAAAAAGAAAATATGCCTTGTGATTGATGAAAATCATTTTAAGATTTGAAAATGTTTCAATAAAAATATTAAATTCACATAATAATTGTATTCCGAGTACGGAGCAGGGAGCACCCACTGAAACGGCAACAATACGATTCCAAACAATAGTAAACTGTAATTAAAATACGCTTACGAAGCGTTGACAACGATTCGCGCTCACGATGAAAGATAACACGTATCAGTAACGCTTCTAGCGTTAATTACGGTTATAAAATCGCCGCGGTGCGACGGTCCACCGTGAATGAAGATCGCCTCGAATAATTACGTTCGCGGGTTTTATTGGGTAACATCGGGGATTCCGGAAGTATTTATACCGCCCGACAAAAAGTGGACACGCAACGATGGTATTAACCACTACACTAAATCATTTTCGAGAGTCCAGGGAACGATCAGTCGTTCACGAAACCTGAGTTTTCCTCTCGATAATCGTGGTTAAGCTGTCTAATTCGACGACGAGATAAGGGGAAATTTTCGTTGCACGCCAACGAGACATCTGTGTTTGTTGTGGAACGTCTACATGTCGGTCACTCCACTCGGCGGGGTAACAGGCAAACGACAGTAAGGGCGCTATTATCGACTGTTTGCCATGCCTTACCTTGACAACGATAACGATAATCTCCGAGAGTGCCGAGAGAGTCCCGGAGACGCGCGTCAAGACACGCGGTTAAATGGTTTGGCGGATCGCCCCGTCGCAGACACTAAAGACGTAAAATTATTGAATAATTGACAGCCCGTATAGATTGGAATCCGTGATTTAGAGCTCCGTATTTTTTTCTTCGAGGCGAGGCCGTGTATACCATTGCGGATTTTTACCATGCACGCCATTTGAAAGGTAGTGAAGCAGAACGTTATATGCTCGTACCTACATGCACAAGATAAGATAAATCGCGTAATTTTTATAACCTGTGCTTATTGGGCAGTGAAAATTTTATGTTCCATAAATAAATTGATTTTAGGAAAATCGAGTCGTTGAAATTGATATTCTACTCTGATAAACTCTGTATTCTGCAAGCATTTCGTCAGTGCGTAAGAAAAGGGTATGACTCATCGTAAAATGAAGTAGGTACCTACCTATGTAATTGTTCTGACACGATTAAGTAGACTGATCCGATTACTGTTTATGTAACCACTTAAAAAAATGTCTGATTAATTGACTATGATTAACATATAAAGCTGAATGAATTGTAAATAGTCCGTAAAACATTTTAAGAAATCGGGGGAATTGATTTGTGAGCAACTTGAATATTGAATATGAATATTCGAATACTGAACGAAATAGACAGTATTGTAAAATCCAAAGAAGATTAAAGAATGCGTTGACACCCGAGAATAATAAATGTTACTGCTTTTCTACCTACTTTAAAATGTGTTAGGTCTGCAAATAAGTAGTTCTGTATGATCATTAGATTGCGGCTGTTTATGGATTTATAGGAAATTTCAACATGCAAAATGTAATAAAGTAAAGATTTCAATAAAATTTAATGATATTTATGTAGGGGAAGATTTCCGAATTCGAACCATTAAAATATTTTTCATTTTAGGCTGATAGTAAAATTTTTTTTTAATATTTGAGATGTAGCGGAAAAAAATGTTTCTACTTTTGTCTTCAAAATAATGTAATTTATTTTTTCCTAGATATAATATAAAAAAATATAGACACGGATAGTTTTTTATGATTGTCGAATCGGTACAATCAAAGCAACCCGTTTCCTAAGATGAACCTTTGAATTAAAGTGTAAAACTTGTTAAGCTTTCTTAAGAACAACTATAAAAAATGATTACGTAGATATCACCATAATTTGCAAAGTCTCATAGTAAAGAACCATTGTTCCCAATGTTGTTTACTCAATACGTTTTGCAATTGTAAGTAGACAGGTCAGTAAATTAAGCAATAATACTTTTTAACTTTTACATTTACTCCAACACAGTGTATATAAACTCAAGCACGACATTTTATGCATTGTATTGTTTCTTCTTGCTTGCTTTCTACACATAAAGTACAAAGTCATTTACAATTAAAATCTAATTCAGGCGACCACTTTTGGTCCAACCTGGCAACTTTGCTAAATGATTGAAAATATTTCACTTAACCTTAGGTTTAGATAAGATATTTAAAATCAATACGGTAAATTAGAGCTTAATTAAGTACTTTCTATACATATTTATATAGTTGAATGGTTTACTACTTACTTTAGAACAACTGGGGAACTTTCAGTTTGATGTTACAATATTTTTAATTCTTAACTGTTATAGCTTACTGCATTCGTTTACCTGAACGTCAACAGGCACTGTACGATAGTAGTGATTGCATTAACTAACTTAGTATGTAAGTAACACATATCGTCTATCATACAGCGCAAATTGCTTAAACAGAACAAGTTACAGTAATGGTCTAACCTAAGCAATGGTCCAAATTCGGCAACCTTCCCCTGCTGATAATTATCGACATAATGGGGCATCTGGTACAGGAAATAAATTTTCATCTCATTTTCATATGAATTAATATCTAAAATTGTGAATTTGCATAAACATCAGCAGTCTAATGATTATATCGTTAATTGATTGGTAACATTGTTTAGATTTAGAATTCCTATCCGCACGTTTCCTCATTAAAGTTGACGAAGGATGTTACAAAATAATTGACAACATTTTCGAAACGCCAAGAAGCATTCCGTCTCTTTAAAAATAAATACAGAACCTGTCAAAATAGTGCATTACATGTTCGTACACATAACAAAATCACATGCTACGAACATAACAATCAATAGACAAATAAATACAAATCGTCGGATTACAAATTTAACCAACTCAAATTCCGATGGAAGCCACCGCTTCAATCTTTCCAGCGTATTCAACCGTGAATCAGTTTTCCCGGCAAACTCATTGTTACCCTTAAAGTCATTGCGCCTAGGATAACTCCTGTCGCGGGCACACGTGTTGATCGACGAAGACCTTTCGCCGGTGACTGACCTCCGGCAAGCGATCGTGCCGTGAGGAGGAAAGAAAGTGGACACCAGAATTTCCAGCAGCCAGAAATTCCACGAAGTTGACCCAATCGACAGGAGAAAGATCTCTCTCCTCCCGTGGATGGTTTGTCGGCGGTCGAACGACAAGCGTTCCCCAAACACAGAGGGACAAGGTCAGCCCCCGGGGGTGGAAGGCAACAAGTGACCACAAGCCAGACGCACACGGCCATCAGCCTTGTTCCTGTTCCCCCTACCCCCTGCTGCTACGGCCCAGCTCGACCCCTCTTTCTCTCATTCTTGGTCGACGACCAGTCTGTCGTTCGTCTACGACAATCGATATATCGATCGTCCCTGGAAAAGGCAACTTTACGCTGCACACACATGAGTGGGTAGTAGCTACAGCTCGCACCAAGATTGACCGATGCGCGCTCCTGTTACGTTCCTGCTTGCATGCAGGCGCACACATACGTTCAAGGAAAAGGAACGAGCGGATCTCGGTGCCTTACGTGAGTTGTGGTAGGCCACGGATGTCTGTTCATCCGCCTTTTGTACCCCTCGAATGCCTGATGCCTATCGATAGTACGGCACGTTTGCTCTGCTCCAAAAACCGAGTGCCTTTCTCTACCTGATCTATCGGGCACAAACAGAGATAACGATAGTTCGGTACTTGCACTCCAGTGTTCTTACGGTACGGCCTGTGGATTTGTATGTTTTACGTATCTGCGTGTCGAAGGCGTTTAATTTGAAGTATATGAAGTGCTGTTACAGCATAACGTGAATCTGATAGGAGATGCACTATCAGTCAGACGTCGACTGCAAAGTGATTGGTGATTGAGCACATTGCGTGTTTATTGTGTTTAGGTTTCGAAAAAGTTCGATTTCCAATATCGTTACAGGTTTTGCAGGAATTTATTGGTTAAGAGATAGTACTTACGAAAGTAGGTTTCACTTTGTAGGAAGAAAATCGTAGTTGTAATTAATGAAACTGGTTTAAGTAAATGATCAAGGCAGTCTCTGTGGTAAAAATGTCAGGAAACAATAGGACGAAAGTATCTATTGTATTACTTCATTTTACTGGAAGATTTGCTGTCTGTTTTATTTTATTCTTCTACTATTGCACGGATTTTGATAATTTAAGTTGTAGGTCTAAGTTTAGAACGGATCAATTCAGACGATCAACTAGATTTATTATCGTGTTTATTAATTACACATTTAAAGGAATAGAAAAATTATTCTAAACTGCACTATGTCATTCATCCAGCTCGGTACTTATTCATCTCTAAAGACCCCCGATTCCTTTCAAACAATGCCTTAAAACAACTCTGAATAATCAAACCTCTATATAAATATAAATTCTACTTACCGTCCAATTGAAACTTTCCATTAGTACAACAGAAAAAAGAGCACAGAGTGCTCCATCTACGTAAAACACAGAAAAGAATCATCATCGGCCAAGTAAATCGATAAACATTAACGCCGAAAGTAGACAATCGATGAACCACGTGAACCTCTGTCTGATAGCAAAACACGAATACACATCGGACAATCCTGTTTTTTCATTTCGTCTGTATCGTGTATACATATACGTTCCCACCTAAATTTCAGTCGATGACCAAACGAAGGATCCGGCGTGGGGGATCTGGGATGAACGAGTAGCGGAAGTTTGTTAGCGCCGCGTGTGGCGGTAGGGCGTCACGAGGTGACCGAAGGAGAACACCAAGCCACCGTTATTTCTTTCGGGTTTTACACGCCGGCGTCCCGACGCGGCAATGTTTTAGCGTATTGATCCGTTGGGGTTTAGTTGAGCCGTAGTAAAAGTGGCGGGGGTAGTTGCTACGATAGAGAAGAGGGACGGTCAGTGGTCGAACGGGGAGAGTGAAGGGGCCGCAGGGGGGTAAAAACTGGACGGCGGCACTTACTCGCTCATAATCACCCCCCGCGCCACTCCAACCACCTTCGACCCTCCCCCGCCCCCTGCTCCCAGTGCTTTCTAGCGCCGCGATGCATTTACACGACTGCATGTGCCTGTGTCCTGTTTGTGTTCCACGCACTCGCATACACTCTTAACCGCCACCTCGAAACTATAAAGAATCCCTTTCTCGTTGGCCCCCCGTAAATTGGTGTCGTTCAGCGTTTAACCTTCAAAGTCCTGGTAAAAAGATTAAGGACATAATATCAAGATTCCGCGACGGTATTACGTCGAATGTCCTTAAAATGAAGTGCAACGGTTGTATGTATGTATATTTGCGACGTGAGGTAGCGTACAGACCTGCTTTTAAACTGCAGTAACGAAGAGGGTAAAGAAGTTTTTAATGGCCCCAATGTGCTTTATTTCCTCGATGTTATTTATATCGTGTACTTATGTACGGGGTGTCGCGGACGGGAACGTTCGAACGTTGACAGTGTGTTCTACGGGTAGAAATAAGAGAAAATGAACGGTTTCTATTCTTTAAAAATAGTGGGTAGAAATAGGAGAAATTCAAACTGGTCAAAAGTACTTTGTTAGGAAGATATACGGAAAATATTTAAAATGTAAGTAACAGAGCGATGAATGATATTGTTATCTGTTTATTCTACGAATGTTGAGTATTTGAAATCATTGAAGGTGACTAATAATTACTAAAACGTGTAAGAATTTGGAAATATGGTATATGCACGAATTTGCACAATTAAATGGAAAAAGCTTCCTAATAAAATATTTTTAATTGATATGGATTTTTATTCCGTATTTGTACACGTAGAATCTAATGGTCAAAATTGTTTCTACAATTTCTGACGATATGTGCATACACAGTTTCATGTGACTTGACACTAGCACTACCAAAACAGTAAAATAACTGGTTAGTACCCTTTTTTACTGATGATTAAATTATTACAATAATGCATTTTTCGAGATCTTTTGTAATTTTTACCCGAATATGAAAGTGAAGAAATTAGTTAATTTATACATTTCTATACTTTCAAAATTGTTTCATGTCTATCGATCCGATAAAAATAAACATAAGTACATGGTTTATCGTCGGTAGTTCTAATATTGATATGTAACTTTAGATCTCAATTTAATAAGGTAAAACGTGCCGAGTAAAATTATATGTATATTCCTCTACTTTTTTGTACACAGTTTTATCGTACTACAGAAATATATAATGTTAATTCTTAATATTTGTTCTAAAGAAATAATTACGTAGATTAGGTAACGTTAACGTTATTTATACTATCAATTTCTTATTCATAAACAATTTACTTGGCAGGTAAACTTTTTGCGCATATATTATAATATTTTAATAAGATTAAAGAAATTATTAACGTCTATTTTCTTCATAGTATTTTTATATTAACTTCACAACGATCATGTATGTTTCCAATGTTTCCAAGGTTGTCAATGTCGCAAGACGCCATTCAGGCATTCTAGACACTGGTTAATACTACTTATTCTTGGGACATTAGAATTTCACGTCTCGGATTCATCAACTTAATATTATCTGAAGTTATCTGGATTTAACGTACGTCTTATTGAGAAAGTATTTCAACAGTTCTAATGTTGTAAATTTAACAGTATCAAATACAATATTAAATTAAGCATGCAGTTCGGAAACATTACAGTGTAAATGCTAACTATTCACTTTTAAATGAGTACTTCTACTTTCATAAAGTTCTCCAGTCTCGGCAGAAATATGCAAATATTAAAAATAAATTTAGGCATTTTGAAAATCAGAGCTAAAGACTCATTTATGTAGTCATTACTCCAAATCACATTAACATCCCGTTAAAATATTAATTTTCCAACATTTTCGTAACAATGATTCGAAACTATGACCAAACTCTGATTAATAGAATCATTCAGTATTGTTCGTCACGGGTTACTTAAATAAATATTTACTGTACAAATATATTTACCCGAAATATTACCTTCTTGAAATCAATGAACAATTCAAAATTTTCGAAAGTAGGTAATATAATAAACAAAGAGAATAAGGAGCTTAAAATATTAGAAAATATTAGTTCAAGGCTCTTTAGAATTAGCATTAATCCATACACATACTCAGCCAGTATTGAACTTTTCAATTATCGTTAAGTTTAAGTATTTTCATTACCTTGTGAATACAATTACTAGATAGCGAAAGTTTGTGCAAATACAGATTTTTATGAAGTCATTTCTATAAAACAGGGTCAAATAGAATGATATACACTACCGGCCAAAAATTTGGAATCGCTAAGTAAATTAAGAGAAACCGGATCCTTTTAAGAAAAAATGAATGCCTCTAAAACAACTGAGGAAGTTTTATTTGTCAAAAATCTAATAAGCAACGTATTTTACATTTTGTACCATTTTCTGTACAGAGACAATTGTATTATATAATTGTACTATTGTATATAGTATTTCTATTTTAAATTTCTCTTTCATCAAAAAAATCGCCCTCAGTTTTAGTGACAACCTGACATATTCTGGACATTATTATCTAATATTGTAACACTACACTCTCATTGAATAAAGAGAAGAATCACGTATTTCTATGCAAGGCGAAAACGGAATGTCTTTTGAAGCAGTACGAAAGATCAGATCAAGCGTTGCTTTAAATTTGAATTATGATTTATACAATAGTACCTTGGATATAATAAGGAAATGCTAAAAATTTCTTTGAATAAAGTATATTCATATTAGCCTCTGGTACATTAACGATAAGTCAGTACAAAATTGATCAGGACCTTAAATTTTGGTAAAAATGAGCAAGTAATTGAAAAATTTTGGCCAATATGTACATCTTATTAAAGATTTTATATATCAGGTTTCAAGTGATATGAAAACTTCATTACAATTTCGCGAACTTTTTAATATATTAACTTTTGATAAAATCGTGTATGCAATGAATGCATAAAACCCATAGTCTAATAATTACCGATTAGTAATTTCTCAATGTCCATATCGGAGGTAATATATTATTCAGTTCGAAAGAGCAAAATCACCGATGAATTAGTCCACGATCCGCGGAAAGCTTCGTCATGATTCACGGAGAAACCACGTCACGTAAACAGTCGTTATTAGGTGATGGTTTTATTAGTTAGTGAAAAGTAGTTCCCGGGAAAAGGCAATGAATTCGTTTCGCGATGGCGACGCGGCGAAGGCGACGCGAATCGATAGAGGCTGTAACGCGAGTGGCTAAAATGACGCTGCTCTATAGCTGCCGGCTGCTACCACCCTACTAACCTATGCACACCCTTAAATAATTGTGGATCGTTTCGCAGAAATTATCTCGGGGTTTCCGCGTCGGGCAAGGTAAAATACAGGGTGTAACAAAAATGTTGGGTGACCGGAAATAGGAGACTCGTGAGGTGATTTGAAACAAGTTTTTTCTTAACAAAAATGTTATCCGAGGCTTTGTTAATGAGATATTAACGAAAAACCTGGACCAATTAGAGCGCGAATCTGCCGGCCGAGTTCCCGCGGTAATGTTGGCTACCAATCGCAGCGCGTAGCCAACGTTACTCTGGGAACTCGGCCGGCAGACTCGTGCTCTGATTGGTCGGGGGTTTTCGTTAATATCTCGTTAACAAAGCCTCGGATAACATTTTTCCTAAGGAAAAACTTGTTTTAAATCACCTCACGAGTCTCCCATTGCCGGGTCCTCCAACATTTTTGTTACACCCTGTATAATAATACGAGAAAGAGCTGTATCGTCGCGCATGCGTGCATACAACGTGCGAGTGTCATTTGTATAGTCCGTTCGCTTCACTTGCCGTGCGCGCGCGCGCGCGCCTGCCTGTGTGCGTTGTCTGTCGTTCATGTGCGTGCGATCGTTTCCTCGTAAGCACATTTAGGTTTTCAAACACTTGTGCCGGGGTATAAAGTGTGAACATGTATTTAAGTCCCTCGAAGTATCGTAAAATTTAACAGAGAAGTAATAAGCTCCGTGTTCTAGGTACAGCGAGTTCTCGCGTTTTGCTACCTCGAAAATGCTTCTTGCGTAAATGTATTGTTACTGATGAAAGAATTCTGAGTATTTTTTGTTTTTGACAAGTCGTTGGAAAATCTTTGACAGAAATTCTCAAGCTTTTCGTGAACAAATGGTATAGTTAATCGTTTAACAGTAGAGCTACCAGCATTGACTGTATGCTACATTAAATTATGTAATGTACTAATACGTGTAATATATAATGCAATATAGCTTAGTATCTATAATATAAAGTGTATAAGAAATTAGAGATTAACATAAATTCCGATAAAGTATCTCCAGGATTTCAGTAATTGTAAAATGAAAAGTCTGAAATCTGTCATTTTGACGAGTTCGGTAGTTCTAGTGTTAAATCTTAACCAATTATGTATTGATTTGACCAAGCAATAATTGTTTTATATAATTGTTATATCTGTTGTATAACTACCGTCGATGGTTCCAGGGGATCCACTGAAATTGTGTATATTTATTATCTTGGATCAAATAACACGGATCTTTGAGTCAAATGCGAATTGACCCATATTCAGAACCATGGGTTTGTGAACGTCTTAATTTCATACCTATGAGTTTTTACTTACGTCTAACCATTCCTAAGATGAAATGTTCTCAATTGATTATACAACGATGGATTGCAAGGAGAACCTGATTTCTTGTAAAGTAATAAAATATTTATAAAGTAATGTTAACTTGCAAACTTCACAAAAACTTGGTTATATACCTGAAATCTAATACAATATATCATCTCTTAATATTTTACTTAATTTTATAAGTATTGGTCACTGTAATTGAACACGTTCGTAACTATATTTCTTTTCTTTTTATTACAGAAGGAGACTCTACTTCTATGCTGGCGAACTTCCTTGGTATGTGTCTAATTACTTACTTTATCTGGTATTAACCCTGGAACGACATTTTTTGGCGTCAGTAACACCGTGGGAACGCGAGCGACCCAAACTAAAATCTAAATACGTTATTTGAAATATTCTATTTTACTTCAGACATCCTAAAAAAAGATAACTGCTTTCATTTAACCCATGCGTTTAATAATTAGCTGCATTACTATTCTTTGAATTATATGGGGCCTAAATTAAAATCGATTTAAGCTTTCGCTAAACTATATACTTGTCAAATTAATTTACAAATTTCTATGATAACAAATACAAATAATAAAAAATGAAACATTGGCTGTGGGTTAAATTGATCCAAACAGCGCATGCGTGTCAAAGAAAAGAAATCAAAATACAAAAGTTGTTTCGAACTGTATGCTAAAAAGGTTTTCGTTCACTGTATGCTCTTTTTATTTTGTTGGGGTCGTCGGCAACCGTCACAGTGTGGTTCAAGGGTCTATATGAAACCATGGTCCAGGTGGAAAAGAAGTTTCGGTGAGAAAAGAAAAGAAAGAAATTAGGAGACAAAAATACATATACAAGGGAATGATAAAGCGTGGTCCGTTCGTGGGCATAAAGGACAGGACAATTCTCTTTCTCCGTGGAAGGGGTGAATGGAATTTCTCGCTTTTTCTCGCGGACAGGGCTTATCGGCGAGGAAAATCGGAACAACCCCGAAGGTAGGCGCGGCGCGAACGTAACCGTGTAACACACTCGAGGTGGTCGTTGGTACGCGTGCGATTACTTACTCTCCATCGGCGAATTAACGACGAATCACCGATGGGAAAACCGGTTGCCCGGCCGAACGGCACGCAGCCTAACGACTTCTCTCCTCGGCTTCAACGGGCATTCCAACGGCACGAGTTCGCCCCGCGACGCGAATTAATGGAAACACGCCGCGGTATGCCGTGCCCGCTGATAAAACGGAACGCGCGCGCGCGCGCGCGCGTCCTTTCCTACGTATCTCTTTATCCTTACCCGATGTGTTCCACGCTGAGCGTTTCCGCCGCGACCATTCCACGTTTACGTAGTTCTCGCGAGCCTTTTTCGGCCGCACAGTGGTCCAGAATGAAAATATAGTAGCCCAAATTATTAAAACAAATTTCTTTTATTTTTGAAAAAACCCAGATTAGCTATTATTAACTGTTGGAAGATTATTCCATGCATTATTGTTATCCTCAGGACCTTTCGTGACATTAATCTCAGTCCATTGGCGTAACTGGGATTTTTCTCTAGGGGGTGGGGGAGGTAGGGGGTAGGAGGTCCCATGACTTTCGCCCATAACACTCTTCATCGGGCACCTGTACGTATTTTATACCATATACGTGGGTTGCACAAAATAAAGTTACACATTTTACAATGATTATTTACATATTTATTTAATATTGAAACTTAGAATAGAAAGATATAAACATAATTCTTAAAAATGAAAAAAAATTGAGATTGATCAAAAGCAAGAGTATATTATGTACAGATACATATAGTTAATATCTATATTAGCTTCAATTTGTTATTTCCAACCTAACCCAGACCTGCAAAAATATTTTTGGCATTCTCGAGCGCTAGTCTACTTTATGTTACAGGATTATTAGTTACATTGGAATGTTAAAATTAAACAGCTTAAGTCTAATACAATTTCACTTAATACTTTAACATAATGTCGATAGTATTGTATTTTTTGTATTTAGTGGTGTTGCGTATTACATTTCGTCCCAAGTACGTATTTCTTATAACATTGCATTCTGGGGGAGGGGGGTAGGCCCACCCTGGTCCCTACCTAATTAAAAATTTGAACTTTCATACAGATGTTGAGAGAACACCGTTAATGAATTATGACGTCAAAATCTCTTCATTTATTTACTTCTATTTAAATGAAATTATAAGTTACAACATTTTTCATTGTGGCCGCGGCGACGCAATTGCACGCGCCTTTCAGGATTTCAGCGATTTCATTTTCGGACGTTTCTCCTAAATATCCGTCAGATTATCCCGCAAGTTATGCAACTTTTCTCAGACTGGAATTTAAAGCGATATACAATGGAACGTTGATTATCGGAACTAATAGGGCAACAAAAGTATTCAGATAACAGAATTTTCGGATAAGAGATCGATAACTTTTATCGCGCGAAACTTCATACATTTCAAGCATAATAATGTAAAGGAACAACAAGAAAAGGACACATTGCATAAAAGTTTACGGGACTTATATATTTTTACCCGTTAAATCATATAAATTTTTTAACACGCATTAAGTATGTAGAGTTGCATTCCCTTTGTGCCTCGACCATCTAAGCTCGTTTCAAAGACATTATAACGGCACTATGATCACGTAGAATGTAATTTTCATACTGAATTATTGTGAAAAAATTTGTTTTGATCGTCATATATACAAAAAGAATGCATCTACGAATGTATACATATACATATATGTATATACCCTGCAATGTATATACATTCGTATATGCATTAAATTATATATTCATATATATATAGGCAGAATGTAAGCATTGCAGGGAATACATCCGAAGTCTGAAACACATTGTTTAAATAATAAAATGTTCCGATGAAAGAATCTTCGATTCAGAGACGTCCTGGTAATGGGTTTTCCGATAATTATGATTCTGCTGTAATTCAATGTGATCGTCTGCTTAGTGTAAATATGTATCTTCAACAGATAGACAAAGGAATTAATACGATTGCAGCAGTGGAAAATATATTGCAGGTGTATAATGAGATTGTAGAATGAATGAGTGCAGAAGAAGGTTTGGAACATTTCGGGCAGGTCTTAATACGTATTTTAGTATCGAAAGGCCTTGTTGAATTATACGAAGACATTTTACGGTGTAGGTACTACATACTCAACAAAATTTTGTGAATTGGTGTAAAAATTGGAAATAGATTAATCAATAATTACTGATAATAAGTTATTTATTCTCATTTACAATCATGCCCAAAGAACTGCATTACTTATGGGATGACCAAATATAATCGTAACAGAGTTTTTCCTCTTATTTATCTGTAGACATTCTTACTTTGTATATTATTTACTTGTATTGAGAAACTATTACATATTACGAGATTTATTAACTGCACTAACAAATAAATCTACTATTTTTGATAAAATTCTTACCCTTTTACAAACACCAATATTCATTCTTGGGCATATTACACCATTTTTAATCAGAAAATGGTGAGAAAGGGTATATTGTATTTAAATGATACGATTTCATTATTAAAGAAAGATAAGAAGATTCTTATTAATACATCTAGTAGGAGACTATGATTATTTTAGAAAGTGACGAAAGACATGTTTATCGTTTATTCTATCAAATACCTCCCGAGTCATGTCGTTATATGCGACAATAAAACGTTACTATGTTGCTAAACCAGATAATCAACATTCTGATGTTTAATAATATCGTTTGATAGGCAGGTACTATTCTTTGTATTTTCACTATCTTGTATATGTATATCTGAACCCCAGAGCCACTGTTAGCCACACTTTTCAAACTTTAAAAGAGACCAAATAAAATGTGCGGAAATCTTGTAACTTTGGAACCGTTCGGTAAGAATTGAGCGAGAAATAGTCGCTCCATCGAAAGAAAATAATTTTTTATTTTCTTTATAACATAATTATTATTACAAAATATTACTTATTAATTTTATATTTTCTTTAATAAATATGGACATTATTAAATACACGCTTACCAAGTTTGGTTTTGAAATTCCCATTTTTACACCCAAATTAAGCTTCTGAACTCCTAAATCGGCGTTTCGTACCACTGTGCATCGCCGATATCATCGTAAACGAGACTGTTTACTACACACTAAACCGCTTCGATTCTTTTTAATTGTTCAGTAGGATACGCTGCGCTTAGCGATATCCTCTGAAAATTAGTGGTCTCGAACCGAGTCTTCCTCCTTCTCTTTCTGCTGGTATGACACGCAGCAACGCGTCTTAAATGAAGCGATTCCATATTCACGCATGAGCGCAGTCGTAGAAGCTCGCTCGAACGCGAACACGGTCGCGGTTTATGGAAAAGAAATATCAAAGGAAAAGAAGAAGCCAGCGGGAGCGGTACACGCATCTGTTTCCTTTGCGGCGAAATTTCTTCCGCGTTTAACGGGCCTCACGCCACCGACGATAAATGATTTCGTTCGCGAAAAATGAATATTTCCGTTCGCCGCCGAAGGTATTCAATTTAAACCGCGTTCGCCATACCGCGCGAATTATTCCCGCTGATTAACCGTAATTATCGTCATGTGTTCCAGCCTGTCCAACGAACGGAACTTTTATCGAGCCATCTGCAGGATTTGCTCGTAGGTACATATTAAAATATTATTAACAAACATTCACGTCTTACATGTGTCTATCAACGACCTAACTTTAGAAGGATCACGGAACTATCGCAAAATTTCACTACGATGCTGATGGATTTCTGATGTATTGGTATTTTGACGCTACGAAGCCGTCATTCCGAGTAAAATTGACACTTTATTGGAACGATAACTAATACAGGGGAAATATTTTTATTGCTACGTTCTACAGTTTCGAAATGTAACTTTCAATTTTTTAATAAAACTCTCCAGTACGACAGATTTTAATAAATTTTTGCAAGACGGCGCTGTTGGTTGATTGTTAAATCGTTTTGCATTTAAATATTATACACATTAGTCGTAATATATGACGACATCTGAAAATTACATTACACCTACGCACCGAAATCATTAGACCATGAAGATCAACAAAAAGTAGTAAAATAGAAACTTTATTGGAATATAGTATAGTCGTATCTTATTTTTAAGAAATATAGTTTTTGTACATAACTTTAGTTTCTCGGCGTATATCTGCAAAAATATATGTAACTTTGCATACACAATAAGAGAAAAAAAATATCGATGCATAGTTAATTTCTGTTTTCAATTGTCGGTATTATCTTCAATATAATATTTAGGTAAAATTATTTATATCAAACCATTCTATAAAAACACAGCATTCTATTAAAGTATAGTGTAAAACACATAAAGAGTTTTTTAATTACTGTCATTAAAAATATTTCTCAATTCAAAGCAAAAAAGCAAGTACATATCAATACTTTTTTTTCCTGTCACAGTATCGCAATCTGGTAAGCATACATAAATCGGACAGATCCAGGAGTAGGAAGGTTCTCCTTTGATTGGCCAATGAAACCTTACAGCATCGTTAGCCAAGCTACATTATGTATCAACTTAAAATCGTAATTAAGCAACATACATTGATTGCTTGACCCAATTCGAAACCGATGCTCCGAGCACACCTGGGCCCGTGCATAAGCGACAATGTAACAAATTGGCTTGGATTCGTTTTGCCATTTACAGTCTAACGACTTGACTTGAACACGAGCATTCCGATGGCACGAGTTTGCCTTGCAACGCAAATTAATGGAAACAAGCCGCGTCGCGCCGTATGCGCGTGATAAACCGGAACGTCCGTTTCACGGGCATCTTCGTCTCCTTTCGAACCGCTCGCCATGTTCGAATTAAACGATTTCGTGTTCACGCGTGGCGAGAGAAAAAAGCGCGGTAAAGTGCCTGCGTAACGTCCCGCCTTTTTTCCCCACCTGCCTCGTTTCCTTCCTAGCGATTCTTTTTTTCTTTTTTTTTTCTTACATCGAGTCGTAACTTGCGTGATCATTGGGAGTCGTAGGTTCTCTCCCCCCCCCCCTACCCGTTTCTTCGTCTCCTGGTTCGTTCCCCTCTGAAACAGAGTTCCGCGAGACGAGGATTAAAGAAGCTGACGCGGACGACCAAAAAGACGCGAGTCGAAATCGTTTCGATCCTCCTGTACTGGAAAGAAAATGAATATTTCTCAGTCGACTAGCTTAACCCTCGGAGTATAAGTGATGGTTCGACGGTCCCGCAGGGGCCCATAATTGGTCAATATTGACCCATACGCACCTCCATTCTTTTTTATCACTTGGGCGTGTGATTCTGTGGTTATAAAAACTGATATTTCCAAGTGTCGAAATTGTTTTTTCAAAGAATATAAAACAGGAACAAGATATGGGTGAATTAAAAGTGAAGTACAGAGCATTCACTCTGTACAGTGCAGTGTGCACATAATATTGTTTGATTAACAATGTCTTTTGCATACATATGTTTCACGATTATTGAATTTATATTTATTATTATTAGTATTATTATTGGAGCATGGAAAGCATCCATTTTTTTCGTGATACAAACAGAATACGTACAGTAATGTCTCGATGAGTGCAACGAACTCGGATCCGCTTCGGAGCATGGCGGAAAAGTTTTCAGTCCCTCACAAATTTGTAATTCACCCGAAGCCGAACCTCTGCTTAGCTTCTGTTGACTCTGTTTTGATTGATTCCAGAGGGGACTCCCCCAGTGGTGGGAATAACACCGTTGCTCGTGTCGCATTCATCGAGGAATCACTGTAATGAGTAAAGAATTCAATTCTCCGAGACCCAGAATAAGCTATCGTAAACTGAAGTAAGGTGTCCAATGCAAGAAATGCACTATGTTACGCCACAACATGTTCCAAAATGAGATTTTTGTTAATTCTGACACGTCTTGGTGTCTAATTATTATCCCTTAATTTATAACAACATGGCGTAATTCCTGCCTATACTGTGATTGTACATATTGCTCATTTGCTGCAGTAACGACACAATTCAAAAATCACAATTTTAGGGCAATCAAGTTTGAATGTTTTGATCGTTATACTTGTGTACGAATAAAAGTGATTGTCCTGACGTGATAAGTTTGGGATGCTCACTTACAAGACTCAACCGAAAAAAAGCAAACAACCTGCACGTTTTAAACTAATAACTCAACATCTGAAAATTTTGAGTTATGTTATTGCAGCAAATGAGCGACCTATACAATCATAATACACTCTGATGTACATACATTATTTTCTATATAAGCCTTAATACAATAAAGGCTCCATGAGAATGGGATAGGAAGTTCCTTGTGAGAGTTTCTACTTCATCCCTACCATTAGAGGAATGGGGAAGCCATGGAACTTCTCAAACGCATACTTTGTTGCCCCTCCCCCTTTGTGGCCAAAACTCGGACTTCGGATAAAAAATGAATTTGTGATGTGTTGAAACAATTCGCGGTGCACCGTAAAAGTTTTGAAGCGCTCCCGAGTTTCAAACTCTCATGGAACCTTCACTGTATCTGACGACGCTACTATTGTGGTATAGCTCCCTCTGGCACTGGACCCCTCAAATGACCTACGAAGCTCTCGGAAACGTAATATAAAATAGACCTAGCACAGAGATCCTCGGGTTAATTAATCTATCCCGTGACAAAATTCTATGAACGAAGATCGAAAAGGAAGCTGACGACCTTGTCGCGCGTATCAGTCTCCTTTTTTCTGCCGTCGTCCTCAGGATTTTATTCACGCTGGACGGTCCACCGGCCTCGCAATCGTCGCGTAAAAACCGTTACCCCGGGGAAAAACAACTCCCCGCCTCTCTTTGACCGTTATTTTTCTCGAGTTTTCTCGCTAAAACATAGTCCCCTCCCCACCTACCGCACCGATTCGCCCCGGCGCAGTTTACGTTGGCCGCGGGACAGGCTAACGACTTCTTCGCTTGACTTTAATGGACGTTCCGCGCCGTAATTCTACCCGACGATTTGAATTAATGGAAACACGCTGGCATCCCATTTGCACTGATAAAGCAGAACGTCCTCGCTGCGATCCGTCCCCTCTACCCTTTCCGCGCCGCGCCGTGTAGCTCTCTATCGGGCCGGGACGATTCCGGGGCCGTTTACACGGTACTGAGATGCTGTTGGATTAAGCGATTACGCGTTCCCCGCTTATTCGAGGCTCGAACGAAAGCATCGATCACGCGGGACCGTGCTTTCCAAAACGGGACGTACCGTAAACCGAAACTTTAAGCCCTGGGCGCTTGCCGTGTCTTGTTTTACAACTGGCGCGTGTTTGCCACGGAGATAGGGGACCATTCTGCGGTAACTTCGGATAAAAAGCGATCGGTTTTTTTTTTGCTTCAATTCTGTACATACCGACAATTCGGAGTGAATCGGAACGGGGATTTCTATCGCGCGACGATAGAAAATGGTATTATTGTTTTTCGTTCGAAGGAGAATAAAATAATAAATAAATAGGAGAAATAAATAAACTACTGGACAGAGACATTGCGTTAAGTAGATAACCCGACGATTATACAGTGAACCACATTGATAGTCGGATACCATTGTATGTACTTATGAAATTATTACAGTAACTAGGGATCAATCGATCCAAGTAAATACAAGAAAATAATCAATACTTTCGTTTCGATACAGAGTATTTTTGGTATCGATACTTTCGGTCTCGATACACATATACTGAGTATCGAAGAAGAGTACTTATATCGAATGGAGCGAGTAATCGATACGAAAGCTATTGAATGTGAAGGTGGTTGTCGTCCAGTTATATTACTTTCTTAATAAATGTTCGTTAATAAAATATATCTTCGTTAAAATCAGAGATGGACAAATTCATTGTCTAAATAGATGGTCTTTCAAATAACGAATAACAGATAAATAAAGTAAACGTGGAAATTCCAATTTATATAACAAAATAATACTTCTTTCCGAATGAGTCGATATTTCACAAACAATTATTTAATCTCATTACCTGTTTAAAGCTCAGGATGACGCCCTTAAATACTGTAACTTTCACTGTGTATTATTTAAATAAAATTCTGCTCAACTCTGGTTAAAATAAATCGTATTGATAAAAAAGAACTTTGTATTCATTTTCCTTCGATACAAGTAGTTATCGATACTTTTCATGCGATACTAAGTAGATATCGATACTTTTTCTCTGATACAAGTTATGAGTAAAAGTATCGATACCTTGACGGAATCGGTTTATCACTAACTGTAACTACATCGATATTATTTATAAAATAAATGTATTCCTTGTATTTTAAGTGAGAAAGAAGTTAGAAAACTTATTATTGTTGCTGGAAACATAACATTCATTGACTTAATTTGTACACGTTTCTAACTAATAAATGATAAAATTGTATAACTTAGGTAAAAAATTTAATGTTCCTTGCAACTAGAATAAGTGTATTAATTATCAAACTTATCAAAAAATAACGTATCTCTTATTTTCAAAATTGTTTAGTACAGACACGTAACAATATATGTCCAAACATCTAATATCGTGTCCGAATATTAACGCAGAAGTAACGTAAGAAAGAAAGATCAAGCAATTCTTGCTTAAAAATCTACATGTTATTGTAGATTTATTTTGTATATTCGCTCTGACAGTATTCTTATTGAACAAGTATGTAGTTCCGATGTGTAAACATATGATTATCTATTTAATAAGCGGCCTAATAATCGTTTAAATCTTTTGTGAAAGTAAATTAATTCAGAGCTATTTTATGGTTATAGGTTTTGCTTGTACGTCATAAAAAAAACGTATTTGATTCTGTATTCGCTATTGTAGTTATGGGTTTTCGTATAATACACACATTCTATAAAGTACTCTATTCAGTTATTCATTAATTATAGTTATTATAATTTTTATTATAGTTCATTATTATTTATAGTTGCCCAATCATTTAGTATTTAAAAATACTGAAATATTAATGTTTTATATAGATATATTAAGCCCATTAAGAAAACAAATTTCATCTCCACATAATTACGGTATATTAGGGTGAATCCAAAATTGTTGTCCAGTATAAATCATATTATTATACCAATTATTTATTATACTTAAATAATATCACTCGTTTCCTGTTGGTCTTTATCCCAGTCAATAGTATTTTCCTCGCCTGATTACTCAGTACGGTGATGACTATTCAGCTATACACTTTACGTTTAAATTGTTCAAGGAATTGACCACTCGCTTTAATATATCAAATTGCGTAATTCCCCGTAAAACAAAATCACAATTTTCTCCACTACTTTTCCCCTGTTATCAAGAGTAACAGAATTATTTAAGTATCCCACTTTAAATCCCCACTCTTGACAATCAGTCATAGGTGATCAAGGACAAAACATGTTTCCACTCTCTCAAGGCCAAGAACAAATGTTCCATCAGCTATACCATTAAAAATACAAACAAAAATAATTCTGCGCCGAGTCGAAACGTCGGTGTCATTCGAGCCAGGGCTAAATGAGTTTCGGCGCCAATTAATGGCCGCTGGATAAGGTAATGAGCCTAGTGTGGGCAAAGGATGGAAGCGAACCGAGAACAAGGTAATCCCGCGCACGGTATTGTTTCACTAACGGAAGTCACTCTTTTATTACGAGACACTTCCTGCTCCATACGGGAGCGCACGGACATGCCTGTTTACACCGTGTACATGACACGTGAACACAGGTAACACGTATCTCTCTTTCTCTCTTTCTTCTCTTTTTCTTCTCTCTTTCTTTCTCTACTCTGCCACAAGCCCTCCACTCTGTCTCCAATCTTTTGCTCCTTTTTTTCTCTCTCTCTTCATCCGACAGGTATACCTAGCTAACCCGGGGACAGAAATACTTATGCACGCAATCGGCTGCGTGGCTGGGTCTCTGTCACGCGTAATTAGGGGACCGAGAGTCAGTTTCTATGACGAATTAAAAGAGAAGCAATAAAAGGTAGAAACGAAACCGCGAGCAAAAAAAAAATATCGTCGTGTCGCTGGGAGGCTCGAAGGTCCTGGCGAGAACTTGTTCCCGGGGCTGAGAGAACCCGGCGAAGGCGATAAAAACTAATTAATCGCGATCGCGAAAGATCCTGCGGTGTACTAGAACACGCACGTGGTATTCAAATTGTTGGGTAGTTGGGGACGCAGGTATTTGTGAATGAACTTGCGACTCGGGAATGTCGTTCGACATAAAAAGAATGTGATAACGGACTAATTGTTCCGCGAATAGAGTTAGCGATATTTGTATGACAATAAAGCGTACTAGTTAATTTAAACAAATAATTTAGAAGATCTTTCTGGCAAAGCCTTGATTATCCAGTCGTTAAAATAAAACAAGACTATAATACTAACTGTAAAAGCGGCAGCCATTATTTTTGCAATATATGTACGTGATGAAATTCGTTTGAAATTGTATTATAGTAAAAAAAAAATTATATGTGGATTAAAATAATATAAAATTTAAAACGTCAGTAAGGATAGTTCGAAGGAAAAATGATAAAAAGAATAACACTACGAATTTGTAATATTTTCATTTATATACCTACTTATATTTATAATACAGCTTGAATAGACTTCGTAAGCTTCTACGTTAGCTCACGTGACTTCTTGCGCATGAGCGTAAGTGTGTCACTTGTGTAGTTAATTAAGAATTCAAATTACCGGTTTATCAGAGTATAATCGCATTATTTAATTATACTTCTCTTAATAATATACACTGCAACTCTGCTCTAAATTAATTGACTTCTCTAATGTTTATAATAACGATTTAGGTTTACAATACAATAGTAGTATGAACTTCATCGTTACATTCATATTACGTAATATACAGGGTGGGGCAATAACTATGTCCACTTTGAATATTGCCGTTATTTATAATAATATGAAAAAATGTTATATACAAAACTTATGCGGTATAAAGAGGGGCATATTGTGACACAAAGATTTTCTGCGTAGGTGAAGGCATAGAGGAGATTTCAAGGTCATCTCTATTTTTTCTAACGGAATGTTATGTTTTTTTTATAGCGATGTGATAGCCGGTGTTGAGACGACTTCAGCGAGCTATCATTGAAGGTCATGCAAGGTTCAATGTGGTAGTAAAATATACTTTCTTACATTACAGGAGATGCTCGAAGTGGTGACCGTTTGCGTCAATGCAATCTTCGTATCGCTGCATCAATAGAATAAGTTCAGAAACGATAAAACTTTGTTGCACGTGATATATATATACAACAGAAATAATATATAAATAAATTCTGAAAACAACAATACATAAGTAAAAACAAAGTAAATCTTAACGTGGATTATCAATTAAAACACAGGTACTTCTAACATTTAAATCAAGCCGCCATATTATTTAATTTTAATGATTTACATTTAATAATTAAATTTAATATTCATTTTTATAATAGGGTATCTAATCCTAGTTTATTGTAAAATTTATAATGTCTAATATTATAAAAATTAATTGATTGTTAATTAAAATTTCACCTAATAATTAAAATATTAATTAATTCAAATAAAACAATATAATCTGACTTGTAGTAATTAACTAATCAATTTAGTCTATCCGCTGGTGCTGGCACAAAATTGCCCTTTATTTAATTAAATATCCAATTAAAACTTTAGTTTATAATTAAAATTTATTATTAAAGTTGGTGTATATATTATAATATACATTAATTGATTTTAGTTTTTAAAAATTTTAATTATAGATTTTAATAACAAGATATATATATATATATATATATTGTTCGCCTTAACATTTTTATATCTTCTCGTTTAGAACTTTTTATCTTAACATTATTCTTCAGATGTGAACTTCGTCTAAACTCGTTTCAATAGTTATCTGAGGAAAAGAAATGCAGTATAGATTTAGTACAGTCACTGAACAGAAACGATGGTAAAACGATACACATAAAATTCTGCATTAACAATAAAAAACAAAATCGTACAAGGAACAAAACAATCTACAAAACGGTGGAAAAAATATTCCAGAATGGGATCGCGAAGAAATAATGAGAACACGCGAGACCGTTCTGTCATTTGCGTGGCCTAATTACGCACCCTGAATTCCGGTAATTATAATAATTAGACTGGCCGGTCCGTCATGCCCGAATCGACGAACGGTCCCCCCGGCAACCACGAACGGCTGTTGACGCCAGTCGAGGTATCGTGTTGGAATCTCGATTCCTGGTAAGAAACGTTTGAAATTCGTTGTTTCCCCATCGTCTGAATTCACGCTTCTTCCAAAATCTTCCGTCCCCTCTTCTTCGCTCAATTCCTTTCGTTGGACGACTCCTTGTTCAATTCAGCTTTATCAGCCGGTCAAATTAATGTAACGAAAGATCAGATTAATACCGGTGTCGTTGGAAGAGAAAGCAACAGAACCCAGTCGATGTGTCGGGGAATTCATTAACTCCGTTCGAACACGCGTATAATTCCGTAGGATACCAAGCGATTGATTAAAGCCGATTTCACGACCGATCAATCTGTAACTCCTTAACGTCGCTCCGCGCCGCCGGCTATAAATTTACATCAGCTGTTAAAGAAATTTTCCCGTACACCTTATCGTTCATTTATAACTGTCCGCGAATGTCTCATTAACCTCCCTGTTCGCGGCACGGGATCGCGGTGTGGTAGATATAAGCCAAAGAAATCTCAAAATATCCCTGACGCTCGTCATCGCACGGCCGGGATGACGGAACGGGGGGAGTGCTGCCACGGAGGAACGTCGAAAACAAGGGACCTGGCCTGGACCAGTTTACATGTGTCCGCTCGATACAGTTGGTGCTACCCGTATACAATGGACATGTGTAAACAATTGTCTCGTGGACGTAGTCGGATTAAATCATATCCTTTGGCACCGAGCTACGGCGATAGGAGCTACACGGTGCGTTGTTTGCGCCATCACGGAACTCAAAGTCGTACCTCGAATAGGAGCATTAACACAGAATTGGATGAACAATTTTATTCAAATAATATATAGCGAAAAGCAGCAGTATTTGGAGAGAAATGAAATTACATAATTGTTTGGCTAGTGTCTACTCATTCAAGAAGTATTATTTTATTATAAATATTGGGATTTCCATGTTTGATCGATTAAAAATGCCAAAGTACTTTTTTTTTATCCTTTATTCGTTATTCAAAACTCTTTATCTAGATAATGAATATAAATATCTCTGCATTGACACGTTGAATGTCATAGTTTTTACTCTTGGAATAGTATCTCGATAAGTTATATTTGTTTAGGTCTGTGTTATTAACAATACGCGCTATGTTTAATTTGAACTCGTTACTGTGATGATTATTCCAATGTTAATTATATTTATAAAATATTAAATGTTCCTGTCTATAGAAGTTCAATGTTTCTCCGTGTAATTTAATGGTATATCATCAGTAACCACCACGACAGTCAGCGTGTTCAACAAAGAACTTTAATGCTATAACTGCCAGACTACGTAGTCTTTATAACATTTCTATACGGTCAGAATTCTCTTATTGAAAATATGAGATCTGTATGGGCCAACAGTGGACACATTTGTCGTGTCTCTAACCTTCGCGAAGCTAATAGACCTTAAACGTAAGCAAAATCATTTGATTAAACATTTTGTTAGAAATGTTCACTTTTAGTTTCGGAGTAAAAGATCATCTATATTTGGATGACAGTCAGAATGGTAAAACAAGCGAACAGAGAGCAACACCGAGGTCTGACAATATAATAAAAAGACTCACGAAAAATTTTTTAATCAAGCTTCATCTGGATATTGGAATTAGAACCCGTCCCCTATTTATGCAACTCTGATTATGAAACCAAGTATGTAGCAGCACGCCTACTTTATCCCTTACTTCTTGTGATATTATGAATTCAGCCCGTATTACCCGAGCTAATTTCAATTTAACAATATAGTATTATGTTTCACGCCTTAATACCTAAATTATGAGTTTCTAATATAAAGACTGAATTATTACCCACTTCTATTTTCTAAAAAAATAAAAATAGTGCAGCCCCTGTTGTACAGATATACTATAAATACATATAATACAGTAGTCAGAAACCATTCAAAATTGTAAACATCTTTGCAAAAAACAGATGTTTGGTATATTGCAGGAGACGTTAAGAGATTAAGACAATGTTAACCTAAAAACTATTATCTTAAATCTTTTCATAAAGGAATGAATATATTTATATGTATACTGCAATTGTGCTTACGACGCAATTTTCAACAAGGGGATGAAGTAGAATCCAACGAAATGCCTCAGCGTAACTCGTAACGATCTGAGAACACCCGTATCCTTCTTCCTAATTAATTATGTCGGAAATCCATTATCCAGGACGAATGCACTCGATGCAGCAGCGAAGGGACCATGTCCCGGTCCGAGGCCAGCGTTCGAGCTGCTTTTCCGGGGAAGACACATTATAAGTTTTTCCCCGGAGTTAATTTCGCCGGCGATAGCTAAATCCTTTCTCTCTCTCTCTCTCTCTCCTCCTTCCGTTCCACCCCCGATTTCCTGTTCTCTCTTTCTCTCCCTCTCGCGCTCTTTTATCCTCGCGCGCCACTCTATCCCTCTGCAACCCCCTTGGCCGTGCTCGAACTAAGAGCGGCTAAGAGTTGGTAGGAGCGTCTCTATGGTTAATTAAACGCATAGATCACCCCTTCTCTCGCAATCTCCACCGACTCCTCCTTACGTTCACCCCCCTCCCCTCTTCCAACTCGTAGTCTTGCTCCGTCTCCCGCTTACCCTCGTTCGGTCTTCTCTTTTTTTTTTATCCAGTAACCCTGCAAATGCGCTACGCTTTCTTTGCGTTATAAACCTACATGGAGGCCCGTTCCCTACGTCAGCAGTACCGTATGCTTGCGGAAATATTTTCAGAAACTTCTCCACTCTGTGGGTATACGATATATTACTTTCCTCATCCTGTTACTAGGCTGTTATAGAGCGTATAGCATACTATGTCCACGGAATTGAGTATATTTTGATAAAGATTGGCATGGGTAATACTTGTGAAAGAGCAAATCAAAGTAGAATTTTGATTGAGAATTTAACACTGGGAGTTTAAATTCTTCTGATAAATTCAAATGTGTGGTATTTATCTCTCTGTAAGCGCGATACCGTCAGTTCATTGTAATTCCATCGTCATCCCCATCACGGGGAGATCACTTGTTTCAGTGTTATCGATAGCGAGAGAGGGGTAAACCACTGGGGTGCTAGTGTAACCATTGATGAGGTAGCCAACGATGGTAGCATCGTATCCAATACTCTCTATAATCACATTGCCAGTCGTGAGCGACAGGATTATAAGCAGGGAATATTGTATCGTGCGTCAAGTTAAGTGTCCAGGCCGATTTAGAGCTTTATAATCACTAGGATGTGGAAGTCAATGCATTTATAGCGTCCCCAGACTTGAAAGACGCAGCGAAATAAAGATTCTAATAAAATTTAATAGTATTTCCGTATTATTATCACCATACTAAGACCCCTAGTATTGAATAGAAAATTCTGTGGAATTTTTTAACTTCAAATTTACATAAACATTCCTAGTGTAATAATCACCTTTTACCTACCAAAAAAGGTATCGCCTCGAAACGTTCACCAGAACAATTTTCTGTAATGTTCCAGATTAAAAATTTAGCAAATAATGTCTGAAAGAAAGAATCTGTCGATCAATAAAACAAACAATCTCCAATTAAATTGTCTTGTCGTATGGTTTCTGTACCCGACACCGTGACTCTTTTTCACGTGATTTTCGGAAAGGAGGTCGGGTACTTCGGACTTCCTTTTACACACCCACGTGATGTAAGCGAAGGAAAAAAGAGGGGCAGGGGACAAGCGTCCGTATTACATACCGGTTTCTCAAGAAGGCGTAACCTCTGCCCGAAACTACCGACCACGTTCATTATCGTTCACGCGGGCAAACCCGTCGTCGATTCCTCGCCTGTTCGCCGCGATCGATCATTTGACCTGTTTGCCGTGAAACGCACGCTCGCATACATACATACCGTACTCGCTACGCGATTTATCCGGATTTATTCGTACGTCTTTTTCGGGGCTTTTATTTCATTCGATAACAGCACAGCAACCATTGGTAGGTGCGTAGTTTGAGACACTTCGATATCACCTCGAGTTACCGTGACAGTGAGCGGAATTTACGTACAGGGTGAAAATAAAAATTTGGTTTACCGTGTTGAAAACCCTGACGCGTATCGCGTGTACTGAACGTGTGGTATCAAATGAAACCATCTAGACGAAGAAAGGTTGACATTTTTTTATTATTTCTTTTATTATTTGCACTTCGTCCAGGCGCGGTGTCGCTAGTTTATTTCTGTACTAATATACGGAGTACTTTATCAGGCTCATTAAGAGTTCTGTAGTTTCGTGTAATATTAATAATGTATGTGCTTTTAATGCAGAATAACCTTATCGGTGCCTGTTCATATATTTACGTATTTTAAACGACTCAGAAATGTGGAAACCTTTTTATTCTTTACGATACAAAATTCGTTTTCACTATTGGATAACAAAGTTAGAGGTAAATGATTTTACAGTATTTTTGTTATGGGTACACAAATGTATATGAAATAAGTAATATAAAGACAAAACCTATCATAATTTATATGTTAGGACTGAATGACATATGCAGTAACATGACTTTTATTTACGAGAAAGTATTATCTACGTTATTATTTACGTAGCATTAACTTTATTTCGAACAACTAATGGCATTGAAAGATGAAATACTTCGATAAAATTTTATAATTAGATAATAATGTTATTATCTGTTATCTTACTTCTAAAGTTTTGCATTATGATCAAATGACAGGATGTCTTTCTTTGGAAAAATCACTTCTGAAGGATAACAAATTATTGAATTACATAGTATCAAATGATTTGTAATAAGAAAAATAATAAAATGTCATCAAATACAAAACATATGCAGTATGACACTTACAAAGAATCTTGATCTCGAGCCAGGTGATTGGTCCTTTTTCTAAACTCAGTCCATCATGAACTCCAAAATCCTTTCAACGTAACAACTTTCATTGACCCTCCATTAGCACACCTCCTTTTACAAATACAGTTGCTACACTGGGTCAATTTGACCCTAGCCAATATTTAATCAACTGTTGTTTAAAAAATATTTGTTAAATTAATTCTCAACAAATTCTGAGATAAAGCTTGAACATTGTAGATTATATTTTCATGGTCAAAAATTAACGTTGATACTTTCATCATATATAAAAAAAAATCTAGAAAAAGAACAAAATTCCAGAAAAAGATTTTGTTAGGATACCTGAAATTACTACTACATAGCGCTAGTAGTACCATCATTTTCACTGATGCCTCAGAGACATTTTACTTCAAAGACAAATTCTAGGTCCATTTGACCCAGTCCGTGACAACGAAGGCTTAACAACACACGATTCACATTAAACAACCACACATTATAACGAATTATCGAAGCTATCCAATTCAAAACTCCAACAGCAATGTATCGCGAAGGAAAGAAGAAATTTCAGATCGAAACCCCTTGTCCCCCGAAACCTATTCCTCCTCGTCAAGAATTACACAACGAGAATCCCCAATAACTCGCAACGAACCGTCGTAAATAATGCAACCGATAGATACGTCCCTGAAGCCGAAAGAATGAGGTTGTGAAGAAGAAAGACGCGCAGGGGCTGGAGGGCGGGGGGGGGAAGGGTGATAGAGGAGGAGGTGGAGGTAGATGGCCAGCAGGGCAGAGGATATTCTTATGAATCGATGAAAGAACCGCGAGCATGCGCGCCGGAATCTTAATAACTCATGCGATACCACCTCTTCCTTCTGTTATCCAGACCTCCCTCCCGCCGCCGCCGCCTGTTATCAACCCCTGGCATCCCTGTTTTCCACCCTCCCCTCGTCCCTCTCCAGGGGGGAACAGATATGCCGGTGTAATATGCGTGTAGCAAGGCAAGTGGGGGTAAACACGAACAGCCTGGACATTCCCGGCGTAGTTTCGCGAATATTTTCGGAGCGCAATTCGCCAGTGGGAGGGGGGGAGGGCAGCCGAAAACAGTCGTGTCGGTCGCGCCTCCCGCATTTTTCCTTGTCACCGCTCCTCGGGCGAGGAAATCCTCCAGCCGCCCTCGCATCCCGCGGCGGACACGCTCCGATGCACCCGGTCTATAGTGCTCACGCACCTTCATCGTGGCCATTTACGGTTCCTTTTTACGGTCATACGTGCGGTTTTAGTGCGACCTGTTCGCGCGGATTTACTGCTCGAATACCGTACCCCGCTCTATTTTTATTCCGTCACTCTTTTTTTCTTTCCTTAACCTGCACGTAGCGCGTCACACGCGCGGAGATGGCGAGCTTGCACGGCTGTTCCCCTCCCCCCGTGACGGTAGTGGGTTAATTAGCTTTTACGCGCAGCGGGTGCCGTCGAGGAGTTAGTAAATAATGGTATTCTCGCTGGACCGTTTCGCCTACCCCGAACACACAGTTTTCTGCATTTTACTACCGCTGTTTGTATTCGCACTTCGTGATGCGGAGCGAACGGGGAAGGAAAGGAGTAGTAGTTGATCGTGGATGGTGCAAATGCAAACGGAGATTGAACAAGTTCACAGGCCAAAGTGGCTGAATCTATTTTTTCGATTTTTTTATATTTTAGTGCCGAAGCACTTGTTGGTGCTTATCTATGTATGATTTTACATTTTTTGGAGTTAATCGGTTTTGCTACTGAACGGATCGTGTACAGTGATTCCCAAAAGTTTCCGGTCAAACTGTCATTTTAACATATATTTTTAAAAGTATAGGTATAATACGAACAAACTCTTGATATACCCATACTGAGGATACATTACTGCTTCATATTTGGTGATATTAAACATTTTCTTGCATAAAAGTAATCTGTTCTCTTGTTTCTAACAAATACGGGCCTGACAGAAAGTGATAACAAAGATATGGTGAAATTACAGTTGAGCTGGAAACTTTTGACGGCCGGAGATGGACTTTCTATGTCGTGTTGGTATATTCTTTCGAAAATAGAACATTTTGAAAATGGTAAAAAACTTGTTTGTGAAATTGCTTCAACGATTTTTTTTTGTGCTCCATTGCGCAAGTTTTTCTGTCATTATTTGCTGCTTCAAATCAAAGTGACCCCTTAATGCCGACTTTGACTTTTTTAGCAGTTTTTAAATGATTATTGGGCAACTGTTGCCACTTGCTACCTTAAAAAAATATTAATATTAGTAAGCTGATACATTTTCGTACCGATCGGAATTCGTGGGCTAAAGGTAATAGTGTTATGTGTCTCGTTAGTAATAATTACTTCACTAAATATCCAAAACAATAAACTGAAAACGTGACTCCTAAGAGTTTTTCTTTTATTGTAGAGTATTGTAATCTTGAATAGAAGAACTAAATGATAATGTAATTGTTCTTTTTATGAACTATCCCAAATATAACTATGAATTTACATTAACCTTTACAGTCTCATTGAAAAATCACTAAATTACTCAAAATAATTTTAGTATTTCACATATTCCGTAGAATAAAGTTTACGTTAGAGGCATAACATTTTCTTCCAATTATTCATTTAAGAAATATTTTCCGAAAGCACTTAAATACCTACGCCTGAAAATGTAAAGCAAGAAAATGTTTTTATAATCGGCAAATGTTTTTACGATATCGTTAATTCTAAACCTACAACCATTTCGACTTCTTCTCTCCGGAACGACCGCGTGTTACTAATCCTGCGAATAATTCCCGTTCACGCAAAACGAATCCATCACGTTCACAGAGCGTGCAGCGATCAAACGGAAACGAAGTGCCAACGACCGATCGTCTGGGCGCTGATCGATGCCGGAACTCGTGGCACATCGTGTGATCAAGGTGTAAAGTAAAAAAAAAATCGCATTAGTGGACGCAATATTAAATTATAAAACATCTCGAATCGCGCAATTACACTGATCGTGTCAGTCCGTTATCGACCCTCCCCCGAGACTGCGTCGCATTCTCGGTCACCTGTACCGGGGCGAGTTGCTGCGAGAGTGAAGGCACACGGGACCGAAAGAAAAATCATTAAACGCGTCGATAAAGTGAAAATGGAAATGACACGTCGCGTTAAGAGATCTCTCGCAGTCTCCGCGGGCAAGGGGATACCTAGACCGCGCGCTCAGTCCCGTATATGTTTGTTGGCCGTTGTGGAACGAGGGACGCGGGACGAGCACGCGAACAAATTAGCCCTCTATCTGAAACAACTTCTTGGAATAGCCGTTACTCACGGGCGAAGATCAGGACCCGTATTGCCCGAGCGAAACGACCGCGACCACGGGACAAGGAGGCCGCAAGCGGGGACGGGCTGAACAAGAGAGGAAGAGAAGTGTCGGTAAAAGGGGACGAGGGCGAGGAAGACGCAGAAGAAGAAGAGCAGGAAGAATAAAAGGGAGAAGTCGAAGAAAAAGAAGAAAACGAAATAAAATGCCGGACGAAGCATTTCGAATTTCCAGCTCGAATTCAGGAGGAGGTGGTGGAAGGCAGGATATAGGAGAGAGCAGACCGTGGATCTGCTCAATCCAGAGGATAAGCGAGTCGTTCGAACAGTGTTGAACAGGAGTGAATATTTATACGTGGCCTCTTCCTTCGCACCTTTTTTGCCGTCTCCTGTCGTCGTCCGCCTCTCCCTTTACCTGCTCCGTGTCTCTCCTCCCTCGTCGTCGCCATCCTCGCGTTTCCACCTTTGGGTCCCATGCGGTATCTTCTTGATTACCCGGTCCTAATTAATTCCTCAGGCTTTATCTTTATTTTTCCCTCGCCTGGGCCGCATTCGCCGACACCGCGGGCTCGGACAGACCGATCGTTCCTCTACAAGGAGGTGGAAATTACAGATCGGCCATGGACCAGCAGCAGCGGGGCAGGAGGGCCCGCGCGCCCCGGGGAATAGGGAATGGTCGTCGACTCCGTCAGGACTTACGTCTAGACGATGTGTCGTTCCGCGGCTCGTGGAAATAATTCCAGGCACGATAAAACGGTGAATGATTGCCCGATCGTCATCGATGCGTGAACGTTTATGCCCGTCATTTCGCTTATTGCTGGTTTTCGCGAATCCTTCGAGGTTTTATACACTTCCAATCGTGTAAAACAACGATATTTCGACCGTTCAATAAACCTGAAAGATCCTTACGCTTGTTGATCAAAAGTAGGCAAAAGTTGTACATTTACGAGCGAGAGATGATACATTTCTTGGAAAGAGTAAACAGTCTTTGTTGCAATACACGTATGTGAGAAGTATGCATTAAATACTCTACCGGCCATGTATGTATATGGGTACACCTTTTAAAACGGAGCAACTTTTTTCAAATTAGTCCAAATGACTTCAAGTTATTTTGTGAAGTTAGGGACATTAGTTTACTACATGGTGTGTAAAAAAAGAATTGAAAAAGTTGCAATTGCTCGGAATCGCGAAGAAAATAGTAAAGGTCGTTTTTTACAACTTTTTAATCTGAAGCTATAATGAAAATTTAATAAGTACATGTCGAAGATTTATGTTAGTTATATGTATACATACTGTAACTTTCATTGAAATCGGTTGATACAGAAACGAGCGACAAGCATAAAAAAAAGTAATCATTGTTAGATTTACTACAGTTGTAGGTCGAAAGTCGGAAAAAACTGTGATTTCCAACATTTTTAATCGTTTGTATCTGGTAGCAACGTTAACCGATTTTGATGAAATTTTCAACATGTATATAACTAACATAAATCTTCGATATGTATTTATTAAATTTTCATTACAGTCTCAAATAAAAAAATTGTAAAAAAACGACCTTTACTATTTTCTTCGCGATTTCGACCAATTGCAACTTTTTCAATTTTTTTGTACACATACTTTAGTAAACTAATGTCCCCACTTCACAAAAGAACTCAAGTCATTTGGACCAATTTTAAAAAAGTTCTTCAGTGTTAAAGGGTGTACCCATACTTTTGTCCGGTATTGTATATGTAAAATTAATGACCATTTTTCTGTCGAAAGTCTTGATTAATATTGGATAATTGCTACAGCATCTGTTATTCGAAGCGGTTTCCCTTATTCTTTTATAACTCTATTTTTTTTGTAATTGAAACATTCTCTGTCGATAAAGTTAAATAAAACCTCTACATGTACATATTTGTCAGTTTAAATTGGAACTGTATATAACAAATTTTCGAAACAAAAATTGAGAGAGTGCAAACCAATGAAACACAATTAAGAACATACATATGTGTTGCTTTTCAAATAATTAGATTTATAATTATACAAAAAATTAAAGAAATACTGCACATGAAGTACAATATATAAATAATACTAATGCTTCTGCGAAAACATACAATAATGTAAACGTATCTTTTTGTTTCTTTTTTACTTCGATGTGAGAAACAATAAGTGAATCAACCCGCAAAGATAGGGCAAAGTCACGTTCTCAGTCTGGAAGACAAATTCGAATCGTTGTTACAAAGTACATTATGTACACACTATGGGAATTTTGAAGGTGCATATGTCACGTGAGTTCTTTTCCGCTTGTACAGGTACGTTTTTTTAATAATTTGATTGCTCTCCTTAGTCTATATACGCGCAAGTAAATTCGAAAACTTTATGAAATGTATCTCGTACTAATTACTCTTAAAAATCAGTTCCTTCTTACCGTCTCCGCAGACGAATTTAAACATTCCTTCCGAAATAATCGTTTACCTTCGAACGTACAATTTACAGCCCATTAAAATTGTGTTTTATAAAACAAAGTTGCCCTTGAGTGAAACGAACAATCAATGTATTTCGCCACTGCATTATTAACCAATAATAAACTCGAGCACGACCTTGTTAATGTTTGTTCGATTTAATCAAGAATGGCATTTGAAATTTTATTTTCAAAAACTATGTTCGGTAAAGTAAGAAATTGAACACAATAAATATCATAACTGCCAATGAAATGAGCCTTGAACAGATAGAAATAAATATGTAGTTGATGCCTTGGATTCACGTTCAATGTTCCTATTGGTGGCACTTCCTTCGCTCAAAAGAAAAATGACGAGGATAATAATATTGATGATACGATCTCCTTGATGAACGTGGTAACGAGATACAGCCGTGCACATACGCCGGGACGCACGTATCGCTTTTAAACGCCGGAAATAAGTTATTAGCGGTTGCGCCGCGCGCACTCAATTGTCCTGATTTGGAAACCTCTAATCTTGCCCCCCCCCCCCTCCCCTTTTCCGGCGACGAATTCAAGCCTTCATGTTTCCGTGTCTATCGGTACTATTTCAGGCGACCCTTTGTCATCGAAATCAATTCCTACGGCTGACATAATGATATTCATCATACCAATCGTTTGACTCGAATTTCCAGCGAAAAGTAAAATGATTGCGTAGCCGATTCGGATAATAGGTCGAATCGACTAAACGACGAATGATATACGCTCTTCGTGTTTTCCAGGGAAACCTTATCATTATTCGCTAGAATAAAAGTCAACTGCACCTTTAATAGTGTGCATTTCCACAGTCATTACATAATTAACGCAATTAATTGGACAGTAATATTACAGTCACCTACATCTTCTTTTTTTATTTTATTCTACTCTATTAGTTTTCGTATTTCGATTAAGCAGATTTATACATTAGTGTCTGACATCATTTATAGCACAGTTATGTTCAGTAGTTGCGCACTGGAATATTATTAGGTATGTTGACATGTCTATCTCAATTCAAATATACATAAATACTATTTCAGCTTATGCACAGGGAATCAACAGAAAAGTGACAAAAATTACACAATATGATGAGGATTATTTCAATTAACAAATGATGTAAAAGTTATTCAATATTAATAAAGATTTGCTACAAAAACATAGTCAGTACTTTTGCATACACCTAATAATATATTCGTTTAGCTGGTGCGCAATTTAACTATACTCGACAATCTACCGCATCCCCAAAAGATTGCTTATCGAAAGAAATTCGACTTTTATCGCGTCCACGATCTCGTTAACTTCTCAATTACATCGAGTGCAAATAAATCGAATACGGTAAGAAGATACGCTGACCTCGAACATATCATTAACATTGACGAGAGAGAACATTGTCGAGTGCGTAAATTAGCCGAGGCCAACCCTTCCGTGAAGTTTCAATTATCCAGCGGAACAGTGAAGTCGAATTTAACGAGATTCTTAGATGGTGCTTGAAATTCAAAGGATGACGGCACTTTACGGTGCCCTAACGAAGCCACCTGCCTGGCACCGTCCACCCTGTTAATTTTAATCGGGGGAGACGCTTTCACGTGAATTAGACGGGGCGGGGTGGTAGGAGGAGGGGGTGGAATACTAGTGGACCGTTCTCGACAACTGCAGGCAGCCCCCCGCTCGTAAAAGACGTTCGTATCGAAAGTGTCGTCGCGCCGGTGGACTCGCTTGGGAACGCCGAGCACGATCAAATGAATCAACAGAGACAATTAATAGCCCGGCGAGGACGCCTTGGAAAAGCGTCGGGACGCCGCCACCCCCGTCGGCGAATATGTGGACAACAAATCTATCTGTCTACCCCGTTGAAAACTACTGCGGGTGATGCGACGATGCGAATTAGTTGAGTGTTCGAAATGAAAATATTAAAAATTTCTTCGTCGAAAATAAGAGGTCACGGTTGAATTTTGAACCGCACAATTTTTGAAAATGTTACGATAATACTGCTACTAGCGTAGTGCTCCAAAAATCTTTGAATATGGCTGTGGGGTATGTAGAGAATTCTGGAAGTTATAATCGTTTCTGAGCAGATAATGACTTTTTTTATTGAAACCTCAATCCACGACGTGTACTTGTTACTCGATTATGATGATAGAGAAAATGTTGAGGATCGATTGAATAGGACGGTATAGATTATAGAGATCGTAGAACTCAATAGTGCACGGCAGTGCCGAATGAAGTGTTAATGTATCAGCTAATAATGCAATGTTCCTTGTTTTTCATTCATGAAACATTTACAATAATTATGTATTCTGAACTGTCAATTTATTTTTTCTGTTACTGAATCTAAGCCAAACCCAAGGTAACACCTTATTCATAATTACGTTTTTCATTTTGTTGCGTTTCGCACATTTGCCTATCCGAAAAAACACATAAAATCTGTAGTCAAACAAGTTTAATTAAGCTTTGCCATTCTCAATTAGATATTTAAATTAATTTTCAAAAAAACCAAATTAACTTTAAACGGTCTTTTTAATATAAATTTCCAATTCATATATTGAAAGCATCGTAATGACCGCTTATTGTTGTTATTAGATAATGTTACCTAAATAGGTGACGGGACCGGTAATTATTGTAAATATGTAACGAAATGGCACGTTTACAAACATAGTCACGCGAGAAAAGCTCATATTTCACGGATTTACAAATCTGTAACAGTCTGCTAACCGAAAAAGGGATGAATGTCGAGGAGGGAAAATCTCTGCTCATTTAACGAGCCCAAGGGTTCAACCCTTCTAGCGCTTCCACCCTTCGACAATATTTAATGCATGTTTTAAGCGTAATTAAATGGCAGAGGGTTTATCGTATCCAGCCACGGTTCACCCTCCCACACAAATTATCGCATTTAACCCCCGCCGATCACCTCTCTCGTCGATTGTCACCCCACTACCGCCTACTGCCGCCGTTTCTGGATACCTTCGTCGCTCATAATGTACATTTCATTAGCCCCGAACCCTTTCGCAGAGTGGATTCAATCTTGGAATATTCATCACCTCGGAACCCTTCCCGGTTACGACACCCAACACCGACACGTTCCTTTTACAGCTTCGCGAGCCGCCATTCAACAGGTTTTAATTACCGTCAACGCTCCTTCGATTAGTCTCTTAACCCCTTTCACGCCACAACGAAATTATTCTCTTCTCAATTACAAACAGGATTACATATTGTTTCAGCGATAATTATCATTTTTACGGCTTGCATAATTAACGTATAGAATTTTAGTACGAAGCCCTAATAGTATACATATAGAATAACAGAGACATAAATTATACGAAATAGAGATTATTTATAGAAACATCCGACGAAGAATAAAGTATAAGTGTTTAAATTTGAAGTCACTTGTATCGGGACTAACTGTCTCATTTATAAATATTTTCATGAAACATTTAATAAGATTTTTAGTTCGTTTTTAACTTAATCCTTGTGTAGGCAACCAAAATATTTACGGTTATTGAGCAATCGGAATATTCCCATTCTGACAAATTAGATAAACATAGATACTTTTATACTTTTTCGAAACTCTTAGTTTTCCCCTCCTATAATATACCAACTGCTGTTTTATACAAGAACATACGAAATTGTAAAAGGAAATTTAGAAGATTACTTCTTCAGGGAAGTAAAAAATTACTTAATAGAACATGTGATTTTGCATAGATGTCTACAGTGTACTTGCAACCAGTTGTATCATGTGAATTAGTGGTAACATTCATTATAGAATTTTGTTATATTTGCACGTGTGTAATACGTACATGATAACGATAATCTAATAAAATACTTGGATGCGTTGTATAATTTATTCTGTAATAATGATAACACATACAATGGCCAACAATTACACTTGTTTTTTCGCCTTGTAGTCGTTGCCTGTTTGTAATATCTCTGAAGCATAGCCTGGGGCCACGGTACGTTCACGATACAGGGTTGCCCACTCACCCTCCGTTGCCTCTCGAAGCTCTAAAGCCAAGAATAACCCTTGCTTTGCATCTCACCTGTTGCTCGACACCGACCCTCGACACTCCTGGCGGTACTTTAGGGGTGACTAATTAAAGAGTCAGACGGTGGCTGGTTTCGCGGTGTTTAATACACCATCGCTTCACCCTCTGCCAAGCCCCATTCCGCTTCTCCTCCGGCATCAGGACAGAATCCAGTGCCTCTCCACCCCCCTCCCCTTGGTTTTTGTTCCTCTCGGTTTCACAGGCCTGGAATTAATTAGCAGCTCCAGTTAAGCGGGGCTGGATACCGTGGCGGCGACTCATTTAAAGGATGTTTATTTTAATTTCACCCCCGTCGAGGGCAGTCTCGAGAAAGACCCCACCATGGTTGGTGACTTTTTATTACTTAATTAACTTCTTCTTCCTTCTGCACCGCCATCTTCTTCATCACCTCGGGCCCACCGCAAGGCGATCGGCTGGCACCCCCTCTCTCTCCCCGAGAAATCTTCTCTTTATCACGGTCCACCACCCTCCCTTCCGTAAACTGTCCCGTGTACTTGTCCTCCTCCTCCTCTCTCGTTCGCCTCCTTTTTTTTCTTCCTCCTCTCGCGCGGTCTACTTAAACGAGACCTCGCGCCGAGATTCCTCGCAGCAATCATTTCCTCGTTATTTTTCATCGTGCTACCGACGCGACCCGCGCGACTCACTGCCTAATTATCGCCGCGAAAATGATCCTCTCGGTAGACCGCCGTTCTTTCCCTTTTGCCCATCCCGCACCCCGCCTCGCCTTCGCCGTCATTGCGAACCCTGTGATTATAATGCCAGCGGATGCGCGTCCCAGAGTCCTTTTCGGAGCAACGGGACGAGGAAGCGAGAACGAGAGGGAATCGTTTCTCGTGAAATTGCTGACGGCTCTCTGCATTTCTGCACGTGAAACCTTCCCCGAGCGGATTCGAGCGTGCCGCCGCCGCGCCACGCCGGTGTAGGAATCCTGGAACACGGCGAAGGAAAGCCAACTTCGCGTGACGCACCATGCGATACATTCTCAGTTCGGTGGTAACGCTCGTGAACTTGCTAGGTGACCCATTTGGTAGGAAGAAATCGCAGGAATACAATTAAAACATCCATTCAAGCGACTCGTAAGTTTTCTTCACCGACCTAATACCCTCCTCGGGTGAAAATTCACCCATTTTCGATTTCCAGATACAAACTTCTCTCGATTATCGTCTGATTTGTTCTACACGATTATTGTCCAGGCAAAAAACGAATTTACGAGGGTCTGAAGCATTTTTTCCTATAAGATTATTGTCCCGGTGCGAACCCGAGTTTGGGACGATAACCGAGAGGAGTCTGTACTGTATTATGTTTGATTTCTTTCTAAATGTGTCATAACTTTTTTTCTTTATTATGGTAACGTCATAACAGAAAAGTAACGAATGGAATCCCTCGGGTAATATTTCACTCGGAATACCGTTCAAAAAGAAGCTATTACGTTGTGCTTTTCATCCACCTGTATTTATCTTATAAAAGTTATATTTACATTATAAGATTTTGTCACGATTTTTCGATATGTACAAATGTTATCGCGCATGAATGTTTGATTCGAATGTTTCGCTGTACTGTTTATACGAGCGATATTGTGGCTACAAGTGGTTTTTGAAATCTAAGTCTCGGTAAAGATGTGTGAACTGTTTGCTTATGTTTCGGTAACGATGTGGAACGTGAAAAAAAAGTTGCCCGAAATTATTTCATATTATAATACAATCAAAAGTTGTATCGACACCTTAGATTAGTGACAAATTGTTGGCCATCCGCGATTTTCACTAATATTATTGGCGTCTCGGGGATGAATGCATATGTATTGTGGACAAAAACTGATCCAAATTGGAACAAAAATAAGCTATATTAGGAAAGTCAAAGTTTTGATACGCCAACTGATGACAGAAAATGAAATTACTGAGAGTAGGTCGAATATCTATATGATCAACAATGTTTAAATAAACAGGTTGAGAAAAAACCGTGGTTTTTATATTTGTTGTGCTATTTAACTTTCCTAATAGACGACGATTGTTTCTAGAAGAACTTGGAGAGCTGTTAGTAAAGGGAGAAATACAAAAAATATCTGTACTACCCAGAAGTGAAGCATTACTCGCTATAGTAAATAATTTATAAGAAATTGCTAGCTCGTCAATTTTACCAAATACAAAAAAAAACAAAAATGACAGGAGGTCGATGCCAATTATGCGTAGAAAATGATCGGAAGGCGTACGCAGCTGACGAAATGTGTAAGAAACATGTATGTGGCAAGCATAGAAGTACTATTCGTGTACAATGTAGTA
This sequence comes from Dufourea novaeangliae, assembly GCF_001272555.1. Classification (NCBI taxonomy): domain Eukaryota; kingdom Metazoa; phylum Arthropoda; class Insecta; order Hymenoptera; family Halictidae; genus Dufourea; species Dufourea novaeangliae. The sequence continues at coordinate 949,325 of NW_015374123.1, read as the reverse complement.
ACTAAAACATATAACAAACAAAACCACATATTTAATTAACTTTTAATAAAATATAGCATAATAGATTTTCCGAACATTAATTGAAGTGTCAAGCGAAAATGGGTGAAATATCACCCGAGTAGGGTAAATTTGTTTTGTATGATTTTTATCGTAATCAGAGTATAAAGATACAATCATTAAATAAATAAAATTTATGAGACAAAATTGTAGATCAGTAATCGGAAATTTAAAATTGGTATATGTATCAGGAATTTAATAATGCAATTAGATAGTCAATTTTCGTTTATCTTGTAATAAATAGTTGAAATAATCAGGATTAACAATGAGTCAGACTTGTTTGATGCCTACACGAAGCTAGAGGAAACATGGAAAACGATCAGTCATGGATCTAACGTTTTTGTGTAAATTCTACGCAATTTTTCTTTGTGGCTTCTCTGTGTAATTTCAAATGACAAACGACGAAAACGACGTATAATGCATATAGTGTACAAAATGCAATAGTAAAAATTTAAATATGACAATAAATGGCGTTAAAGTGTTTAAATATCATACATTTTTTTCATACTCTCATTATGTCTTAGATGTTATAATAATTTAAACACTTTATCGATGTTAGCGCCTGTATAATTGTTACCTTTAATCAGCGTAATGGTAAATATTTCGAATTTTTCCCTCGGCCGCAATAAAGAAGCAACAGTGACTAAGCAAACTCATCAAGTACGCGCCTTTAGCCTCTGGTCTCGCGTAACAGGAATTAATTTCGCCGAGAGAAAAGAATCCCTTGCGGGGGTGGTTTCTTGGTTAAGAATACAGTGAGCCGAGAAGAAAAGAACCGGCTGTGGCGGAAGGGGGTAGGGGGACGTAAGAAAGCCTCGAGATTATTTTGTTATGTCTCGCGGTGAGTCGAGATGTCGGGCAATTAACCATCGTATAATTATCCTCCTCACCCTTATTAGCCCGGACCGTTCGAGATGGCAGCTGTTGCCGCGATATTCTGTCGCGAAAGACTAGCAGCTGTACACCGATAACAAAGTTATAATAACGGGACATCTTCCACCATTTATTTTGATATTCCACCAACGGCTGGTAAAAAGGGGGGGAGGGGAAGTGGTGTGGGGTGGAGAAGAATGTTCAATTATCTCAAGACAAATTTTATCGCCACCGGTTCAATCTGTTGCGTTAGCTGATTAACGGAACTTTAGATAAATTAGTAAACCATCCGGTTCAGGGAAAGGGGGTGATATTAACGAAGGTTTGGGATTGAAAGCCTCGTAACGAAACTTAAAACACGCCGGATAGAGAAACAAAACGCGAGAGTAAAAAACTTGGTCAAGATAGCTCACCCCCACAACCCGATCTTTGTCTCGGTGAGCTGAGCGCTTTCAGGATTCTTTCATTCTTGATAATTATCCTACCGTCCAAACAGTCCTTAATCTTTGAGCTCGCCTTTCAAGGAAAGCTCCTACCGAATGAATGCCCGACCTCGGCGAAATAATATTTTATACACAACAAAAGCGGCCCCCGGGTTGGCTGCTGCCCTCCTCCACCTACACCTTCAACCTTCCATCCTCCACCCCCTGCCTCGGTGCGATTGTTATCGCGAAGACGTTACCTAGCACCTATACATAACTGGCTATTTTACTTTCTTCCTCCTCACCCCACCCTCTCTTTTTTCTTCGTTCATCCATGGTGCTACGATACATTGATAGCACACCGCTCGCTGTATATTAATCGCAATTTGGGGCTTCTAAAGAGACCTGCCGCGAAGATTACGCAACTGAGAGAGATATAATTACTCGATGGTGTTTGAGAGTGATTGCGTTGTAATGAGAATGGGATTTAAGACGCAATATTTTTTCAAGAATACGTAATGCGATAATGGCATAGAGATGATTTTATTCCACGGAATTATTATGTGTTTTATTGTAGTCGATAGGGGTTGAGTGAAAAGTAAAATTAATATGAAAATACCTTTAATTTTCTTAATTGCATACAAGTACCTACTACCTTCCCGTATTTAGGAGTAGTTTTGTTATAGAATATCTCTAATGCAAAAATTATTAGACAAGTCAAATTGATACTGAAGCAAGACACTCGTAAAGGACCAAGCTTCAAAAATGTCAATCGGCTGTTTCCCGCTTGATGATTCTTCAGATAACAATAAATACATTCATATCCAGCGGGAGAACTATAGTTTCAATTCTAAACACATAATTTTCTACTCCATATAATTTATTAATTTAGTTCACACCTATTCAATGAGATACCTTGTTCAGAAAAGTACATTAAAGTACATAGTTTATTTACAAATACACGGAAACATCCTGACAAGTGATTTGTATTAGGTCGTTGCACATGATTTGAGCGATGTTACTGACGATGAAGGAAAATTACTAACATTAACTCCTTTCTTTACTGAAAATTTATGCGGTATACTGTACTCGTTCAAAGGTACTATATAACATATCGATAAAATCAATTAAATACTGAAGTTAATTAAGGTAGTAAATTCGGCTATTCTATTATTTTGCATTAAAAGATAGACATTTAAGCCAAATTCGTAAATAAACTTCATAAAAATGCATGTACGTTACTGCTAAAAATACTACAGTGGTGCCTTCCGTATCCGAACTAATAGCGAGATAAAAGTGTTCGAATAAAGGAAATTTCAAACAATAGAAGAATCACATTTTTGATACTAAACTTCATTTATTTAAATAGAGATCAAGAAAATTGACGGTTTGTTTAAATATTTAGTGGATCCCATATCCTTTTGGCTGTTAAATTACAGAAAATTTTCAACACAAGTAACTCCGCTAAATTCGATCAAACAAAAGAAAAGATACAATGTATATTAAGCACTACGTATTTGCAACAGGAGAAGGCATCTCTTGGTAGGAGACACTCTGTTCGAATAACAAAACGTTCGAATATTAAGGTATTCTATTAGAAACTTTCGATTATTAAAGCGGCGTTTACACTACGCAACTTTTAATTGGTCGACCGAGTTGCTCGACTTGAAGTCGTTTGACCAAAAGGTTTACACTATAGAAGGCTTTGTCGTCTGACTTTTTCATTGGCTAAGATGATTAATAATGTGCTGCATAAAAAGGTTGTGTGGGTAACGTCAGCAATTACAATGAGTTTGCTAGGCGAGTTGAAAAATATCATTAGTCGGAAAATTAACAGGAAAAAGCGTCATTGATCACTTTTACTGTTCCATAAACATTCCTGTTGTTGATAGAGGTCTATAAATTTATTTATATTCTGTGAATTCCAATCTAATTTAGACATTTTCGTCAGTCTCAGAACAATGTCGTGAAACTATGAAGTTCTGTTTCAGTCATCCGTCAACTTCGATTTTACGATGTTTACACTGTCAACTGCAGTTGGAAACACCAGGTTGTTCAACCAAAAGTAGATCAACGGGCAACTTTTAGTTGAACAACTCCTTTGGACTTGGTTGAAATCCTGTTTACACGGGTGACTTTGAACGACTTCAAGTCGATCGACTCGGTCGGACGACCAAAAGTTGCCTAGTGTAAACGCCGCTTAAGGTATTCCACAGTTGGTGTTTGGACACGGGAGGCTCTACTGTATTTAGCAATGACAACATTCGGTGAAAAAATGGCATCTAAAAGTGTCTTTGAAAAGTAATCTTCACATTCAGTGCAATAAATATGCAATAACTATAATATAAACATTCTTGTATTTCAATGACAACCATGTATAGAGTCTATTTATTCTGCCTAATAAAACTCGTATAACGTTCAATGTAATATCAAGAGTCAGTAACAGAACGATCATTTCATGTGCAACAACATAATACTCAACAACCATTCGGACCGCACGAAATCGATATTCCCGAAAAACGATGTCGAACCCCTTGTCGAGTTGTATCGATCGGTTGGTTCACACGAATACTCCACAGTCGTCGTTCAACCGACTATACAATAGAAATCTATCTTTCAGAGTTTCACGTCGGGATCAGATTTCGTGGAGTCACTTAACGATTATCTCCGATCAGAGTCCCCCGATGGATTAATCGTCATTAATCTTCATCACAACACCGTTCCTGATCATTTTTCTCGGAGGGGCGCTCGCGCTCGCGTCACGGGGACCCCGCGGGCCGGCTGAACATGGCGGCATCTCATTTAACCGTATAAATCACTGTTGCTTAAAACTAAGGCCAGGAGACGGTCTCTTGCCGTGGCTAATCGAGCCCCGAAACTCGCGCCACGACCGTTGCGTCGGCCCACACCCGTACGAAAACGCGACAGACAGGCGGAAGAAAGAGAGAGATATATATACAGTGTGAGTCAAAAGTGAGTGTACACTTTGAAAGTATCGGATTCATTCATATTTATTTCTCTCACTTTAGAATCTCACATTTCGCATAGATGCTGTATTACATTGAGATCTGGTGTCTCTGGAGGTAGGACCTGACTGATTGAAAGTGTTTTTTGGGTCATGAATTCTTCCTAATAGACCCATGCAGCTAAATTGGTTCTGAAATATTTAAATATCCAGATCTGTCCATAGTAATATGAATAAAAACCAACTGTCCTTCACCAGAAGTTTCCATGCTGCCCGCAAACCATGATAGTACATTCACCATGTTTAACCAAACTTTGTGGCTATGGTTCCGAATTTCTTTTTCACGAACATGTTAGCTGCCTATTTATCCCGAAAAAGTTAAAAAAAATCATATCCAACTGTATTATATATATATAGAGAGAGAGAGAGAGAGAGAGAGAGAGAGAAAGAGAGAATAGAGAGAGAGTTTGGTCGCGCGAAATAATTTAAATCGCGCATACCGGGCCCGCTCGATCCTCGATCACGGTCAAGATTTCGGTGGGGTCACATGAGAATGCCGCAACGAGGACGAGACTCGGAGCAGCGGAGCCGTGGCGAGACCGTGCGCGGTTGGTTTAAGCGCAATTAATCTTCGTTAAGTAAGCAAGCAAGCGAGCAAGCAAGCGCGGACCCTTCTACTTGCATCGCGCGCGGACGCCTCGCGCGCACACATACAAACACACACAGACGCATCATCGCGGCCCCGTGACGACGGTTTCTTGTGCATACATACATCCATACGGGGGAAAGAGAGAAACCGTGAAGAGCCCTGTGGTCGCGCGAGCAGTCCCATATCTCGTTCCTCTCTTGTTCGCTCGCTCGCGTGCGCGCACACCTCCCTATTCCCCCATAATTCGTTCCCTGTTCCTCTCGGCCGGGTTAGTTATGCCTCGGTACAACCACGTCGTGTACGCACACACCCCGGAGCTTTGATTAAATCTGAGTAATTAAGGAAGTTAACCTCGACTTAACTTGACTTAACGCAGTCACGCCCGCTTGCCCACCCCTCGTATTTACGCCGTTTACACGCCGATTTTACATTGTTCCCGGTGAAACGGGTGTCCTCTCGCTCCACGACCGTCTTTCCACGGGATTCCGTCCCGCGTACTTCCTCGTTCCAACGCGACGAGCGCGCGCACGCACGTACGTACTGTTTCATGGTTAATTGCTGCGCGCCGCTAATTACACGTCCGGGGAAGAGGGGGTGGGGAGGAACCTGGTGCGTGCAGCGACATCGTTCCCTCGATGCAAATGAACCGAGTGGGCTCTCCTTCCTGGCCACCCTCCCTGCCCTCCTTCTCATCACCCTTTTTGTTTCTTCTCTCCTAATCGCGCCCGGAAGGAGAGGACCGGTTTGTCTATATTGGTCGACAGAAGTGCGATTGGGCGTTGAATAATTACTGGCCGCGCCGGCTTTGGTACTGACGTGATCAGCGTCGGCTAGGAAGCGGAACCCAGGCGGTTTCTATTCGCATACACGCGTGTCTCGTCGCGGATCATTTAGGCCTGTACATACTGTCTAGAATTACGTCTTGTAAGTGGACCACCGTTTCCTAGTCTGCTTGCGTTATTAGTGTTTGTGAATACTGTATACGGGGTGGGACAGTACAAGTTGTTAAATTGAGCGGGTCTAGAACTGTGGACAGACGGGGAATGTTTTTTCAATGACGGTTGAGCGAGAAACTCATTGCTACCACACTATAATGATCTCTCTTACAGTTAACTCTTAATTGGTCAAGTGGGGTCTGAGGAGCTCTATATTTGTAAAATGTTTTATTTTTATTCGGAGGTTACTGAAAAGAGATGCCTATTTTTTCGATGAGTTCTTACGTGCGAATGCAGAACAACTATGAGTTGTATAACAAGTAATAAGATTTGTGTGTAGTAAAATTTCTGTAATAAGTAATGAGTAAGAAGATTTTCCCCTGATCAGCTAAAGATTAATACGTTTTATCTGAAAAATTTTCAGGTGGCTTTTTGTTTAATAACAGTTTAGACATTTTTTACATAATATTTTTGGAGATATTCGGGTAATAAGTATTAACCCTCGGATGACGAACGTCGATCATTTGAGATCCAGACTTTAAGCCCAGTTTTTGTAAAATAGACAATAAAAATCTATATTTGCATAAAGATCGGCAGTCTACTAATAACTGTAGTACTTTTTCTCATTGCTCAAACTATCCTTTATGATTGATGATTCCGATCTCAAAGTGTCGTCTATCCGATGGAAATCTATTGCAGTAAAAAATAAGATGATCTATAGTGTTTCTAGTGTTGCAGATGCCGCACATTGGAACTTCACTTTTACTTAGGAGTTGCGAGTGGGTAAATTTTACGTGATCGATTCTCATTCTTGATAATATGGTCTGATCTTGTTTATTTAGAGAGGTCACTAAGTGTATTGTTGTCACAGAAAGTATCCCCGATTATCCTATTTCACAGAGACTTTATAGACCAATAAATGCATAAATCCGCAATCTAATCGTTGCATCATTCCGTACTTAATGAACAGACAAACAAACCCGTTCGAAAACAATCTAACAGTCTCTTAGTAATATTCCAGCACAGTCAACCCTTAAACAATTCTCGCAGCAATCATGTTACCCCGTTTGATTGAATCCCTTTTGCCAGCCGTGGCGTACGTCTGGAACGATCGGAATGGAAAAAGTCCGAAAAAAAACAGACGGGGCAACCGAAAGAATGCGCCCTGGGCGAGGACCGGGCCGTATAACGCGCGCAAATCGGGTCGGGGTAATTAAATCGGTCCTTTTACCCGCCGGTGACGTCGGCATCGCCCCGCGGATTCGACGCCTCCACCTATCCACGCTACCGCCCCTCGTTCCTCAAGAAGCCGACCGATCCCCCACCCCCCGACCCCTTGTGTGGCACACGCAACCCGAAACATGGCACGCATCTCCAGCCATGGCGTTGCAGAAACGTCGTGCGACGCATGAGTTCCGCTTGCATTCGAGCGTAAGAGGAGAGGTGCCTCGCCTAATTAGCCCGCTCGGGTATTTCCGTCGCGTGACGTCACGTGAGCTCGTTTGCCTGGCCCGCGGCCAGCTTTTCCGCCGAACTATAAACCATATTCACACCCACGCAACACAATTAGCCCGCGACCACCCAGGGAATTATAATATCCGCGGCGAACCCTCGCCGCCGCCGCCACGCCGATAGAATAAAGAACGGCTCCCTCTCTTTCTCTCTCCCTCTCTCTCGATTCTCGCGCCGCGTCAAAGAGATCGGGGAGAGGATTAAGCGAGGGAGGGCCAGAGATGGTTGAAAGCGAGACGTCGACGCTGCAAACTTCTAATCCCACCAATGAATTTGACGCTCCTGGCCTTTCTATTTCACTCGTTGCCCGGTTCGTGCCTCGACACCGTCTTCACCACGATTCCACTGACAGGAATATGTACGAAGACAAGCGCTTACTGTGAAGAAGACGTTATCCGGGAGTATAAAGGATTTTGCAGTTCGACAGTATAAGTAACAAAGAGGGATTGACAGCTTCGGTTCGTCACTTGGCAATAGAACCGTGAAATTTCCATAGGCTAGAGAATTTATTACCAGATACTGCATATTTTCTTAACCTTTTAACGCACTGTCTCTCAAATCATTATTTCAAAATTGTAGAACTGATATATTGTATATGTATATATGTATACAGGGTGTAACAAAAGTGTTGTAGAGCCCTGAAATATGTCACTCGTCGGGTAATTTGGAACAAGTTTTTCCTTAGCAGAAATGTGATCCGAGGCTTTGTTAACAAGATATTAACGAAAAATCCCGACCAATCAGAGCTTGGCCGGCAGAGTCACGCTTTGACTGGTTGGGGTTTTTCGTTAATATCTCGTTGACAAAGTCTCGGACAAGATTTTTGCTAAACAAAAACTTGTTCCAAATCACCTCACGAATGACATATTCCAAGGCCCTGTAACATTTTTGTTACACCCTGTATATTGTATGGATGTATATATATTATATTTTGTTATTTTTAAGTCGAAAATTTCGATACCAAACCGACCTGTTTTGATTTAATTTTTTATTTATTTTTCGAGAGAATACTTGAATTTCTCAACCAATAACGTTAAGATCTACTTCATGTCGGTAAAACTACGAATACTTGCTGAAAAAAAATTGAATATTAACAAGCACAAGAATGTAACGCACTTGTAAAATAAGTTTTGCACCGGTGCAACACTGAGAGTTAAAGGCTTAATAAGGTGGTAATATAGTTTAACATTTTAAGCGCCTTTTTAGTCATATATGTAAGTACAATTTTTTCTGGCCTAATGTGGGCCACTTGTATTATTGTAGTTTTGATACTTTCTAAGAAACAACTAATTGTGTATTAATGTGTTGAAATTTGTATTTTTCTTTCGCTTTTGTTTGCGGTAAGAATGGCGCAAAATATTGGAGAAAAACAATGAATACTATTAAAAGAGGATATCTTTTCTTGTTTTCTGGTATACAATTATTGAATTTTGAAAGTACAGTATACTGATGTAAATAATATTATGAAAAAAAATATTATACGAACATAATAGAGCTGAATAAGAAAATTGTCATAAACACGCTGCAAAAATTGACCAAAGAATATTAAAAGTTGACATTATAGGTAATACTGAAATATAAAATATTAATGTTGCTAACAATGAAACTAATCGTGAGTTTAATTTGTGACATTCGTTAATGTCAAATGTATAAATTTTCTAACGAAATGTAAGAGAACGCTAATAACCCCGCTCCATGTAAACCCGTTCAATGTTGGAATATAAGTATAAATTACATATAAACGTCGACGTGGATACTTCCAGAGCGAAATTAAATTTGGTGCCACCGTGAAAAGAGGAATCTGCGCGAAGCTTGGATTTCTTGTACTTTTTACTTAAGAGATAAGCTCCGTGTTTTAAAGCCTTGTGGTGGAACGGTGTCGTAAAACGTTGGAGGGGATGCCGGTAGGTTGTCAGGGGGGAAACAACCCCTCGAATCGGCCCTCGAATCGTGGCAGTCAGTAGATCGTGATGCCACAGGAAGAGACTCCAATTTTAAAGTAGGTAGACTAAAACCAGAACTGTCTGAAGTCTATTCTTCGCGTCGTTATTCATTTATTATAAAAACTCTTTCTTGTACAGACCTATATCCACACTACACTATGATCGAATAACAAGACGCGTATCAGGTAAACGATTACAATTATTTAAACTGTAGCTTTCATTACAAACAGTATTATCAATTGTTAAGTAAGTATTGTACAATTATTTTAAAAAATTTAACATATTTTTTAAAGTAGTATTATACTACGGTACCCGACAGAAAAATTACAAAATTTATTATTCTACTGTAGGCGAATTACATAGAATTTGTCTGTTTGCTTACCAAGTCAACGTTCCAACCGTCTTGTATGTGTTATGAGTTCTTATTGAAATCTGATAGATTCATCATTTCAAGGATTGCTATTAAAAACAAAACAAAATGAACAATACTTTCCATATACAATATACCTAATAATAATGTTCCTGTTTAATACACTTTCAATACTTTCACAGCACTGAATACTTTGCTAGGAAGGTGATCCAAAGATATCCGTCGTTTTCGAGCAATATATCATATTTTCTGTAACCGATTGATCATAATCGAAAAGAAAGTTAATTCGCCCCTGTAAAAGCTCTTCGACAAATTTCATTGAACCTTATCCAGCATTCCAGGAATCTCCGTCTCATTGTCGAAAAAATTGCTGAATCAATTCAAACGCCGCAGAAACAACAAGAAATCTATCCACACGTCCTCCATAGATATGAACGATCCGATCTTCCGCTCGACGGGCTTGAAGATACCCAGACCTAAACCAGACCTACTCGCGAATGTCTTGCAAACAAAATCTCCGATGGGTAAGGATCGCGGAAGCGTGAATTCGGCTGATCAAACGTCACGACTATCGAAAAATGCTGTTCGCAAAAGGAAGAAGAAGGACGCCGATAAGGTAGGGCGGACGGGTGATGGGCGGGAATTGGAGGGGGTTGAATAAGGAGAGACCGAAAAGACAGTAACGCGGAGAGTAACGGGGGCGATGACGAGGACGGCTGGGGGGTGGGGGGAGGAGTGGTATGTGCAGGGGGTACCCTGAAAGTCCTTTCGCTAAAAAGGAGGGCCCCCAGGGGTAACCACCCTGAACCCGGTGGCGGAGGAAGGAGCGAGCTAACGAAAGAGAAAAAGATGGAGGAACGGCCGGGGGAGGAAGTAAGTATTGATTCAGATTCAGCTGGTTAGCTATGCTCTTGGAAGGTGCGGTACGGGGGTGGAGTGAAGAGAGCCGAGGGATGCAGAATAGGAGGCGTATGTAGAATGGAAAAACGTGTAGAACCCGCGCGAAGGTGCAAGGTTGTAGGAGGTGACAAGCATCTCCTTCGATCTTTCTTCCCTTTGTACCCACACTGTTCCCCCCTGGTCCCTTGTCACCCTCTCCTCCCCGTCTTGCCCGGCCTGCTTCTCTCCTCTTCTAGTTATCTGTCTGTCATTGCAGCACCCTTTTATATTCCCATAGCGACAGCCTAGATGCACTCGGCAGCCATATGAGGCATACGTTAATACCCAAGTCAATATTTCTTTCGCGCGGAGTTTGGACGTGGTTGAACCGGCAGTTTCATCACAGATCGACTGGAATGACGTTTTTTTCTGAAAATTTTGTCATTTACACGTATTACGGAAGTGCACAGATTGTTAAATTCAAAATTTCCTAGATTTTTTTCCGTAGAAGTATTAATGTTAATGTACATACACTAATACATAATTTAAAGATTCCAGTCTGTCAGAGATTAAAGACGATGGCATGACAATGCGAATGAAATGTTCTGTTATATTCTTTCTGTTTCCTTAAAAACTATCGTAAATGAAACGTGATTTATAAAGAAAGTTGATATTCTTTGTATATTATTACAATTGGAGTCCAATAATTCCCATGTTTTTGTATATTCATTATAGCATTGTTATGAATATTCTTTATCTTTTGAAGGGCTCTGTCAAAGTAATGTTAATATTTCCTGAAGGTTTCCTACATATCTCTTAACATATCGAGTTCCAAATTAGCAATTGTGCAATCGGTAATTATAGTCAACTCAGTATAAATAATTACAATATTAAATTGAAATTCTAATGAATAATGGATTATGTATTTAGCGATATTCATGAACCAAAATTTCTATAACAATTTGCAAAAATGATGGAAACAAACTATGCATAACTTAATGATTACTCAAGCGTCGGGACGCCTTCCAGGCGAGCTTCATTCTGCCGTCTGTTTCACGTGTCAGCTTTGCGGGCGTCCCCATCTCGCGGAGTTTTCTGCAACCAGGGCGTCGCGACGCCTTAGCAGCTAATAAGAGACGCTGTCTGAGGCAGGAAGCGTCCATTCGCGTCGCAGAATTCACTGCAGACGTGTCTTCAAGGAAGGATCGCTCTCGTTTATGAAAGCACACTAGAGCGACAGTATCAATACAACATAAATTAATATAAAACATACATTCTTTTTCATCTTGTCCATTGCCATCGCCAATTTGAGTGATAATCTGCGAAATATAACACATAGTTTGTCTGCAAAAATGTCGTTACAGAAATAAAGTAATTTAAATTACACCAAGTGAAAGACGATTTTTTTCTTTTAGAAGTTACTTACTAGAGAATAGGTACGTTTATGTAAATGTTCTGGTACTATACAAATAAATTTAGCTCAGTTATTCGAAGCTTAAAATTCTAAATGTAGTTTTTGTTACAATGAGAGGCAACACAAATGACTGTTCCACAAATAAAAATTTATTCTTTGAATGTCCGTTCGGTTGAAATAATGATTGCGCTTTCTCGATTTCTACTAACCATTGTGAGGATAATTATGTAACCAATTTTATATGATGTATTATTGGGTTGACTTCTAAATAATTACCGGTGCAGGTATTAAGTCACAGACTTTTTCGGGAACTCCAAATGACTTGCAGTCCTCTGTCGCCATGGTGCTTACTTTATGTCTGAGGACAAAACTGTTTAAAAACAACAAACAGCAAGTGTAGATCGAGTACTTACTAATACAATTTTCTATGCAATTAAAACGAAGAAATCAAAACAGCATATTCGTCATATAATGTTGTGGGAGTTCCGAAATGGCAATAATATGGCCAGTACTGCGAGCAAGGTATGTGAGGTTATTGGTGAAAGTGTATTTTCAGAACACACATTGCGAAATTGGATTACCAAATTTCGTTCTGGAGATACGGAAGTTCATCGACACGTTCTTCTTGCCAGAACTACCTAATTCTTTTTACTTCAGGTATTGACAGGTTACCAAATAAATCAGAAAAGTACTTAATAATGGGGAATAAGTTTTAAATTATAATTATTCTGTAACTTTTTTAGAAGAGCAATAAAGTTGGTGCCAAAGAACAGCAATTACTTATAATTTAACCTAATACATTCATAAAACTATGATTAGGTTTTTGCACATTTTGTCAAGCTACGTAGGTACCTACATGTGTATGTGATTCATATTTGAATTAAAAATGTTATATGATGACACATATAAACAAGTAACGACAAAATGTAATTTAAAAATCGTACTAAATTTATTTTTAAAATCATTTTAAAAGTGATGTAAAAAATCACTTTCGAATCTCCAATTCAAAAATTGTGGCTGACGTAGAATGGCGAGCAATAGTTCATTTGGTATTCGTGGCGAGTGACAAAACGCTCCGTTTCTGTGCACAATCGTATTTATAGTTCTTAAGACGTATCGATCGTTCAAGATTTATCTTCGGCCAAGGAAAAGACATTGATATAAGATCGCGGCCACGTCGCGGACTGTATCATAAAACGGCGCATACTTTGCTGCCTTTGGTAACCCGCCTTTTTTCTCCCCTTCTCGTTCCCGCTCGCATTAATTGATCCTTCGTGATTTATAAACACAGCGGGATAATTACGATCCAGTGTACCGGGGACGGAATTTTAACGTGAAACTCCAGTCACTGCACAGATTCTACAGTCGTTAGTTAGTATTCGATAGTAATCAGAAAAATTCCCGTTTAGTAGCTTTCAAATAATAGAACGTGAATTGTAAGAACATGTAGGATAATTATGTTCAGAAGAACATGAATTTAACGTTTGCAGTATTTATATCGTTACAATTCTGCTTGTGACTGAAGTAAAATAATTGTTGATTATTTTGATTAAAAAATTAATTCGAATTCACTGTAATTCATTCCAATTCCATTAGTAATGAATACAAAGAAATTTTAATAACTCTATAAGTAATAGAAAAAGTTAAACGCAGGAAATTAAGCTACCTGAGATAAGTTTAATCTTATATCCGAACATTTGAATTCTCTCACTTCAAGCTCTTATTTCAGACTCATTCATGAAGAACTTGAAGTATTCACGAAAATTTGGCTTCCAACGAGTAGAAGTTCTACGAAAGCGATCTGTTGCTTGGACAAGGACGATATAATTACATTTCACCCAGTAAACATTAAGATCAAGAAGCAATTTGCAAATTTATTCCCTGCCACATGCCGGGGCGCATCGACCTCGATCGATCACATCAATCTATCAAAACATTAACCGGTGATTATTTCGTCCGATTACGTAGTCGGCCACTTACTCACTGTCCGCCGTTAATGGAGAAGTATTCCGCTCCGCTTATTAACGATCAGAATGTCGTTAACAATAAGAAAAATTGCCGGCCGCGGCAACGCCGTTCCCATATCGGCGTCGTCGGCACGGACGGAATTGATATCGGTGCGAAATCATTATTGACGCACACCACATTGGCTGCAATTTGCGTAACGATAACAATCAGCTTTAAGTGGAACAATAGGCTGCCGTGATGGTAATTAGTCCCGTGTACTGTCTGGCGTGATGACAATTGCGCCAACAGCGATGGTAAATGGTAACATTAATAATACTTGCCGATAGGGACAACACACACGCAGCATCGCCCCGCGAATAATGGACCGTTATTATTCTCTTCCGTTAAATATTTAAATTGAATGGGACGGCTGACCGATTCGACTGCGATCGTAAATTGATTTTCAAAACGATTTCTGCCTGTTACGTAATCGCGCCGTTTCGTTCGACGAACCATGTCCGGGCCCGGGTTATCGATACTTTCGGTGGACGCTTTACGCTTACATAGATAATTTTATTGCAACGCGGAAATATTTATGGGCCAACAATTCCTTTTTTTTTGGCCGAAATTCCCTAATTTTCCCTTTTTTAACGCGAAGAGTATAACGTTCCATATGATATGATAGCTACTGTTAACAGTACTGGTTTAACGATTGTATACGTGTTCTTCAGTGATCGTAAATGTTCTTAAACCACTGTTGTAACGGAATTTTTCAAATCACGAGTATATGATATTCACGCTTTTTATTAGCAATTATTGAAAGTAGTTCCCTTCTAAAGCGATACATTGTTCATGATACAGACTCCTCTCGATTATCGTCTGGCATGTTCTACACGATTATTGTCCATACGTCATCCCCACCACTGTGCATGCAACCTGTCAAGCGCATACTTTGTTGCCCCTCCGTTTTTATTGCCGCGGCTCGGGCTTCAGGCAAAAAACGAATTTACGAGGGTCTGCAGCATCTCTCCCTATAAGATTATTGTCCCGGCGCGGACCCAATTTCGGGACGATAATCGATAGGAGTCTGTAATCGTACAAACACTGAAAATACAGTAAAGGCTCCATGAGAGTTTGAAATTTTGGACCGCTCCAAAATTTTCACGGTGCACCACGAATCGTTTCATCACCTCACAAATTCATTTTGTGCCCGAAGCCCGAGCTTCGGCAACCAAAGAAGGGGAGGGTGGTAACAAAGTATGCGCTTGACAGTTTTCATGCCCCCCCATGCTATTCAACTCTCATGGAGCCTTTACTGTATGTAGTTCTGATCATTCTTCTTCAAGATGGCGGCGAAAGTAGTCGCCGAAGCTCTGTGAATATTCATATGATTTTAGGTTGTCGTTTCTTTGTCTCAGTTTCCAACTTGGGTAAGAGGAATTAGTTTGATGTAGCTGAATTAGATGGATACCATGGATAATCAAACTGTAAGACACCTTCTGAAACCAAGACGTATAAACGCATGACTCGCGAAGCAAAAATGTCGACCGTCGTCCTTTCCATCAACTTGAAAAAGATTACCAACGCCATTTCTAGAGTTTCTCCAATTATTGTGAACAAAATATAATGTAGCATGTAATCTAAATGAACTTATCTTACATGCAGGACACACTTGTAAATACGTAACATTACAAAAGCGTGCACTCGACTGTACAGGGTGTCAAAAAATTACATGACGCGACTAACATATCCGGATTTTACACCTTCAATTTGGTGGAGATACAGGTCAGAACGTTGCCGCAAAATTGACCTTGACCTCAGATTTCAAGGTCAAATTTTTTTATCGTTGTGTTGTATTCTACTTGTTATGAGGATAAAAAGTCTAAACGGAACCATGTGTCGGAACTCAACTGTTGTCTTGAAAAGTGATATTGAAGATTGAATCATTTTGAAACTGCCTTTATATCCAATATATTGAATCTCGCAATCAAATACAACTCAGATATAATGGTATTGACGACGCAGCAGGGATTTTTCATCTGAAACTTAATTTATTATTCAAAGGCTTCGAATAAAAATCCGAATAACTTTCGGCAACGCGGTCATACGTACCGTCGAACGCCAAGCGTCAACGATCTGGGGTTGACACTCGGCGTTTCAAATGCAACAATCTATGCGGACGATGCTCCGACATGCCTCGTTTGTGCCTCGTCGAGAAATGCGTTACAAGATACTGCGTTTTTCTCGACGACGCATTGCATAACATTGTTTCACTTCTTTAAATGCCCAGTGTCGACCCCAGGTCGTTGACGCTCGGCGTTCGATAGTTCGAATAAGCACGCTGCCGAAAGTTATTCGAAATTTTATTCAAAGACTACGAATATAAGATGAAAAATCCCTGCTGCTTCGCCAATAGCATGATGTCTGAATCGTATTGCGTAATTCAATACACATATTACAAGTTCAACATCATTTTTCACGAGAACAGTTGAGTTTCGACCCATGGCTCCTTTCATACTTTTTATCCTCACAATGAGTAGAATATAATGCAACCATAAAAAAATTTAACCTTCAAACCACGGTCAAGCTCAATTTCGCAGCAGCGTTCTTACTTGTTTCTAATGTAAATTTCTTGACACCCTGTACAATTTCCTCAAAGCATTCTAAAATTTTGCAAATATGAGTATGACTAGACCTATAGTCTGTTTTTCTAAAGAAGAGCCCTCGGGGGTCGCCCTGCCTCGACGCGTGGCCTGGTGGGGATCCAATGAGAGCTGCGTATTTCGTGCGACGTTGTGACGGCTCAATGTCACCGTGTGTCTCTTTCCATCCTTCGGCACTTCGGCACGAGAGCCTCTCGCTCAGACGCTCGGTAAACCAATTTCCTTCTTTACCCTGCGATTTCCACGTGTAGCGTTTAATAACCTACGTATTAATTTAATCCCCTTTTAATATGTTGCTCAATATTTGAGTACAATACATTCTTTCAAAAGAAATAAACTTTTTCTTGTTCATGTATTTTAACTCTTGACGTGTGAAAACGTTCAGCGTCTCGTCAACATTTCCCGCCATTTCCAGACAATGGATAATTGACGGGCGCGTGCCGAACGCAGTCCCCACTCGTTGAGATTGTAGGTAGGTCCTTCTCGAGAGGTTTGTAATACGTGCGATGGAGACAAACGACCGTAGGCGAGGACTCACCTAGACGGTCGCACGTCATTGGCCAAGACGCGAAGAGTGAGAGAGACATAAATGCCGTAGACGTCTCGCGATCGCGGCAACACCGCGAAAAGTCGAGCCTACCTCTCAGGGCTCTTCTTTAGAAAAACAGACCATAAAATATTATCTTCTTAATTGGGAACTACACAACTATATTCTACGCATTACCGTCGAAACCTAGAAAAAACGTCACGTAACTCGAACAAATCGAAGCGTCAACCTTTCCCGAAATACGTTATTTGAAATTGTAACGTACAAGGAAAAGCATTACTTCCACGAAAACAACGTTTATCGTGAGTATTAATCGGCGAAACAGGCAGGAAACGGTAGAAAATATTCACTCGGACGGAGGAGAACAATTCAGAAAGAGAAGCGAAGGAACACGTTGACGCTGACACGATCATCCGGACGATCGTTGCGAAACGTGAGTACAATCCGTGGCCGGACCAAGGTTCTGGGGAGGGGGCTGAAAGGGGCGCGAGCAGGACGGCGAAAAAAATATCTTGGAAAATTTTTATCGCGTTCCGCGCGATATAAGTCGGGGTAGGATCTCGGAGAGCATTGAATATAGGGACAGAGAAGAAACGTTCTCAAGGCGGCCCCGACGACGCACGGTCGACCTTTATTGGAATATTTATGACGGCTGCCTGAACGAGACGAATTTTTATCGATTCGTTCTGGTTACCGGGCCGTCCGATGGTTAGAGTTTGAGTTTCGATCTCTCTGTCGACGGAAATCGCGATATTTATTCATAAGCCATGGTTAGAACGCGAACGGGTCGCGCGCATAATAAAGCTCCGCGGTATTGCTCGGCCGGCTGTTGCGATCCCTTCGCCCCGACGTTGATTCGAAGAACGCCGGACGTCTTGCTCCAATTTCGCTATTTTTACGTTTTACTTTTTATAGGATTTTATACTCCTTCCATTCGTCAGTGTTTCGTCCGCGGCTTTGCTGGCCAGATTACTCTCCGCACTCGATTCGCTGCTTGTTTCGATTGTTCTGTATTCGAATCTTGATGAAAGATTCGACGTTCTGCGGGGAAAGTAATAGTTTAATGACATGTGTTGATATATTTTATACACGCGTGAGAGGGTTTAGAAATTATTACATACAAGTTTTTGTGTTTAACTTGATCGTTGAAGAATGATTGAAGATAGATTTTCGTATAATGCACGGTATGATCGATTTGTCTTGGTTATTATGAAAATATATGAGAAATGTTTATTTGTTTTCTATCGACAGAACTCAGGTAGCACCGTACATCCGACGGACGCCCGTTTTCATGCCCAGTTTACATCCGAATGTTTGTATTCGGATATTATTGATGTTTTTACGCATAATGGTAAAATGTATTGAGCACACACTATTGGGAGCAATGGTTTTTTACTATGAGATTTTGCAAATTATGCTGATATCTGTGGAATAATTTTTGTATAGTTCTTAGAGAATTTAATGATTGTAAGGAAATTAAAGGTCCATCCTGGGAAATAGGTTGCTTTGGTTTGACTGATGCCACAATCATAAAAAACTATCTGTTTAATAATTAAGAACAAAAGTAAATTACATTTGATTCTTTTCCGTTATCTGTGAAATATTAAAAACATTTTATTACCAGTCCAGAATAAAGAATATTTTAGTGTTTCAAATTCGGCAACCTTCCCATAAGTCCTAAGTGTTTGGATAAAGGATTTTTCTGATACTAGACCTCATTTCTTTAAATAGAGATTAAGAAAATCGACTGCCTGTTTAAATATCTATGAATTTTCTTGGTTTCTAAATTACAGTACATAAATTTTCAACAGAAGTAAATGTGTGAAATTCGATCGAACAGAAGAAAGTATACATTGATATGTAAGCACTGCAGGAGAAAACATTTGTTGCTAAGCGATATCTGTTCGGATTAAAACGTTCAGATATTAGGGTATTCGAATTGTGGATGTTCGGATACGGGATACTCTACTGTATTACATAATACCGATGTTCTTCCATATTAGTTTTATGATCAAAGTAAGTGAAATATCCAGTATACTAATATAATACTTGACGGTTTTATGTTCAGATACAAAAATTCATAAAATTCTATATGGAAAAGAGGTTAAATTGTACCAACATGGCGACTGGAAATTTTTTTTATACATATGAAATTCATTCGAACATCTCGCCACTGACATAAATACCAAGAATAAAAATGATTCACAATATGTATTAACAAGGCTTTCAGAATATTCACAGAGTTTGCTTTTAAACAAATCAGTTTATTGACAAAATTTATTCTCTTAATAGTACATTGCAGAACCCTGCAAAATTATCTTCACATTTACTTTCCAATCAAGCAGAATATTATTGAGTTCCAATAAAGTCAGTTGTAGTATTCTATAGAAAATCACCTCAGAGCCATAATGGCAGCTAAAAGCAGATATATTTCTTACCAAAACCACTTTTATTTAATTTTAAAACTACAGTTCTCACCAACTATGCGTCTTAAAATCAAATGGAGACTTCGTAACTTAGACGTGCATTGCTCAATTTTTATCATATTTATAAGTACCTTCTTTCAAAATGTTTATTACCCAACATAATTTATGCTCACTCCGATAATAAATGTATCATATTCAAAATACGTTCCTGTACCTGCGTATACCTTTCGTATACTAATCTTCATTTAACAGGCGGGAACTTAACATTCACGACGAAATGGCTCGTAACTCAACGCTACCAATATGTTTTCCGGTATGCTACCTCACTCTATCGTTCATTCTCTCGTCCCGGTTGTTTTTTTTTTTTTCCGCCCCTGCCCCGAAACGCTCCGAGAACCGCCTACAAACTTATTACCGGCTCTTTGGTGCTAGGTGTTATTAAAAATTAGGGAGTGGATTCTAGACACCGGTTGCAAGTCACCGGGCCTAAGTAACTGAGAGACGTGGCCTCGTAATTAAAAAATTACAGGGACGGCGGCTCTCGGGCCACCGGTTTGTTAGTTTTACCACGGGGCAACAGAAGATGAGTGTGCGTTCCAGGGTGGAAGCCCACGGCTCTTCGATTCATTCATGGCGCCAGGAAACGGGGGAGTACTATAATTTTTCGTTTTCTTCACGCATTATCTTTTCCTCCACGTTCGACCGTCGTTGAGATATTCACGTCCCATGAAACTAGTTTACTCTAATTTTCTATCACCACCCTTGACATTAATCATAGGAATATATGAAATTTTCTCCAAAAGTCGTATTTATATTTCATGCTCTGTTATTATTAAAGTATGGAAATTGTCATTTTCGAAGACTATTTTATATAAACCAGAATTAAAAATGAATTTAAATGGTGCTAACTCAATTAGAGGGTTTATTAAGTTGAAAGCAAAATAGTTTTATTGATCCTTATTTATGTACTTTGGTTTTGCGTACGTACGTTTTATACGATTGCATGTTCCATAAATGCATTAAGTTTGCAATTATTGAAATTATAGTACTTCGATTAGTACAATTTCATTTATGTATTCATAGTGCAATTTCATTGGAATAAATAATTTTACTTAAAGGCTTCTAATGGGTATCTTACTTACGGCTGTCTACTAACTATGAGATTATTTAATTTCTTCATGTAGTTAAATGAATGAAAATAACCGTAACAAAAAATTACTATCACATAAGTATTCAAGTAACGATTTACAGTGTAGATACTAAATGCCCACGCAAATCCATCGTCGTACAAGATTAATTAAAAAAATCAATGATAGGTATCACAAGAAAAAATTCCATTATTTTTTCAGTTATTCTAACAAAGAAAGATACAAATAAATACCACAAAAATAAATTAATTTGATTTTACTTATTACTCATTACTCCCAGACCAGAACTCTCAGACAATACATAAATGTCACGAATTGCTCCACGAACTTCCAAATTAAACATGATAAATTATCAAGCTGAAATAATAGAGTAAAAACAAAAAAAGCACAAAGTATTGATCAAGCTAAAACAGCGGACTAGCAAAATGAGAAAGAAAAAAGAATACGTCTGATACAAACAAAAAAACATCTAGAAAGGAGCAGGAAGAACATCCGCGCGTGGCAGGTTATAGGCGATCTCGCAGGGGAACAGAAACGAAAAAAAGTTGTTGGTAAACCTTCTGCCAATCCCTTCGTCTTATTCACGATACTTTAATATCGGATATAGCAATAAATTACGTATCGACGCAAAGGCGGCTTCTCTTTCTTTCTCTCACTCTCTCTGGCAACATTGCACGAAAACCTCACCCCCTTGTGTCTGCCATCCAGGACCTCTGCGTCTCTTTCTCTGTCTCTTTTCCTCATTCTGCCATCCGTCCATCTCTCTTTCTCTTTCCGTTCTACACACCGTGAACGGGCGGGGTAATATAATCACACTTAATGACACTCGATACGAACTTGTAACATCGGCATTGCACGAGATACCGGGACGATAAGGAACGTGTTTCGGGACACACAGTGCTCGTAAGTCCCAACGTTACATTGGGACCACGAGACACCGGTGCCCGTGCGTCGTATTTATGCATTACGTGGTGGCTAATCTGGCCGGGCTTAAACCGGTGTTTAATTTAGAGTTCGCCCCCTTGTAATATTTAATGTCCAGTGGCGAGGATATTGTTCAACAATGCGTGTACATTGTACCGACGACGCGAAGGAGTTTGCGAGGGCCACGGAATAAAAGCTCGGAACAACCGACGCGCCACATCGGTTGTAAAAAAAATGTAAGGTACCATTCTCGAGACAATCGTCCATGTTTAATGTAACAAATGCTACAACACAAAGAAACAATCCCGAAAGGGTAGATATTCAACATTAAACATGTGACAGAACCAATGAAATGTTCAAACAATATTTTTTTATGGTTCATTCTGCCGCCATATTGTTTTGGGACTTATCAAATTTGATTGTCGACCATGATTGCTAACCTAAAATATCTACACTTTTCAAAGTTTCTATTCACTTTCTCAAAATTCATTTAACCAACTAAATTTCCGGTTTGGACCACTGTGTGTCGTCGCGTTTCGGCTAAGTAAATTGATAAAATAAATCTCCTGTCGTTCCCTCAACAACGTTTGTACTTAACAAAACTTAAACAAATTTTTTTCATAGAGTTATACACCTGCACCTCTTGTAATATTGAACAGTTCATCATTTTATTTTAATGACTTGAAATGACTACATAAGAATGCGTCTAATGGGTTGGATGCACTGTTTGAATCCACTACACATATGAAATCTACTTGCTAAATTATTCTTCTGTCACGAATATTATAGACGTAATATTAACCCTTTGACTGCGGATCTCTTGAAATTTAAACGCTCTCTGTCGACGGAATACGTCTTCGCGAACTGTGAACCTTATCGAGATACCGATTTAAAAAAAGGAAAAGATTAAATAGTCTTTAAAAAAAATTTATTTATTGTCGTTGTTAAGGTAAGTATAAGAACGTAAGCATACGGTCCATCTGAAACACTGATAATTTTTACTTATGTCCGAAGTGTAAGTTGAAAACATTTGTCAAACGCATATATGTGACCATAGTCCACGTCGACAATTTTCGTTGAACACATACATATATGTATATGTCCATAACACTCAAAGGGTTAATATTGTTACAAACACATTCACCTACATCCTTCGTAGTAAAGGAATACGATAAAATATAAATCTACAGTAAAACAAAAGTTCTATGATTTCTTTCCAATCAAGCATGCAACGTTTACTCAATTAAAGAACGAATTAATGAAAGAAAAAATATAGTAAACAGTGACTCAGTATGAGAATTATAATTTGCCTTCCTCCAAGAAGATCTCTCCACACAAGGCAGATTTCTAAGTTGTCAAATGAAGACACGGCAAGCAGAGAATTATCTGTAAAGAACAAATACATAGGGCTTTCTATATTAGCATCTAGTAATTACCTTATCAAGACGATCAGCCTGTAGTACACAGTATCAAGCTTGTATCACCGTTACGTCCTTCGCGCCTTCGTGAGACGCGAGCGATTATCGGAGCCCGCTGTATTCATCGTCCTGGCTCAAAGGATTAGCGCTCACACGATTTCTCACCGATCCCTTACTATTAAAAAGTAAACTTATTATTATATTACTAAATTTACCAATACTCTCACTTCTACATTACTACCATGCATTTAAATTCGTACTATAGAAACTTTTTGCTTGATGCATGCAAAATGTCGGGTTCAAACGATTTGTTTATAAACTTCATTTAAAGTTCTTATAGAAACTATTTTTTAACAAAGAAATAAATCATACAAAAAAGTACAATCGACACTTTCTTTGAAAGACTAAAGGTCAATTTTGAAAATTGACTCTCAAACATTCAGGATTTGAATAATAGTGCTGTGAACATACCTGTGACTCATTGAGGAGCATAGATAGTCTTACTCTGTTCAATAAAATTCGTTTAGAGATCAATAGAATAGCAAATGTCTCCACCAAAATTTCATATTTCATATGCATTGAGCCAATAGATAGTCAATAGTTTCGTATTTCTAGAGTATGTTTCATTACGTACTAGAGAAACATGTCTTATGTGAATAATAATAAACAAATAATTTCGACGATTTAAATAGTTCGTTCGATAGTCTTTTATTATCACACTTAGAAATCTCCATACACATACTGCTAAAACTCTTCTAAAACTATTCTCGCGCATCCGGTGTAATCCGATTGGAAGGTCTATTGTATTATGTATACTCTCTCTCTCTCTCTCTCTCTCTCTCTCTCTCTCTCTCTCTCTCTCTCTCTCTCTCTCTGTCAAGCTGTCCTTCTGCTTCCATTTTCCCTCCATTTTTTTCAAGCTTTCACCTCGAGATTTTAAATTAGAGACAAATCCGGTACCGTTAACGAGGATATAAAGGCGAACAGCGTTCTCGCTGTCTCCTTCGCCTCCCCGTGTATCTGTCTCGGCGTACTCAAGTAATTTCATTTTACTGCATCGGTTACCTGACGCGCAGACACCCACAGACCGGTTCGAGACCACACGATCGACACTTCACGCCCGCTCTTCTACCTGGTCATCGTAATCGGCTCGAAGGAATTTACGGTAATGTCAAAGCTAGGACAATCTTGATCGGTTTGTCCAGCAGATAAATACTCTGGGAGGATATCTATGCGTTCGTTCATCAGCGCTAATAAGGGGTGTATACAATTTTAAGAAGTATTAAGTAAAGCTATTTCTATACGTTCGTGTCTGCAGTTGTTAATTATCTCAAAATTGGATTTTCTCTACTAAACGAATACCTGTAGTAATGCACTCAAAGTCATTGAGCGTGTAGGAACTGGCTACACTTACCATCAGAAAATGAGAAACTAAACAGATTTGATGAATATCATACACATTACTGGGGATTGTATATAATTATTGAATATTTAATTCAAATCCTATTTTATACGTTCTTATAGAGTAAGCAATGCACGTCTTTTCAATTTTATTAGAATACTTATACAGGGTGTTTCGTTTAACTGGAAACGGTGGAATATCTCACGAGGGATTAAAGTTATCAAGAAAATGTTCGTACAACGATTGTTTGGTATAATAGGGGGAACTACGAGCTATAAATAATTTCTCTGCAAATGTAATAGTAGAAAAGATATCAAAGTCAAATTAATTTTTTTAAATGGACCCCTGTATTTTTTTATCTACAATATGATAGCGTTTGTTAAGATGAATACAACAATTTGCCACATGATCATTCCATGTAGTAGAATGTCATAAATTAGACCCGAAGTAGCAGTCAGATCAACACGGATTGACATGATTGGCCCCGTTTATCGAGTCATTCCTGAAAATTTGGTCATCTACAGCGCGAGAAGATGCAATACACAAATGTCTCCTGTATATGTAACCTACCCCCTAAACGTGGATATGCCTGGACCAATTATCCGAAACCCTGTTTATCTGAACGAATTTGTCTCCCATATTGGTTCGGATAATCGGCATTCAACTGTATGAAACAACTAACAAGGGAAGGCACGGAAGTGTCCCCCCTCCGATTATGATGAAACTTCGTATGTCTGTTAAGCAGTAAAAAATAAGGGACACATATTTTTCTTTATCGGCTGAGACGCGACTTTAAGGAGTGAGCCACCCCTCGAAGTTTCGACCCGAAAGTACTATCTCGAAAAGCAAAGGAGATACATGAAAACTTCTAAAGGACGAGGTTTGCGGTTTTTTATGTAGAATAATATGGTGCCAACAAATTGTCCAAAATATAATTTGTTTATAACAAAAAAATTTCGGGTCGAAAGTTCGAGGGGTGGTTTCACTCCTTGAAGTCGCGTCTCAGCCAAAAAAAGAAAAATACGTATCCCTTACATTTGACTGCTTAACAGACATACGAAGTTTCATAAAAATCGGAGGGGGACACTTCCGTGCCTTCCCTTGTAAGACAAAAAAAGTTCTTTCCGTGACCTACTCCTGTAAGTTATTTAATATACTTTATATACAACAACAACCACATTTTTTTAAAACTTATGCGATTGCTTAACAAATTTTCATTTTCACTCAGAAGAGTATATTTAACCACCGTCAACTTCCAAAAAACGTTAAAACAACATACATCGCCATCGCAAGGAAGTACACCTAACAAGAAACGAAAAAAAAAAGAAGAAATTCTTTGGGAGCAAAACATCGAGCCTCCGAACGATCTGTCACGGCACGCTAGGACCAGTGACGTCATCGTCCTTTCGTTTTATCGCGAGTTACGGGCGCGGGTTTGAGGAAGGTCAGGGCTATTCTCCCGACCCCGAAACGATTCTACCGTGCATGTGCCGTGACCACGCATGGCCGTAGCAAGACTCGCTGGCGCCTATGTTGGGGCTGGACACACGCACCGGTGCCCGCGCACGCACACACGCACACACACGTACACACCAACCATACACGCGAGTAATCGCATCGCGTGTATCCAAACGTGTACACACTCCGTTATATGTGCGCCTAAGCACATAAGTATTGCCATAACCGCCAACTTCGTGAATGGAGGAACGACAGACGATCAATGCCCCCTCACGTTTATCTACCACTTTTATGTGCGTTTCACTGGCCGGCCGCGTGCAGTTTACCTCCGCGTTTCTGGACACGTACCTATATACGCCATTGACGCGAGAGGGGCCCCGTTTGGACATATGAGACCAACTTGTTACCCGGTCCAGATCGGCGCTCCGAAAGATTGATGACAGCGTTTCGCCGCGAAGAAATTTCACGGTCCCGCTGTTTCAACATCCGGAAGCATCGGTGGGGGTATGGGTTAGGTGAACGCAGTAAAAGTTAACGCGGCGAGCAAAGATAAACGATTCGATTGCACTGCGCTCGCTTAAGAGTACATACTCGGCGTTAGTGGACGCTAATAACGGGAAATAAATTTTGTCCTTACTGTGTTGAATCAGTTGTCTGCTGCGAGGAGTATTATACAGTAGAGCCTCCCGTATCCGAACTAGTAGGAAGACGCAAGTGTGATAAAGGAATTTTCGGATAATAGAACCATTACTTTTCCGATATTAAACTTTATTTATTTGACCCTCGGAAGACGGACGTTTTTAATGTACGACGGTCAAAACGAATTCTTAATACACTTAGGTTGCTTTATTCCGAGTAGGTATCCAAATAATATTCTAATAAATTTCTAAACTAAATGTCATTAATCGAAAACTACAACTAATTATTACATACCCCATACTAAGGGAAGTCACGTTCAATATTAAAAATCTTGCAGTAAAAGTTGCATCGTGACATTAGTAAAATATACATAAACTATCTGAATTACGCGATCGGTAAAGTATTAATGGGTACAAAGCAACATAATAGTAGTGGCTTAACAATCTTGAAGAAGTTTCTCCCAATGAAGTTCATACTTTTCTTCCAGTACTGAGAGCAAACTACACCATGGTAGTGGTTTTATTGTTAAAATATTCAAAAAGAGGGATGAATCAATGAAGATATAATAAAAAAGTATAGGTAGTCATATGGGGGTGGAGACAGGTTCAGAACGCGAACGATTTAGCGCATAAAAAAATAATCCGTCGCTCGGATGAATTTCTAATTTCTCTTTCTTGGGAGGTGGATGTCTCCCCTTCGTGTCTCTGGTTATTTTTTCATCACGCCATGTTGCGTCAAACGGCCGGCGTCCGCCGCAGAAGCGGAAACGACGAATTGTTCGTGAAATCGCCCGCTGTCAATATCCACGCACGACATGTTATTCTTATCCGTGGAATTACCTACGAGCGCCTCGGGCTGACATTCCGAATTTGCATATCGACCGTGAAACTGGAAATCGTTTCGCCGCGCGCCGCGACACGCATTCTTAAAGCGTGTCATTAGGTCCGGAAAGATAAAAGCTTAAATGGATTTTCGATAGGAAGTTCGAAACAAACTCGTCAGGTACTGAATCGTAACATTAACGCTTTGCCCTTGGAAGCTGAAAGAAAAAAAAAATTGAAATCTTTGTGCAAGGCTTGGGGGACTTCGTGTTGTTAAATGGCAACCATGAAAGGCGTGAATTTCTCGATCATGGAATATGCGCGATCGAAGAATTCGATAGACCACGGATCTGTATACAGATTCACAATCTTAGACATTAATTTATATACTTGAAAAGTAGATAGAAATTTCCTGTACTGGTATACCCTATTGGAAGAAAGTAACCAAATATGGAATACCATTTTGGTTTTCGAATATAATTTTTACAAAATCAATCACAACGAATAAAAGAGTTTTATGAGTATTCAGTCATAGGTACATGTATCTTTTTTTGTAGTCTTATATTTCTAACGTTTTCAACTATGTTTAATATTCAACTATCATAAGAAAAAAATAATTTGTACATAATGTGGAATAAGTATCCTAATATGGAACACGGACATCGGGTACAATATTTTCGTGGAAAACAAACAAAAAAATGATTCCGTTTTTTTATTGATTAAACCAGTTTGTTTATAAAAACACATTTTTTTTAAATTTAAGAAAAAGTGACTATTTGCAATAATCATGTATCCAAGAGTCAAACTGCACCAGCAGATTCGTTATATTCCATATTTGGAACTTCACAAAATTGAAAGCACGGTATTTAGCTTTTTAAAAAAAATCACATTACTTTACAAATACTTATGAATATCATAGACAGGTATGTCAGCAACGACGTCAGAAATAAATAAGCATGGTAACATAATAACAAATATCAAAAATATATCTTTACACACCGCCAAATTTTTCGAACAGCAGCAAACCAAAGGATCCCGCCACGCCACTAACGTTCGTTTGACTGCCTAGTCACCAGGTGTGACTCACAACCTGTTCGGTGCCAAAGTGAATGAGTGAGATAGCCTATAGCCGTTTGACAGATATTCATATTTGTCAAATTTTAAAAAATGGCACTATTTTATATTAGGTGTGTTATTCCATATTTAGCCACTTTCTTTCCTCTAAGTATATAAATATTATTAAATCTTATTAGTGTCTATTTTACTGAATTTTACATGTTCTAAATTCCTATCAATGCATAAATATCCATAGTTTAATAATCATTTGAGGACGTAAAATTTAACCCGACGTGTTTTTCAGTGTTCTCAATTTCTTCGTTAAAAATCTTCGTTAAATAAGTATTAGACCATTGATCTTCTCCCGTTTTTCCTGGTCGTCATAATGTTCGCTTTATGTTTAATATTTCCTCTTTATACGCTCCAGCCGTGGCAAACGTGTACGGCTGAAACGTGTATGCAGCGATGCATTATTATAGTTTATGTGTTCGTTCCGTAAACAGGATTACCGCGGGTTGTAAATACACATACGCCCTTATAAACTATTATTATCTTACGCTCCAAGCACGTTACGGCATTAAATCGTTATACACCTGATCGGATTTTCACCTGAAGCACCAAGAAACACCGAATGAAACGAACGTGTCTATTGCTCTCGCTATCAAAACGTATCTCTCGTAAAATGATTCGCCAAACAAGAAAATACATTCAGCGATAACGACTGTAGTTTCTAAGAACACCCGTGGCCGAACGAATTTAGTTACATCAACAAATTATTACGATACCAGAAGAAATCATCGTTCTGATTGATTTTAAATCAAGAACTGACGAATGCACACGATTGTAGAGTACACACACCTATCACGTAGATATGCATGTGTCTATGAATACCGGATAATTCAGTCGATTTTATAATCTTCGTTGTAAGAGTAACGAATAACGACAAGAAAATCATTCCAGTCTGACTATTGAACTAATGAATAAGGTTCAGTTTTTCTGACCTATTAAATTTTTCCATATACACCTGTTATAATTTAATCCGTAATTAATGGGCATACATATAGCCGTTGGTATATTTAGGTTAGGACGAATTACTGGGTAGATAGTTCCTGCCCTCTGTGGTGGTAATTAAAAATCCAAGAAAACAACCGAAATAGCTTAGGGTCGCCGAAAGCATATTAAGTTCCGGACAAAATTCTCGCTACCTTTCGGTTCTTTAATTAGCCAAAAGAGACAGGAAAGCGTTGTTAGCACGTGTTTCATCGAAAGGTTCTTCGTCCGGCCAAGGGTCGGTCCCAGCCGGTACGGGGCTGATCTATGTTAATTGCGGGTGCAACACTGTAAACAAAGGTAATAAATAACTGAATGAAAGACGCCGAGCCGAATGGGAGAGGGAAGCAGGTACCACCTACCTAACTGCCTGGCAGTTACAAGAGAATTAGGATTACACGCCTGCAAATAATAATGCTGTATATAGTGTTTCCCTGCGTGTGACACGGGGACACCATTCGCCGACCATTCGAGAACAGACAATGGTCAGCCGGTGGCGGGTGGTGCATTGTCCTGCCAGTTTCACCGAGAGTTTTGGGGTGTTCATGGTCATCTACGAAAAAGCAGGTGCTGCGCGTTTCATCGAATATCCCATTGGGGGTCGTCGGACAACGAGGACCCTCCCGGCTCCCGGGCCGTCCCGCTCTGCACTTTGTCCACGCTTCCTTTCTGCCTTCCTAGTGCCTGTGTACAGTTATGGAACTGACCAGTGACTGGTGTCACTTGACGATGCGCCTCATGGTTAGCAGGTTGTTGGAACCTGTCCCCGCGTCCTTGATCCTGGAATCCATTGGCACCGCGTTTCACCGCGATCGTTATTGATACGCTATCGTTGAGCTGGATTTTAGGGGATCTTCGATGGAACGCTGTTATAAAGGATTGAAAGAGTTAAATATTATAAATACAAGGTACACCTCGAAATTTTCTATCTAGACTGTTAATAATATAAACACGGCATCTGCATTCGTGTCTCAGGATTATTTCTTGTAATCTCCTGCTTTTCATTTTCGTAATAATCCTCTCCTGTCGAAGCTTTCGAGCAGAAATCTTAAAAATAAAACAAGATAGAATTTTGGTCGAAACATCCTGAACACCGGCAGATCTCGTGACACGTAATAATCGTTAAACAAAAAATAATCATATAATACGCTTTTTAATATATTTCATCGTTAAATGTTTGACAGGGCGGTTGGTTGTACAATTGAATTCTGGTTTTTAATGCGTAAGAGAAACGGGGCACAGGCAAAATTTACAGTAATCGTAACATGTATTTTAAGATACCAACTCATTAGAATCGAATTACGACTTCGGGTTAGCAGTTTCACTGTCCGATGCTGCTAAAGTTGTCCCTGGAAATTTATCACTTTCTCCCTCGACGAGTGGAATTAAAGTAGTACTACCACGAACGCAAACCGCACAGTCGTATAAATAAAATTACACATCGTATTTTATCAGTACATTTCTCACAATTACGCGTATCCCCCGTGCCACCGAAATATATTACCGTTGCGGCCGCGATGACGTTTACGAGGCTGATCGCGGCCGCAAGAATGATCTCATCAAATCCGGTAACTAGACAATCCAATCAGTCAGTCCTATCCGGGGCCGGTTGAATCGGCCAAGTAAAATGCCGTTCGTTTTTTTCCTCTCTCCATCTCCCCCTCTCTCTCTCTTCCTCACCCTCTTTCTCTCTCTCTCTCTCTCTCTCTCTCTCTTCCTCTCTGCCCCAGGATGGTAATCACAGCCTGAAAGCATTCCCCCGATTCCCATAGTTACGTGCTTAGATACTTTTTTCGACCGATGTGGTTAGTCATTAAGTCTTGGCGTAAACGCGCCACTCGAGGGCGTCCTCCCCGTTCCACCGTCGCGGGCTCTCCGATCGTCCCGACCCGTTCTCTCCGGGCCCGACGCGGTAGACGAGAGAGAAAGGAAAAAGGGACACGCCGCGGCGCGTCGGTCCACCGAGCACTCTCTAATTGCGGCTAATTTTGTTAATTACCGTAGAAGCACCGCGCAGCGAGGCCCACTAATTCGGGGGTCCTACATTGTGTCTAGACTTTAAACAACATTCGCGCATCCTGTCGGCCGCATATTCCGCCGCGCCGCGTTCCTTTCGGCTCTTTTTGTTTTTCTCCTACTCTACTGCCGATTAGTTTCGACTGCTCATCGACGTGTGTCAGTTTTTCTCACGACTTTGCTCGACGATATGCTTTGTGACTTGTCGCAATATTGAAATTCCATATTTTGGGGTGACCGTTGCGGAAACTTGTGTAATATTCGATGGTATTGTGTGAAAACGGGTGTTTTTTTTTAATAATTATGAAACGGAAAGGTGTATTAACGGGTTGATGGAGAAAATGCGAAAACAGGATTACTTAAGTTAACTTAGTTTTACAAGAATGTATTAATAATTTTTTAATTTTAACTTTCTTCTTAGCTGAACATACTTCATAACTGATCAAATTAATTGTAAAATATATAAAATAGCTCATGAAAATGATAATTACAATGTTTAATTAATAACACAGTTGTTCGTATTACACAATATTGATTAAACATATAATACATAATTTATGACATAAACATTCATTTATACATTCTAACATTTTCATATACTATGGTGTTATTATTATTAGACTGCGGATTTTTATGCAAAATAAAAGTTTCTAAAATAATTTATAAAGACAGGAGCAATCGTAGAAATTTCTTTTCCCTCTTAAGTGTCTTATTGGGTTCAGAATAAAATAGAAAATTCGTTGGATCCCATGAAAGTTTTGTTTTTTATTGTATTTCACAGAGCCCTATAAATTATATATGCATAAAATCCGCAGTCTAATTATTATTCCCCCCTTATGCTGAAAACATGATAGTCAAGCGAGTAACCTTACGAAATATGTAGCCTGCCTAAAAACGAGAAATCCCGAAACAACTGGTGGTTACCTGTCTTGTAGCGGTTTTCACGGTACCAGCAAGGACAGTAACACTAACAGGTAGAGGGAAGCGGTACGTTTCCGCAGAAAGAATGGAAAGGCTTAGAGGGCTGGGTGCCCGTAGGACGTAAAAATACGCGTTCTACCTAGACAAAGGCCCATGAGATCCTTCAACGTTTGCGGCGCTGGGCCACGAGGACGCAAGAACAATATTTTACTTTGAATACCGATGGCCAGCACCTGCTGGTGTCGAACAATTCTACCACCAGGTCCGGCTACCTGATGCACAACGGCCGACACTGCCAAATTTCTCTCTCCCTCGCTTTCGTTTCCTGTCGCTTTTCTTGTCTGTCGTCGGGGGGGATCAGGATCATCTTCATAAACTGCGAACCGAGGAGCCAGGAAACTGCGAACAATGAATCTTCAAGCTGCGCGATCGTCTCGCACACGGAGTCGATTCACTATTGGACAATCGTTGTTTAACTTTGGCCACGTTTCCAAGAAAATCTCTTATAAACTTGCAACTGTTATTTCTAGCTACAAAATTCATTTCTAAAAACTGTTCTACACTATTATTTTTTCGAGCTTCTTAATTCTACGATTGAAGATCCTAATCTCCTTTGATATATTTTATACGAAGACATTTGGATAAGGATGATAACATTTACGCGCTTTTGGGAACAATAAAAAGTACGAACGTATGAAAATACCTATATTTCAAGTAACATCAAGGTCCATTCCGTCAAGGTTCTGTTTGAAATTGAAACTCTGTGAGAAGCTGTTCGCGACCGGTAGGCGCGCCTGCGCTTTATTTATCCGTGCCGAGCAACTGAAATGGTCGCGGGACCACCACCGAAATCACCGACCAGTTAGACGAGATTTATGATTTCCAACAATAGCCGTCGCAACAATCTGATCCGTTGGTAAGCAGGCGAACACGGAGGAATCGGTAAGAAGGTCGACAGCTCGTGTTCGTCGAGTAATAAGGGTGAAATGAACGGCGCCCGGCAGTCTGGTCAGTCCGGTTTCCTTCCGGTTCAAAAGTTCCGCAGCCGAGTGGCCGGTGCGCGTTCCTCGTCTCACCGCGGGCTTTTCTTCTCTCCGCCTCTCCTTTTCTCTTCGTTCTCTCCCCCCCCCCACCTCCTTTGCCCCCTAACCCTTGTCAGGATCCTCCCTGATACCCTCAGGAACCGTTCACCTGGTAACGAGACGCGTTGCGTGCGTCTCACGAGTCGTTCGAGGAACAAGCCGACAGAATGTCCTTCGAGAGGGGTGTTTTCCACCCTTGTTGTGGGGTACGTGCTCGATGGACACGCAACGAGGACGACCCCTCCTCGGGCATGCCGAATCATCTGCATGCGCGTGAGTCCACGTATTTTTCTGACGGACTCGCGTTCAGAGATCCAGACCATCGAAGGTGAGGTCAGGTTTTGTCCCTGTTCGAACGCCATTTCTCACATTGTTCAGGTTGCGGTTCCACTGTTTCGAGCCGGGGATAATACGACGGAGTGGCTTCGAGAATGACTTTACACCTCGATGAATTATGAGAAAATTCATTCGGGTGTGGTGTAAAATACAAGTCTTCCGTGGGACAGTTCTGTAAAGACTGTAATCGGAATAGTTTTTCAAGCGTGTACCCATCTGTTTTTGACGATTTTTCTGCCGTTTGCAGGGAATGTTTCAACGTTACCACATTGATAAAGATGTCGGCGAAAAATAAGAAAAATTATTTCAAAAGTTAACGGAGTTGTACATTTGTTTGTTTCGCCATTGTATCCTCCACCAAACTCTGTTTTTACCAGAAACGTTCCCACCGCACGTGTTCCGCGATCGTCTGTCCGAAATCAAACACGAACTCGTTTCAACGCCGAGAAACCACGTTTTACTATCTCGGCGGAATTTCCATAGGATTCAACCCCGTGCTACCGAACGTTAAGTGTCGAAGCACAAGCAACGGTTCATCGTGCGTGGCAAGGCAAGATCCTCAAATCGTTCGGATAGCTGCCAAGTAAAACGATAGTAATTCGATTTTACGGCGGCTAGGTCTGCGAGAGCACGATAGAATCGTTTCGGGTTCCCAAGACGGCGCGGCGCTGCTTTTTTTGGCGGAACCTTTTCCCACCGTTAGCCGAAGATCGTCGGCTACCGTATCGTTGTTTAACTCTTTGTAATATTTCTCATAGTTCAGGACACGGTCAGCAGCTCCTCAGCGCCTCACCGACGACGAGGAATGCATGGAGCCCGGGCGCATACCGGAGAATCGCGGAACGTTTTGACGACCCCATAAAACTGTACGGACCGACGAACCATCGTTCCACGCACACCATTCCGCCATTTTCGCCTCTGTTAACATCCAATTTTTTCGCTCGGTCCGCTATGTTCTGCTCCCGATAAGGTATTCCCTTAAATCGCACGGAGTTTGGCTGGTTCTAGCTTAGATCTGACGAAAAAATCTAAAAAATTAATAATTGGGGCTCAAGATTTAATGTAATTTTTATAATTCTTAGTACATCTCACGGATGTGTATAGTGGTTTTCATGTAATTCATCTATATTTCATAAAGTACATTTCGTGAAATCTTTTGGCAGTTACGAGCACATTCTCGTTATGATCTTGAAATGGTGGGCGACGGTAGTAGTTGTTAAGACACATCGATTGTAATTTTGTACTATGTCATATATTAGGTTGAGTCACAAGTAATTGCTGGTGCAGGTATTGAGTTATAAACTTTTTCGGGAATTCCAAATGACCTGCAGTCTATTGTCCCTATGGTGGTTACTTTATAGTCTAAGGGTAGAACAGTCTAAAAACAACAGTCAACAAGTATAGACCGAATACCTACTAGTACAATTTTCTGCCTTGTTGAAATGAAGAAATCAAAATAGCATATTCGCCGTGTAATGTTGTGGGATTCACAGAGTAGCGCAAGCGACCAGTACGGCATACCAGTTATGTGACGTTATTGGTGAAGGTGTAGTATTAGAACCAAAACATACAGTACGAAATTGGTTTGCCAAATTTCTTTCTGGAGATATGGAAGTTCATCGACATGTTTTTCTTGTCAAAACTACCTAAATTTTTTGCCCCGGGGATTGACACTGCCAAATTCACGAGAAAAAGATGTACTAAATAATGGGGTATACATTTTATATTACGTTAATCTGTAACTTTTTAAAAAAAGTAATAAAATTGGTGCCAAAAAACTGGGGCTTCTGCGTAAGAAATGTCATGAGTACCAAAAGAATGTTTATTGAACAAGTAATAACAGGAAAATCTACAAAGGAAACGTAAACCTTCGTAAAACTTTCTTGATTCTGATGTATTACATCTGACTCTGAAATCCTACCAGAATACAAAAATTCGACAATCAGTTTCGCTTCAGTTATCGTGAAGATAATTTATTTTCTTATAGATCATACACTATTTGATTCTATATCTGTTGTAACAATTAACGAAAAAAACTCATGCAGACGAAATTGTGTCATTGCCTTATAATACAAAATCTAGTTATTATTTAACCGTAAATAGTTTTGGTCATACTCATGAAAAATTCCTTCCACTGGAGAGACACATTTTTTACAAAGGAAATTATTTACAACATATTTCTATAGGTATGAAAGTTAACAGCGTTACGCTCGACTTAGTATATATTTTTTTAAACAGCGTCCATTGTGAAGTTACTTTTAGCAGGACAATTCACAAAAAAAAAAAAATGATGAATACCTGGCACTTCTAGTCCGGTGTTTCCAAAAGGTAGACATGCATTTTCAGTCAGAAGAAAAAGTGATTCTATGGAACGGAAGAAGGAATCGGTTTAAAGTCAGTTTACGAGTTTCCCTTTGCGAGACGAGACACCTGGCCGAAGGCCATCCTGGGTCCCGAAATCCTGAAAGTGCAGTAAAACTGACCGAAGACAGAACCGGGATCCATTTTTGAACGAACAGTGCCTTCTCCCTTTCGGTCCATCCATTCACAGATTTCCCCTCCTTGCCGCTGGTTCTTAAACAGCCGGTTCAACCCTCCTCGATCATGATCTTCTCGCTTTTGACCGATGGTGCTGAGGAACGAGTCTTCCTTGAGGACTTAAATGTTTTAATAAGATTATTGATAATTGAATTGGCCATTCTAGGAAGTTTTATGATGAAAATAGTTTTTAGCTGAAAACAATAGCTGATTCTTCAGAAATACCAATACTCAACAACACACAAATTTTTGGTTGTTTATTTTCGATGCTCGTCCAATTATAATAAGCGTATGAGCTAGAATAAAGAACGAAAATGTTGAGAGAGCTTTAAAAATCTATCTGTAATTTTTATCTGCTTCACGGTAACATTGAAAGTACAAATTAACAGCATTTTTAATTGAAGGGTAACATTGAAGAGACTGTAAAATCTTCTTGTATGTAATAGACTTGACCATGTTGATCACACATATTGTATCAAAGTAGTTGACAGTCTATGTACTTCGTTGTCACGAAGAAAATCTTCCATTCTACGAGTAATTATAATGCAGGCTTGGGTACTGATGAGATTTCCGGAATTAGAAGGTAGAAAATTAAAAAATGCAAAACCATATCAAGTACTGAGTAGATCGCTAGTTATAGGCTACATTATATCTTTCCAAAAGATTCATAAAAATAGCCTACTTCTTACGGTGGTCAAAGTAGATAATACCATTTTAATGCAACAGAGATGAAAACATATGGCAATCTTGTAGTCCCATAAAAGGATAGCTACTTGCGGATAAGCAAAAGTCCTGCAGAAATATCATCTTTCTTTAAAACTAAAAGTCGTCGAAATCGCATTCATGTATTTTCCAGTTGTCGTTTATTCAAAAACTCGCCTGTAGCCAACAGCAGCTCGGAACACAATGGCGGTTATCATAGACTCGGATAAGAAAGAGAAAAACTGGCATTTCGTTATAATCTTTTTAATTTATCCACGGATAAGTCTCAGAGGATAGTGAAGTATAGATTCGAGCAAATAAACACACAGTATTTACACAAATCGAGGCTTCATAATGTTTCAAGCGTCGCGGTTACGTTCCAGTTTGACAGGAACGTTTGTAACATAGCTATGTAGCCAATCAATGTGGCGGTAGTTTTCATTTGAAAATCAAAAACGATCTTCAGCTAAAGTTTATTATCCATATTGACACTTCGATTTATAAAAAAAAAAATGCGTAATGGCGAAGGATAGCGAACTGAACGAAACGATCGCGTCTCCCGGTGACAAGAACGGACGAGACACCGAAAAAGCACTTGCTCCACCAACCGACACTCGACGAAATTGATCTAACTTGAACGCCTAGAGACGTGAGTCGCATTTTAACAGGTTCCTCCTGAAAAGGAGAATATCATGCACAGGTACACCGATAAACTCTCGCGGAGACGCGGACGGTGGCCCATCGACCAAAAAAAAAGGAAGAAGGGAGGAGAATAAAAGTATACGCAACGAAGACGTCTACCGGCGTCTCCTCCCGTCGGAAATCCTGGATCTTCGATCGAGTCAGGCAGACGATACGTCCGGACGGGCGAGCAAAGGGGGAGCGAGAGAGGAGGGCAGAGAGAGCCTACCCTTCGGAGAGGAAAGTTTACCGGAAAAATATCCGGGAAGTTGCAAGGCAGAAGCGGCGCGGCGGACTCGCGCCTCTTCCCCCACCATCTGGGTTTCACGGTGTCTTAGCGAAGACGTCCTCGGCTTCTGCGCTGTCGCCGAAGCGCTGTCTTTGGCCAGCCGTGTCCACGCGACACGGTGGGGGCAGCTAGGGTAACGTGGTGGGAGAGTCGCGTACCGGGCTCTCCCACCAAGCAAAGACGGCGCAGCATCCCGGGTTCGCGAGGCCACGCCCAATCGCATCATTGGGTCACGCCCCGTCGCCCCCACTAGCCGCCGCGGCGCAGCTGCCGCGTTGTCCCCGAAGCAAAGAGGGGTGCGCAAGCATCGCTCGGTGTGGTGGTGAGCCAAGTGGAGGGGATCGTCCGGACACGAGCACACTCGGCAGGCCCGGCATTGTGGAGGGGTGGAAGCGGCCGGCCGCGGAGGGGCGGGGAAGCGAGCAGTTCGGCAGCGCGACCCGACGTGGGCACTTCGCTGTCCGGCCTTTCCTTCATTAAAATATTATTCTGTGCGTAGAGAGAGAGAGAGCTGCGGAGCCCGGCGAGCCTTCGCCGCCGTTTTCACGCCACGAGCAACGCACTCTCGCCACCCCCTCGTCACGGGTCCTGCATCGTTCGCGTTTTACCGAGGGGTTGGACGCGCGGACGTGGAGTTGGTTTATTTTTTTTTGCTGCCGGTTCGGACCGCCACACTCGCCAAGGATTATCTCTACAAGTTCGCGCGCGCTGTGTGTGCGAACGAGGAAGAAAAACGGTGATCCCAACGATCGGTGTTACTCCTCACAGTGCGCGACTTATTCCATATCGCTCGGGCTCGTACCGTATCCTTAAGCTGGGCTGTGACGTGTCGACCGGAACTCGTGTCGGGATAAGGGGAACAAGCTTGGCTATCTCTCAGCTACGGTGTGCGCCGCATCGGTGGAACAAGCAGCTCAGGATCGGCGGGGACCACCGGAAGATTATACAGCCGGACCGGGAAACGTTCGCGAACAACGAATGACCCGCCGTGATCGCCGATAGACATCGGTATCTCTGCGCCACGCTGTTTTGGACAACGAGTGTCGAAGTGTCGAGGACGCGCACAGATCTGAAAGGATAGTTAAAACGGTGGTGTCCTCAGTCCGACCATCGGGTTTCACGAAGGGTGATCGTCCTCTCTAGCCGGCTCGCGGGCTCACCTGAAAACTGTGTGTTGTGTTTTGAAACCGTAGAATTCCTATTTCACCGCGTTCGTAATAAGGTGCTTCTCCTAACACGTTTCTTGCCTAGATCCGTAGTGCGAGGGAACGCGCGACAGAAAGTGTCGGGACCTTTGATCGCTGTAGTTTACTCGCTGGAAAAAGTAATAATTGTGCTTGAAGAGAATACAGTGTGTCGAGGGGTAACAGTGCAACTGCTGCTTACAGGAAACTGGCAGCACGCGGGATATGAACCCAGGTACGTGATCTCTCGATATGCATCAGATAGTGTGCCGGTTCCCGTTCCTATGACAAGTGACAGGGTCGAAGTGGTTCTAGGGTTTATTCTCGATTCGCGCAACGATTTCGCCGAAATTGGTGATCGTTGACGTTCGATAAGTTCTCGACGATCGAGAAGACGGAAAGTATGTTTGTGGTGTGACATATGCAAAGTTTGCGTCGCAAAGTGAGGGTTCCCAGATCCACTGGGGAACGTTTGGTGTATCGCGTCGAAGTCTCCCGTGTGAGTAAATGGATCCGGTGTATAACAGTTTTTCGTAACAATGACGCGATTGTTACGTAACAGCTGGCCGTTAATGAAATATTGCGACAGACTTTAAATGTCAAGTATCGTAAATTAAGACGTTTCAGTGACGACACGTTGCAAGAGCTGCAGAAAATGATTTACGCGAGGCTCGGAAGGCTGGCGAATCAGTTGACCGGGGTACGCGAAATTCGTTTCCTTGATCCGTATAACACGCTCTTACGCAGAACGCTTTCTCAACTACTCTTCAATGTCCCATGGAACGATGTATATATTCCATTTCCGTTACGAGGTTATGAATCATTCAATTTCAGCAAGAATGTGCTTCTTTTCTGTTGCAATTCAACAAGCATCGCGGCTACTGAAGGTCTATCGGTGAAACTTTAAAATTCGTTTCATATGTATTCCGAGGAAACATTGGATCTAATTCTCGAGACACGATTTCCACCGAGAAATCGCTATATGCACTTAAATTGTGCGTGCTTTCCTCTAACTCCACGCATATTATTGAAAAAATGCGATAGTGTTTGAAATATTCTTCAAAATATTTGTAAGATCAGTGACATTGTTTGGAGGCTGTTGACCGCGCTGGTAACTCGGATTGTCTCTAATTCGATCGTTCCGCGGGAGTCGATGCCGAAATTCGCGCGGGCCGTGTCATCGGGGCCACGAGTCTGTTCCTTCCTCGCGTTGAAATTTTAACCGGTTCCCTTCGTAGTTACGAGCTGTTGTCGCGGGGGACGTTCGTGTTTCGAAGGTGCGTGCAAGCGAGCACCGGAGTCGGGAACGCAGTGGAAACGCGTGCGACACGCCAGATTTCGATTCGTGTGCAGATAAGGGAACCGGTATTAGGGGGCCCTCTCGAGCCGCCGAGGCGCGATGCGTCGTCGCGATTTAGATATCCCCGGCCTTTTGTTTACTATCCTGATAAGATCGGGATCCGTCTGTCAGAATGCGTGCACAACGTCAACCACTTTATAATCTCTTCGAGTTTTCGAGCGGGATCGCGAGGTACGAGTGTACAACTTCTTCAGTGTAACGCAGCTACACAGTTCGAGTATTACTGGAAATTGTGACTCGTTGATCTATCTCCGATTCGATGTGACAGCACGAATCTCAGTTGTGTATTCAAGAAACCTTGATGGTCCTTCTGGCTGAACGGAGTAGAAACGATTATTTCTGGACAGCAAAGGTAGCACAAAGTTCTCAGAAAATTCACGTGCCCTTTCTACAATTTTTCTTCTACTTCTTCTCTAATTACTGCTACTCGAGGACTACAGTGTTTTTGGATGTGAAAAGAAATTGTTGAACCGAAATGAACTAGGGTCGACAGTTTTTCCCGGTTCCCTGAGAAATCTTCCGAAATAAACCCACCGATTTTCACGACCGAACTGTTCAATTATTTCTCGTCGTATTCGTGAAAGAGCCGCAGAGAGTAAATCCAAAGGTCAGCGGAGGCCGCGTTCTTAGATCCCCGGGAACGAATTATCCGTTCCGGGAGTCCATTGTTCGGTGGCCGTTCTATAGGATAGCGTGTTGTCGTGTTTCCATAAACAGCGAATAATTCGGTGTCGTATTTTGCCCAAAACGGTGTAGCAAATATTTTTCCGTCACGGGACACCCGGTCGTTTTCCAGTGTCCTGTCTCTGGAAAAGACTCGAATGGGAAGACTCGTGTGTGTATGTATGCGTGTAGCGGCTTGGCTTGACCTCTATCTGCAGATGTCAGCCGACGTAAAATTCCGACGTCCTGGTGGAAATTATTTCTCTAAATCGAACGCGAGGCTAATTAATCGTAAATAATAGGATCCAGTGCCTGAACATTGCTTTACCGAGTCGAGAACGCGTTGTTCGTGGTGCGTGTGCAATTAATTAAATCTCAGTTTGCAGTTTGCATCTGCCGAGCTTTCTCGAAAAACAATTTACCATTGGGGTCAACGGTATCACGTTGCCGATGTTTTCTCGTGCGTGCGCATTGCCCGGCCTTTATTCGTCGCCCACGAAGCAACGCTCTTTCTTCCAACCCGGCGACTAATTAACCGCGATTGATATACGCCTGGTCGTCCCCCGCTCGCGCTCGAGCGCGCGCGCTTGCGCTTGCGTTAGAAAGTCTAATTGCCTAGACCGCTTGGTAACGGAGCGCGTTATGGAAGAATCTCAAAATTTATCGCAAACGAGAAACCAACGGAGAGACACGTCGAAATGTAATACGTATTATGTACATACCTATCATCTAAAAAGAACAAACGAACGCGTGTGAGTCCGCGATTCACCGATTCTCGCAGTGTTTTCTGCGCTTGGAGCTTATAACCTTTAAAAAATTGGACGGTCGTAAGAAAATTGTGGGATATTTTTGCACGCTAAAAGCTATACCATCGTCTCGATCTGTAACTGAAGAACGTGCAATTGAAGTGTTCTGTAATTTTTCTTTACTTAAAAGATGGATCTGTTTGAGAGAAAGACTAGACTTCTGGAGGTTACAGCAATTTCTGCTCCGTGACTTCTAATTGTCACTTTTAAAACGGTGGAATTCTTGAGACACGGTGAAACATCGACTTCTAAGTTGTTCCAACTTGGTGTAAGGGACGAAACGGGTAGTGGATAGTAGTAAAAAAAGAGGGGGGGGGGGAGCGTTGTCACCGCATCATTGGCATTTTTCTTGAAGAGACCGGTTAATCGCCGATATTGCTGCAATTTGTTTATCCTGGCAAAGACAAGGGGAGAAACATTCCCCCCGAGGCTAATTAATCGTGACCAGTACAAACGAATAGGCGCATTTTCTCCTTAGCCCGCTTTCTCGATTACTGGTTGCTCACACGCCCGCTTCGCAAACTAATTAGATCAATGAACTGCATACGCGCCTAGCTTTTCGATCCATCCAGATGGGCTCCCTGTGTACCCAATGATTTCGTAAGACGTTTAATTAAAGAAACACCGTTCATCCGCTCGTTAACGTTCGTGATTGGAAGGTTCGCGGCGAAAAAACTGATTCGGAAAAAACATTGTTCCGCCAACAAAGTGACTCTACGATGAAGATCTTGGAGAACCGTTGCTTCTAGCTTTTGGTTCTCGGTACCACGTATTCTCTAAGGTACATTAATTTCCATCCTTGAAAATTAGACGCAGGAAATGGTATTATTTTTATGATAAATTACAGTGATACAGAACTCGTAGATTTTTAAACTTCATTTTCGCTATCAAAAATAACAAATCTTTGGGAATATAGAATTGTATAATGCGAGTAATGTATCGAAACTGTTCGGGCTGGCTGAAATGTCTAATTTTGAACTTGTTAACATCGTATGGAGGCTTCTTAACACACAACGGTTAATTGCTTCTTAAACACGGACTATTCTACGCGGCTGTTTTTGAATGTTACATGTGTAATACACGTGAACCTGTGCAAAAGTTTCGAGACGTCTCATTTTTTCATTAATTTTCTCGTCGGTCCGATGCTTAGGCATTTCGCAACCGATCCCCAGCATCCTCGATGTCCCGTGCAGAGAGACGTTCGGGTTCAACGAGCACTCACATTCTCGAAGGAAATATCACCGGGATGCGTTTAACAGTTCCCAGTCCTTTGCGCGATAAATCATTAGCGATTGGTGGAGGGAAATATCGCTCGGTATAATATATTATCGTCACACGGCCCATAATTTAGACTCGCGGAAGAACGGTCGACGGCGCGCAATTAAAATAGTAATAATTTATTATCTTGCTCGCGCGCGGCGGCGGAGACGACTCGTGTTTACGTGCGAATGCAACCACGAACACAATATCCGCTCGGTAATTGAATGAACGACCGGCCTCCAAAAATTCGTCGAGACTGCCGGACGATACGGAAGGGGGAAGGGCGTCAGGAGTTCCAGAGGCGAGAGGATCCATCGTTCTTGATGCGACGAACGTTACTCGGACGGCGCACAGTGGGCTGCTTCACCAATGTACCGGGACAAAAGTCGGAGGTGATACATACCTTATCAGTTGAGTGAAAATGTTTATTATTTATTTGAAAAAAAAAACACCATCGATATGAGACCCGAGCAGTGAGCTGGTTGTTCTGTTTTTCGCCCCATTAAAAACTTTCACCCTTCAGCGTCTTGGAGGTTTTTTCGAAAACAAAATTCGTATGCTGGGATTTCCTGGGATGTGGAAAACGAATGTGAACTGCGTTTTGCAGATAATGTTTTTTTTTACAACTACTTTAGTTAGAATAAACCACAGATATTTAACTCTAGCGTCGCCATTTTTGCAACCTAGAGTTATAAATATTTACAGCTATAAGTTATCGATGTATTCTCTACAAAGGGAATAGACCAAAGCAGCACAAAAATTGCTGGATTCGGTTAGGTTCCTGGAAATCTTTCCGAGTGAAACTTATTGAAATATTTTGTCATGACAATATTTTATTCCTAGACGTTGGAAATTAAAAATACTCGTTACTGAAGCTTGATTTACTGCTTCCTTGTGTGTCTGCGATACATTATTTAAATTACCAAAAATTACACTTGCAATACAACCAGGCAGTTCTGATATTTAGCTCATACTGATGCGTCGTAACAATCGATAAAAAAACAACAGGTTCGCGTTCG
The DNA here is from genome assembly GCF_001272555.1 of Dufourea novaeangliae. NCBI lineage: Eukaryota > Metazoa > Arthropoda > Insecta > Hymenoptera > Halictidae > Dufourea > Dufourea novaeangliae. The sequence continues at coordinate 904,950 of NW_015374123.1, read as the reverse complement.
TTTGGTTGATCCCTACTTCTGCGAAGTACATATCAAATTGCCTACTATGTAGAGACCCTGACGAGCAAACTCGGCTTCCGTTAGGGGAAAAAGTAAGGTAGGCGAAGGGCCTTCCACCATTTAGTTTTGGGAGCTACTGAAACTTATGCAAAATTAACATTAAGTTTAACATTTATTTCAGTACTTGAAATAAATTTATTAAGTGGTAGGAAAGTTTTTCCCCTAGAGGAAGCCGAGTTTGCTCGTCGGTGTACATATCTGATTCAGTGCTTGTGCTTTGAAGACATTCATTCATTTTGTATGGGTTACGACTTTTGTCTTTTGTCCCGCTTGATTATTACTGAATAAACAGACCACTGTGCCGCGTAAAACTAGTCCGAATCCGACGGGCGCGCCGCGCATTGAAATCACTGGTGGCGGGCCACCAACACACAACCGGAAATAGATCTTCGTCTCGTTTAGAATTAAAAACGTTGTCGGGTGGTTCAACGCAGTCCACACGCGCCTTTCATTTATTTTCGAAGAGAAATCTTCTCTCGAGTCCCGTAACAGTTTCGTGTGCCTCATTCATCCGGGAGGCACGCGTGAATAATTTTGTCAACATTAACGTCCGGAAGGCGTCAAATACTGAATTCCAATGGTTTTCATTGAGTGTCCACGGTTTGTTACGATAAACGAGAATATATGTTCCCAAGAGAGGCATACGTGGTTTCGTAACCATACTGTGTAACGAAGGGAGAATTTAGGTGTCTGTGGTAGCATCTGGTCAGTTTGAGAAATATTTATTACTGTGGAATTCCAAGCAATATATCTGAGTATATTCTGTAACAGTTGATATTTGTAATTGATTCAAAAATTTATCGATTGAAAAGCAATATTGAGAACAATATTTAAATCATTAATGTAAATTAGTTGTGAACTATCTAAAGAACGCAAAGTTTAGTTTTATTTGCTTCTGTATATTTCTTACACAGTATGCAAACAATTCGATTATATTTTTAGATTATTTATACAGAATGTACAAGAATCTGATATTTTATCATTTGGGGAGAGGAGGTACCAAATTGCATTCGTTAATTACGATGTGTCATCGTAATACACGATTCCGCAGGGAATACTAGGGTTCCGCTGCCAGATCTTCGGAGTTTGGATCAAATCCGAAATTAGTCGAGCCGTGTGTTTCCAACGACTTGAAATGTAATCCAGTTATCTCGTGTGATCAGGGCCCATTAAAACGGCCCTGACTACTTTCTCTATCTGAAACGATCGACCGTTTAATGGACACCCCGAGTGCCGGGTTTGAGGCCGGTTTTCGAATTGCGCCGATTCAATTAAAAACGAGGGTGTTCATTCTTCGACTCGCATCTACCGCGGACGGCGTTAATTGACGTGACGACCGTGATCATCGGAAGGAAATAAGTAAAAAAGGAAACACAAGGCGGCTCCGACCGGTGTAGGTAGACGGACAAAAAGATTTCCCAAGCGTTGGTGGAATGCTGTCGAGTTTAAAATTTACAATCAACGCGAATTCGTTTCTTTTTTCTTTCTTTAAAGAAAGCATAACGTTTGTTCTTGAATCACAATGAACCCTGGCGGAATTGTTTCGATAAAAATTAATGCTGCATCCTCCTCTTGTCATTACGATTATTATTTCTTTTTATAATTAAAGTAAAATTTCAATTAATTATTCGATATTGCGTTGAATTCGTACGTAGATGGAAGTATGGAGTTTTCACAATTTTAAAAATGTTTTCTTTTTAAAACATGTCACGCGTGATTAACGGTAAGTGGTAATGTAATGATCTCTTGTATTTGAAAATGAAAATGAAAATGGAATCAAGGGGAATAGTAGATACAGTTGTAATTCTATCGTGGGTTTCATAACGACGTATAGGCGATGTTTGGTTTTACGTATAATGTGCAGCACGATTATCTTACAGTTTTTGGCCTCCACTTAAAAGGTGTAAGAATATTCGAGGACACGAGCGGATCGTAAATTTTTAACATAGTTGATTAAGCATCGAAGCGCGGCATAACACGAAGTGGGTGGTCTGGGTTAGGACGTCGAAGTCGTATTAACGACTTTTATCATTGGTCATTACTGGTCGAAAGACTTTCGTTTTGCATCTCTAATCGGTTTTCGTACATTGTAAATCTCCATTTTAAGATCTATCTATCTCTCACTCTTGACGCCTCACTGAATAAAATGTGCTTTAAACTTAATTTGTTGTGCACCGAACAGTATTGAAATTTACATTTCCATGCATTACAAACACAATTTCTAAATGCAGCACAGATGTAATGTGTTAATTTCGAATTCGCATGCTGGTCATATTTTAACGAAGTTAATACGAGAACGTGTGTGATTAATATTTAATGGTTTAAGTATTATTGAGATTATCTTTAATAATGTATGCTTACTCACCTTTAAAAAATATACATTATGTAGACTTCAATATGTAAAAATATGGAATATGCATATTCAGAAATTTGTGTATATCATACTATGTTAGTTATCATATTACTTCAGAATAAAATAATTCGATGATATTTTGGGTTACAAGAAGTATTCGTATACACTTGTTAATTCTGTTGTGTTGTTACATTTTCAAGTGAAAATTACTTTTCGTAATAATATACAGCGACGATATAGGTTAACTTTTGCCCGTTCGTTTAGAGGAAGGATTACAAACACAAACGCAGTTAATAATTTCCCTAAAGGTACTGAAAAGAGGATCAAACAGTCCGTTTTATCCTGAACGACAGGCAATGGCAGTTCATGTCTATGTAAATCAGCAAACAAATTGTCTTATTTGTTTCCGCTTAAATCATCCTTGATGTCGGCCGCGTCGGCATCCCTTTTAACAAAAAAAAAGAAAAGAGTACCAGCATCGGGGACACAGCGGGGAGAGAAGTGCCTCTTCCACGACGAATATTTACTGCCGACGATATTGTATATCGAACGACCTTCCTTGCTAATAAGCACAATTTGTAATGAAGGGTTGACTCGACTGTTGATTAAGAATTCCTGTTTCGTGCTTGCTCCTACTTCTCAGTGCCGCTCGGTGGCTTTCGAAGCACCCTACTCTGGTATTCATAAAGAACAGAGGCGGCCTTCCTATCTCCCCCCCCCCCCCCCCCGGTTACGACAGATTTGCATGAAACTCCCAGAAATAAGCTCGATTGATCAACTAGCGTGAGTTAGTTTCGCGTGGCTGTGGACTCATCGTAAACGTTATGTCCGATTATTTTCTATCCGCGACGTCGAAGCATTTTGCTTTTCGTGCTTCTGCCCGTCGTTTACGCCCACCCTTTCGCCATCACCACCACCTCCCCCAGCCCCGTCCCCTCCCACGATCTTTATCTTTTTCGTCTTGTTGTTTTTCCCCCTTTGTCTCTAAAATCCTGGCTACCGCGAGACATTTGCATAACGCCGTTGAACCCAGACAATCGTCTCCCTGGCAAGCTCGTCTGGCTTTTAATAAGCGCTTTTACTTTATTCTCGATTACCAATTCTTATTTCGTGTCTGGCCTCGGTTTTCCTCCGTGGCACACGAGCCACCCTAATCATATATTCATAAAGCTACCGGGCTCGCTTTTCTCTCTCTCTCTCTCTCTCTCTCTCTCTCTCTCTCTCTCTCTCTCTCTTCTCTCTCTGGCACTCGTTCTCTTCGGTGCCTTTTGATTTGCATGAAAGTCGCGCAGAATCTTCAAGGAGCGAGACCTGGAATACACACGGTCCCCGTGCCCTTCGCCCCGATTATAATAGCAATAGATCTCCGATCCAGGGATTCGCAGCCACGTTTACGCCTTCACGCGTGCAAACTTCGACCGAGCGTAACCCAGTGTCGCGTATTATCATAAAGCATTGAGGTGAGGCAACAAACCGGAGGAACGTGCCGGGCATGTGTCCGATTTGTCGGCACGTTCTGACGCGTTTCTACGCTCTGAATGGGGATTTCGTCGAGGATGTTTGAAAGGGCCCCGCGTAGGAACCATTTTGGTTACGCGGCACTCAATTCATTTATAGGGGTAGACCCAGCCGTCTCTCCAAGTCGATGTTTTGATGAATTTCAATACGTTTCTTTTTATACAACTATTATTTGCGTATTATTGATATTCTAATATTATAAGTACGTACAGAAATACACTCTGATTACGTACACCCGCGAGCAAGCTCGGCTTCTCACTAGGGGAAAAAGTGGCGTAAGAGAAAGGCCTCCTACCACTTGGTATTTGGAATTACTGAAATGTATGCCAAATTAACATTCGATTTAACATTTATTTCACTACCTGGAATAAATTTACCAAGTGGTAGGAGACCTTTTCCCTACGTTATTTTTGCCCTAGTGGAAGCCGAGTTTGCTCGTGAGTGTACATACAAAGAGGAATGATATTTTCGTATGAAAGTACTCGTTGCTCCTTTTGTTTCTATAAGACAACATTTTTAATGTAATCGAATATATACTAAGCAAGTAGACGTTAAGTTTAATGAGAATTCGGAATGGAAAGCAATTGGGGATATAATTGTACGAATTACTACTTTGCAAGATTGAAATTAATAAACGATTACCATGCGTCGTCAGTGTATTTTGCAACACAGTAGGTAAAGAATTTTAGCCACTTCTTATTGGGTATTACGATTACATGTTTAGGTATACACGTTCAAATATTTCTTATCAGCGCAATATTTTTGTTTTGAAATACATATTCAGAAAATTGTGATTTGTTACTATGCATCGCGTATTTTGCATTTTAACGGAATGTAATGGAGCAGAATACGCTAGTAATTTGATTGCAAAAAAAAAACAATTCTCGATTCCTTGATCGCGAAAGACTACTTTTTAAAATTGAAATTCGTTCGCACACATATCTTATGTATGTATATTCAAGGCAATGACTCCGAGTGTCGAGTATCGTAAAATTTCCTTGTAAAATCGGAGGGTCTTTCTGTGAATCGAGGACAATTATGAAGAACCGAAAATGGTTCGGGACCAGTAAAACAGGTATACGAGCGACAGGCTTTCGCAGAATTTATTTTGTAGCCTTTTCAAATCACTCTACGTTTCTATATCGCTCTTAAATATTCAAACGAAACTGTAACGTTAAAAATAGACTAATGCATTTGAAGAAATAAATTGTGGCTTTAATTATTTTTATTCTGTTGTATATGAAAAGATAGGAGATAATAATTATCCACGTCTTTATCTTTTTTGTCAGTCATAAACTGACTTCTGATGTGTATTTCCATGATGTGGGTAAATTGTATGTAAATACTTACAAACTAGAAATTTCAGTTGAGGTATTTGTATATGTATAATGCATCTTGTACCTAGAAGAAATCGTTTACTTCGAATGATTGACTTAAAATATCTATCTGAAATCTGATATTGTTATGCAATCACGTAAAATTAAGATTCACAAAATCTATCGAGTTTATTGTTCCACTAAATTTCGAGCAAATTTTTCTTAATTTAGTGTTTATAAATTCATCTGGCCATTAAAAGAGCAATCACAATGAGCGAAGGATCCAGATTTCAAGCACAGAAAGAAAAGGAAATTCTCGATAGTCTCGAAGGCATCTATCCAACCAGTTTTCGAGATCTCCTTGTGTTGCTCGAAATCTACCTGGAATAAGCAGCGCGTTCTTTACGATACCTCCACGAGTGTCCGTGTTACCGGACAACGAGGGAGAGCCATGAATATGACTGAGACCCAGTATTAGGTGCCTTTATGCCGGCACAATGCCGTTTATTATCATAATCTATTATCGCGGCTTACGTGAACGTGCTTCGACTGGTCCGTTACTAACGCGAATCCGGGGTTGCAGCCGATACAACTCGAATCCTTTCACGCTCGTTACTTGATGACCCTTCAGGGATTGTCCTTGAATATCTTCTTCTCTCTTATCGTTAGCTTTTTTGGTTTAAAAAAACATCGAATCGAGTTGGCTTGGCCGCGAGCGACTTTGATATCTGTAGATTCGATGTCTTACGAAGCAACTCGAAGAATTTTTTCTCCTCGTTAATTGTTCGCAAAATACATTATTGCAGTGAAAGTAACGTAATTTTTCACTTATTATTTGTTGCATGTTCTGTGTTTAGAATTAATTGTAGCTTTTCCTTAATAAATTTCGGGATCATAGTCATAATTTTTTATTGATTCGTCTTACAGTAGCGATATAGGATAACGAACTAATGCTTGTAGTAACGAAAGGGAGGGGGGCATGGTGGGGAAGCTAAGGAAAATGCAAATAAAGTAGTAATTGTGCTTCTTAATTAAGTCTTTATGAATCACCATACAATTATAAGTTAACAGTCTAGTATTTGGCATACGCTTGGGATAATATAGAGTCAGTGGACCCCTACCACGGGGTAAAACGGGGTACCGAAAATAGAGCAAGATGATTTGCCTATGTATCCTCACAATGAATACAAATATGTATTTTTTTGGAATTACATATTATTATTATTATTTCTATTATTTTTATTCATTAAATTTATTATTATTTTTGACCTGGCGTCTAAGGGACTAGCGAAGTCGAGGAAGTCAGTCTTCGCGCTCACCTCGCATTAACCCTTTAACGCCCAGATCCGTAAATCATTATTTCAGAATGATGAAACTGATATTACCTATATCTTGTATCGTGTTATTTTGAAGTTGAAATTATCGATATTAAGCAGGCCTATTTTTTCCTCTTTTTTTGAGGTAATACTTGAATTTCTCAACTGAAAACCTGGAGATCTACTTTACATCAGTGACACTATGGATCCTTGCTGACATAGGTAGATATTAACCGGCGACAGAATTTGACGCACTTTTAAAATAAGTGTAGCACGGTAGACGTTAAAGGGTTAAGGGTAAATCCTTCGCGGTTCTAAATGTATGTATGTACAATTATCAGTTCTAGTTATTTACGTGCTTTTATTTCAAATCCTAGCGTAAGACTCGATAATAAGGTACCCTCTTATTCCCCGTATTAAAGATCCCATCTTGACTCAAACCATCGTTTTCCAAAAATTAATATATTTGTACAATAAAAAGATTTTCTAATTCTGAATATTTCACATTAAAATAGATGCAATAAAGATTATAAGAAAAATAATGGACATACCGTTCTTAAATATATATTTATTATACATTTTTTTGTCACAGAATAAGATCTACGTAGCACGTGAACAGTTTCACCGACTTTCACAGCTATAAACAATAGACGCGTGCTTCCCCACTCATTGATGCCGGCGACCCAACTGTTATATGTACATAATACAGACTCCTCTGGATTATCGTCTGACTTGTTCTACACGATTATTGTCCAGGCGTTATCTCCACTACTGGGGAGGGGAAGGGGAGCGTGGAACCCGTCGAGCGGATACTTTGTTGCTCCTCCGCTTTTGTTACCGATGCTTGGCCTTTGGGCAAAAAACGAATTTACGAGGGTCTGCAGTATTTCTCCGTACAAGATTATTGTCACGGCGCGGACCCGAGTTTGGGACGATAATCAAGAGCTGTCTGTAGCTTCTTATTGATGTATTCGTTTCATGTCTAGTATCTTTCAGTTAGGGTATATAGGTACGATAGTCCATCTTACTCGCTATCTCGTCATGCCCCCTTCCCCTACAAAAGTTGTTGCTTCTTTGGAATTGATAATTTGTTGATTTATTGCGTCGCGTACACGCGTCACGTCAACGTGATAAGTTTATTGAAGTATGCTGGGAAATACTCATGAATAGGTATAAACTAATCTTCACTGCATGAACCAGTTTAACGTTGCACTCCGAACGGAATAGTGTATTGTTTAGATATAAAAAGCCCATACTACACTATATGTATACATGTATATCTTCAAGGCAGCTGTGGGTTGTACTGTTGAAAAAAATTACACTTTCCGATCATAAATGCCAACGGAAGATCATTCCAGTAACCAGAAGTTGTACACAGTAGGATTCCTCTTGTTTGTTTATCTAAAGGATATAGGTATTTTCTTCGTGCCCCACATATTAGTTAAGAACGTAGGTGTTAGTGGAGTATAATATTTTTTATGCATACTAATATACCATTGTCTCAGAAATAACAATATACATATTAAAAATGACAGAACAAGGATTTCTAGTCAACAGAGTGTACAATTTCATGAATTTCCATGTCGCGGTGGGATTCTTATTCTTCATTATTCTTTCCATGGCCATGGTTATATTAGCAAATTAACCTTACTTTCCGTGTTTCTACTAGTTTCATCACCATTGTGCTCGGTAAAAAGCGGCGTTGTAAAGAAAATACGGTTGTTTAATAAGACTTGGTGTTGGGCTTGATTGTAAATCCGTGTAATCCGACGGTCTTATAGTCTATTGCCGGAGTATTTGTCCGGGTCGGTTGCTAGGAATTAATTATTCGTAACAAGTCTTAACGAGCTTGCTTTATCCCTCAATATAAACTGAAAACCTCGGGAGTAGCGTTCTCCGAATGCAGGGTGTGTGTGTATTCAATTTGATTAATATAAATCAGTCGCGCAGCCGTGCCGTTAATGGCGCGAGTCAGATGTATAAGTGCTGGAATTAAATACCGCTTAGCATTCTTTGGATCGGCCATATGAACGATTATACTCTTATCTTGCACTCGAGCATTCATCAACGGAGCAACGCTCGACACGCGCGCGACGAGAACTCGCGGACGAATTGCGGTTTTGCTCGCGGCATTATCGCTAATACGCCATGATTTCGCGCGGCCCCAACGCCATTTTCCATCTCGAATTAATAATAATTCTTCCCTTGAGTCATAAACGCTCGTAATATCTGTTTAATAATTCGTATAAAATCAGACCCCCGTGTAGTGTTCATACTTTTTTTGCGGTTTCTATATAATTTTTCCTTGATCGATGTATTTTTTTTCTCTTCCTTTTCCGTTCTTCTTTCTACAACTCGACAGTCATACGATCTCGCAGATTACAAAGAAACGTTAATTTCGATCTGATCAATGATGGTCATCTAAACCAACAAAATGTTGAATGCATCGATAATGGAAGAAAAATACTGCCCCTAGTACGATGTACATACTATATTACCGACACCTTAACAAAAGAACTTCATCGCATTTTTTCAATACATCACACGCGCTGGCATACCCACAGTTTTCGGCGCAATTTTCAAATCCCTCCTTCATTAGTACAAAAACGCATTGTACGGTACAATTTGTATTTACTCTGACAACGGACAGCTACGAACTGGAGGAGACGTTATGCTCCGTTGGAATTTTTCCGATCGAGTTGGAAGATTAGTGGAAGCCATGCAGGCCTTCTCGAAGGGGCCTCCGATTTGATTCATTGTGTGTCCCTTCCCGAAGGTGTTTATGTTATTTGATAATTACCGCGAGCGGTCGTGCGAGAACCCGCTCAGCGAATGGTGGTCATTAGTGGCTTAATTATATCTTGGCGGCGATTGGCTCTCCCCGCCGATTACAGCGTAATCGCGTTTCGGCGGGCTTCCCGCCGAGAGCGAGAAGACCTTTTTTCGTTACGAAACGACTGCTTCTCATTCGGATTAATTGCGATGCTTTTGTCTCACGGTGACGCGGGCACGAATCCTGTCACGCGTTGAACCCGCGACCCGATCGATAAGTATCGAATTTCTTGACCAACGAACGATATTTGACGTGTCGAGCAAGTAGGGACACTGTGGGTATTCGTTCGTGTAGGTACGAATTTGTTTTTCGCGGGGTATTTCGTCTTTCGTATTTATACGCTCTGGACAATTTGGGAAAATTGTCAATGACTATTAGTGACTTCATGGTTTCACTTATTTCTGTCGTTTTTCGACCATCTTTGCCGTGAAACGTATTGCATATATGTATACATATACACGATACGACTGCATGAACCACTTACACGCTTTGGTACGAGCAATACCTTGTGTACGTCCAGATATTAAATAGGAAAGTAAAGATTCAGGAGAAATTTAATTACAATAAAATGTAATATTTAATCTACTTCAACAGTTTAACAGTGGTCACTTTGTGGCGGAAAACTATTGTTGCCTATAGTAACGAAGGTACCTACATATTCAGCTTCGACTATTATTTGCTCCGAAGAGAATCTATAATAATATTTACTCAAATGTTAGCTGTTAAAAAACTCTTGTATTCGTTCTGCCACTTCTGTTTAATAGTATTTTATGTTGTTAGTGATTTAATTCTGTTTATTTGTACCATCTGCTTCGTATTTTCCGGTTGTCGTGTTTTATGTAGATAATTTATTCGTGTAGTTCGATGTGCAGAAATTACGGAGTAAGTAACATTTCTATTACTGTGTTATTTTTCATTGAACAATTCCAGAATTGTTCAAATTAAAAATATTATCAGAAAATATTTACAATCCTTTATAAATATTACCCTAGTATTTTGGCTGCGTTTAAAATGTAGTAACATCATTTTATTGTAATGGAAAGATTTCATCGCAATGACAAAGAACACTGACCGATACGAAATTGATTCGAGCGACCACGACTTGACACCGTCTCCTGCGACACAGTGCCGTACAAAATTACAATTCGACGATTGTTCATAACGGTTTATACCCTGTGAAACCGACAGTTAGCCTCAAGAATTCAGTTAAAGGAAGAATGAAACGAATGCCGTATTTTAATCCTCATGGAAAGTCGTCCTCATGCTGCGATTTGCATTTGTAAACGCGGCTTAACTCCGCGAGAGCACGTTTTCCGGGTTCAACCAGTTACGGTAGACCCTTTTGTTACATTATTAGGTTCCTATTGTGAATTAATATCTGAACCGATGTCCAGCGAATCACTTTGACAAAGAAAAAGGATTCAATCAGTTTAGGTATAATCAATACGGACATATGTGATACTTTTATTATTGCTTAAAATGACGGACACTAAATTCTGTACCAACTTTGGAGTTTGAAATTCTACGCTCACAATCGAATATTTATTTCTGTATTATATGTATAGTAATTGTTTTATTAATAGTAGGAAATGCTTGTACATACAAAATTATCTATAATAGCATACACTGCCAAAATAAAATTGCTACCAGGTGCTTTGTGACGCATAGATATCATTCGCAAGTACGTACGTCCGCGTCCCATAAATTAAAGAATGCGGATAATTCAGTTCCTTTTTTTAAAGCTACAAGCAAAAAGACTCTGCCTGAATCGAGCGTAACAACGTGCCAGCTGGGAATTTTCGGTATAAATGTGATACACATAATTCCAAAATCGGATTACTCCTGTTGTTCCGTCATTAACGTAATTACATTTTACCCCTTTGGATTATAGTAATTTCGGTGAAATAGACGCAACGAAAACGATCCCGAGGCGGCGCGGTCTCCCAATCATTTTAATTGTATCTTTTGAATTCTCCTCTAATTTTTATGGGTCGCGTTAGCCGCGCATGTAAAAAATTGAAGGGACAGGTCTCGAGGATCGCGTTTAATTGTGGCGATCGGTGATCGAAGCGTGAAAGCTGACGAACCGAGTCACAATATGGCTGTCGGTTCTGTTGCCGCTGTTAGGCGGACTGGGCCTTAACGATACCGATTGAACCGACCGATTGGGAGTCGAGTTTGCGGCGCAATGAAAATCGACTCTCGATGTATCGAGTAAAAGAGCTACGGGACGAGAGTAAATTCCAAATTGAAGATCACAAACGATTTCGTGGAATTTAACACTTACAAAGTACATACCTACGTGATTCTCGAACGTGTGACGGGTAACCGGCATAACAGATACGCATTCCCGACACTCCGCGACACATAAAGTGCAATTTGCGAATCGTTTCAGGCGTCCGCGACCTCTTTCGTTTTCTTTTTCTTGTCAAAAGTTGCTGCGTGCACGCGATACCTATAGAGATTCTAGCAGCCACGATTTACGAACGTTGAACGATCCGTTCTTGCGCCGGGGGATCCCAGAATTTACAGGCCACGAGCACATCGCAAATTCGCGGAAGCGCAAATATTGTATATACATGAAGCAATCGTTTTAACTCAGGAACGAGACTCGATTTAATCGAATATATGTCGACGATTGGAAATCGGAATTTGTAATATTATGCAGTAGGTACATTTAGATTTAGGATAATGTTAATTTCATAATTCAGAAATCAATTTATTAAAACTGTTCCGTATATCAGAATTTGAAATTAGATCCTTTAACCTGCCATCGGGTATAGTACATAAGGGGTTCATTTTCTGTTTTTATAAGTTAACATTCTCATTCTTTTTTGTAAATAATTTATCTTAACGGTATAACGATTTTAACGACAATGTTAGTGGTATTCCAACATTAGGCTAAAAATACAAAATACTAGGAGCGCCTAATGATTGGTTTCATAATTATTAGCTGTTGTCACCTGACTCCGCCTGTGAGGCAATTTGCTCCCGACGGAGGGTTCATACTGCGATCGCATATTAATTTTGTCAATAACAATGGAACCACAAATGAATAATAACTTTGAAACAAAAGATTAAGATTATTTTCTGACTTGAATGTTTCATATCATTTCTTATATTGAACGATAAATGACAATCTGCTTCCAGCTATTCAAATTGTAAACGTAATTATATCTAATAGTTTAAAAGCAAATACCAGTCGCTGTACACAGATATATCAGCATGTACCGCTGAGTATACATTAATCTTTTTCTAATCACGAATCACGATCGATCGTAGGGTTCGGGCTGCTGCCCGTGTAGATCGCCGCGGCGCTTGGAGATCGGGATTTTTCACGGGGTGTCCAGTTAAAACAGTTTCGATGCCACCACCTAGAAATCTCGTGTGTCGGCGCCGCTATTAATAGACGGCCGTGTGGTTGGCGATGCGGACATTAATCGACGTGTCGTTATTCGTGCATACGCGCCGTGCCTGGCATGGAAAACAATATTTTACGCCAGCGACAATAGTTGTCGCCCGGTCACACTCCGCCTCTTTCTCCCTCGATCGTCAGGCATTCTCCACTTCTCTCTTTCTCTCTCTTTTGCGCGGGAACGCGCGCGCCCTCTCACTCTCTAACAACCCGCTTATCTCCATCTCCGTTCACCTTTCTTTCACGTTTGCCCACCTTCTTTCTCCTCCTTCCTCTCGTCACGAGCACCAGCCTTTCCTTCGAATGGGCCTGAAACTCCGCTCGGTATCCTCATCGTCAGTCCCGTCATGCCAGAACAGACGGGGCGAAGTTACGAGCCACGTGTGTCCCCGTCCCCATCGCCGCCGTACAGGCTTGTCCACGTGTGCACACACTCGCCGAGTAAATTAGACTTGCCCGGTCTGAATGCCCGGCGAGTTCGTCTAATAAATGTCTTGTAATCTCGGATATCCGGGAGCCGGATGCGAGCGATTTATAAGAGACGAACGAGCCGGGGCTCGAGGATCGAATAATCATTCGAAAGTTTTTCACTGGAACAGCATAGTCGATGCTAGTACAAGATGGACAGTCGGTTTCCTAATGACACACTGATTTTCTATGTCCACTGAACATGATTTTTCTCGAGATGTTGTACACTCCGTAATTATAGTCGTCTTGGAAAGTAAGTTACCGATCAACCGTATTTAACCTTTAACCACAGACGAAACTCGTCTTTTAGAGGCGAGTTGTCATTTCCCTAGAGCTACCTAGGGGAGAATTTTGGAAACTCTGGCGTTCGAGTACCTTCAATTGACAGTAAGTGGCACGCTGTTTCCATAACGGAAATAACGTTTCGTTGATTCTTAAAAGTATTATGTATTTGTCGGATTCTTCGCGTCTGAGACGAGTCGTCTGTAGCGAAGGGTCAATAAACGATGAACGCGCTAGTGAATCTCCGATAAATGACAAAAGAAACAGGGAAACGTCGGCAATACAGGGTTCATCATTTTTGAACTTACTTTCCGAGGTGATTGTATGAACGCAAGTCGAGTCACGGTGCTGCGATGGAGTAGGATTTTATATTGATTATAGTTTAGTATGATTTCAATTAAATTGATTTTAACAATTTAATGATTTAGGGAATGGAATGGAATGCAGTTTCGGTTAACAAATGTCGAAGAAGGACGCGTAGCGGTAAAGGCCTAATCGAAATCGATCCCATTTGTTTGCCGAAGACGGCCGAAGCTCCGGTCTTCGATGCTTTTGTCTCCTAATCTTTAATCCGCAATCAGGGCCCATTGTGCGTGGGCATCGGGACTGGATTGCGCGCGCGGCGGCCGCGCTCGTGGATATACGTTAAGAAGGATTAAAATCATCAGAGAGAAAGAAAAAGATGTATTGGGGGTGATGGACACTGGGGGAAATAAAAGGGACAGGATCATGCAAGGAACGATGGGAACACATATCCGAAGGAACGGTGAGGAGAGGCTTTTATACGATTTTCTTATTGAATGTTTTATGTTTTAATAGAATTCCTGATATATCACGTACGTTTTTATGTGTGCAATTAACATATAAGTATCGTCAACAATTGAACAAACTGGCGTTAATAAAATATCAGTGTTGCGTAATAAATATCGTCTTTTTACTCGCTTTATTACAACCATTTTAATTTTTACGAAACTAGGATCAATGAAAGTGTAACTTGTTGGTAAGAGTATGCTGTGATTAGTAATCTTCAGTGTGAAATAAGTGGCAATAATTGAAACTTTGAAATCCAAAGACAGCATTTATTATGCATCCACTTAATGCATATGCAAACACTGAAACATGTTAAATTATCACTACTTTTGTGAGATGTAGGACTACATTAACTGTAACTTTCGTTACTACAGATTATTTGTGACCCCATGCCAACCTTCTAATTTTATTATGTATGTACATACTCATCAAAGAATATACTGTCATTATTATTATTATACTATCAGTATAAAATATCTTTGCAACCATCTTTGTGTGGTATAAACTGAATATTCTTAAGATAAATATTTTGATTACCTATAAATGCGACGATAATTATATCAACGAGTGTGAATGATCTATTTGTGCACATAATACTTAATCAAAAAATGAAACAAATTTCTTTACCCGTTTGGCAACAAAAAACTGCATTCGCCTACTGTTTTCAGCAATCTTATGCTTTTCTTGCATGGAATGATGACAATATAACATGCAAATTTTGAATAATTTCGATTCCCATGTATATATAAACCAGAAATCAAAATCATAGAGCGCAGGGAAATGATTCTTTGTCCGAGTAAAGACGAATCAACTTGTGCCTGGTGGGACTTGACAATCGTCTGAGAGAGGGAGAAAGGATATTCAAATAAGTTGATTCGTTAGTCCGCCGGATTAATTTGCTACGACGGTATCGGATGTGCCCTCGCATTCATTAGACTGACTGTTGCTGTACTTCTTCGTGGTAGGAGTCGTACGTAGGGAGACGGCTTGCGTTTCTACGGGTGTCCTGACGAGTTTTGTGGGTCTGCCATGTGTATCACGATGACTGAACAGCGACGACCCTATCGATTCACTCGGCTCGCTCGTCCAACGTATAATTACAAGCGTCGCGTAACATAAAGTTCTCATGTATGTACGTTGATGGAAACAGCAAAAGCCCGCGCGCGTTTTACACTGAAAAATTCTATCGAAACTGGCATTTTAACGAGTTTAATTAAATCGTATGTAGCTTTTCAGTATCGCACAAATAAATTGAATTACTTTTTATCGAGAGTTACGGCTGGCAACACTCGGATACGAAGTTCTCGTCGATTTATTAGTTACTGTCTAGACCAGTGTATTTTTTCAATTATATGACAAACTCAATCAATTTCGTCAGAAGGCTTAACCCCTAAATAATAAGTATGTCGTAGCAGTCGTTGTTGATAACATCAAGATGCGTCGACGAGCGATATCGGTTGAACGTCCAGAGGCGCAAACAACATATATGTATGTATATTACGAACGAAATTTCGAAACGTTCATAGGCGCCAATTACGGCGAAAGGGGTAATAAAAATGGCGTATGGATATCTTGGGGAACAAGGACAACTATTATTAAGAGGTCATGTGTTTTCCATTGCCTTGTAAACTAATATCAAACATAGGACAGGATAGCGGATTTAGTCATTGATACACCCAATGTTTCGATCTCCGTGAAAGGCATAGAAAAGAAAGATGGGGATTTATTTACGCTTCCGTAGGAGTTGCTTGTTTCCCGTTCCGGTGTTTCTGTTCGTTACCTAAGAGGAAAAAAAGTATATGCCCAAACGCGGCTTTGTCTCCCCGTTATCTGTATCTATAACATTTACGGCTTTGTTATTGGCGCAGGGTATAAAAATGCCTGAAACGAACATCGCGGGTCGTGGCCCCGGTGCGATGGTTCGTAACAGGGTAAGAGATCAGATCGCGGATAAGATGTGTCCGACCAGTAGATAGCCATTCGGGGCCCCTTCCATGTCACAACTGGTCTGGCACGTTTTGCATCGCGCTCGTTCTACCAACCCCTCCAGCGATCGGAGCAGTCCCGTGATTTTTCCGTCTTGCCGGTATTCACGTTGCGGTCTGCCTGCCAACGTAATCGTACAACCACATAACGTTCAGCCTTTTAACGCGTTGATTGATCAATGAATTTCTTTAACGAACCCGTGCCTCAGATCCGCGATTCGAATTATTTCGACGGGCTGTCAGAACCACGATTTAACGGACGAACCTCTCGCGGACGGGACGTTAGCCGCAAACGGGAAAGGATCGGGACGTTACTATGTTCTTTTCAATTGTCGATATGCTGCATCGATGATTGGATTGGACGTAGCAACTTACTAAGCATTTTTTATTAGGTTCAGAAAATAATAATAGTAATCCGACTTCGTTGCACAGTGCAGAGTTATTGAAACGAGATAAGCACAGCACCACTCATTTGCCCTTTTATCGAAGAGAGGCTTGCTCGTCTTTATTTTACACTTCATTTTGAGAATTTCCACTACAGTGATTATGAATTTTACTCGTCTTATGGTCCTTATTATACTAGGTTTACCAATAAGTAATCTACCATTCTTTTGTAACAAACTGGTAACACTGTTTACATTTAGAACAACTTTCTATCTTTTTCGTCTTTTAAAATAGCGGCAAACATCAAAGAACGGAGACCGATATCACTGAAACGACGTAGATTCCTGATTTTATCCTTGAAGATAACAATTGAATTTGATAAAATATAGTGAATTACTTATTGGTACACCTAATATATTACTGTGTTATAAAGAGAACTTGTTTTTCTGTAAAATTTTGAATATTTTATAGTAAAGTGAATTTAATGTGGATGGACAAACAGTTGGAGAATCATATATCCCAATCACTGTACGGTAAATCATCGATGAGTATTCGAAGACGTCCTTAGCACTGTACATTAAATATTTTATAAACCAATGGCCATATGTCTGAAACAAATATTATTGGTTTCAGAAGTCCAAGTTCTATCATTGTACTAAACCTCGTTAAAAAGCGAGGACTCGTCGGTGCCGAGGAGCCTTCGAACATTCATCGATGATTTACTGTATTCGTCGTAAGTCGTGTAATTCCTGGAAAGGTTTCTATAAGAACGTAACTAGGGCTTAGTATCATACAGAAAATATGTCAATTGTCGTATCTGTAGCATTTACTGTGCTCAATTGGTGCAACACAACCGCCCAAGGTAGCGATCCTCTAATTATTTCGTACAGTGTATATTGAGTGTGGTTCAGGTAAACGCAGTCTTGCTATTAGATCTAATTCTGAGTATATCGGAGCGTTTCCACAATTAATAACGCAGTTCTAAATGTTCTACATGTCCCTAAAAATTTAAATACCAAGGAAAGTGTGCAGGGATTTTTTCGAAGAGTTTTATAAACGACACTTACGTACCTGAGCGACCAAAAGTACGGTACCAGAATTCATGATTGATGGAACAGCAACTCATTATTCTATCATATAATAAAAGTTACGGAATCGCTACTTATACAAATCATTTTCAACCAGTTTTAGCACATTAATTTTATCAAATCCTTGTTTTTTTCTTTTTCTTTAGTTATCAAATCTGGTCCTATACTTTTCGCCGTTAGTGTATGTATTTCTCTACAAGACATTCAAGTCGCCCATAATCGTTCTGTGATCTCATTCCGCATTTTTAAGAGGATTACGTAGGTTTTTCGCGTTTATTCGAACATTCGGCCGGTAAGATCGAAATGTTCGAATTTTTTTGGTAACAGCTTTGCTCGAAGACAGCAACCTCCAGTGCCTGTGACTTAATGATGTAGCGTCAATTCGGTGTGGGCGCCGCTTGTACTCTCTCCTACTCTCTCCCCCTCTCTCTTTCTCTGTCTGTCTCTCCTCCACCCGTTAGCTGCCCACCTTTCTTGCTCTCCCGCTACACCTCGCATATTTGGCGCGTGATGTCGCGACCAGATTGGTTCGACATGCTGTACGAATGTAAAGGTCGAAGCCGTGAACGAACTGTTCCAGCGTAGACGTCGAGCGGATCCTTAAACCGACGATGAGAAGGCGCAAATCGGAGCGGACGTACAACGGCACTTCCTTCGTTTAATGTCACGGGAGGAGGAACGATGGTTAGGTCCAATTAAATCCTAGGTCTCGGAGCGGTGCCATTGCGACCGTGTATCTTGACGTAGCGTACAATGAAAAAGTGTGACGAATGGATCTCTTCACATTTTTACAGGTGTATAAAATCATTGGAGAAGTCTTTAGTAATCCGATAAGTTTAGATTCGAGGGTCACCTCACTTTGGGTTTTCACAGAGTCAACGAATATTCTTTGAAACATCTTCCATTTTGATGTAATTTAGGAAATTGTAGGAATTGTTAACACGTCGACTGTCTACATTTTTACTACTGAAAGGATATCGTGATAAAGTACATCCGTTTGAGATTTTATTCTTAAGAATATTATTGTTTACGTGTTACTCACTCGAACACTGCTCCTAATTACATTTCTAAAAGTGTCAATGATATATATAGTCGTAATGTCGTAAATAGAATTTAACGAGTCACCGGTGACCGCCGTGGCAGACAACGCGTTGAAAAATAGTGATTCTGCAGTTGTGCGAATGGGTTGAAAAAAGGAAAGGAGCATAATCGTGCACAAGATATTTAAGGAAAGAAGTTATGCATTGCTATCGCTATGCGTTTTATTGATTATCGTTTGATTAACAAGAAAAATGTATTGGTTTCCATGTAACTCCCGAAGCGGAACATTATTTATAACACCACCCGTCTAATGTACGCTGTTCTCTTATTCATGCTTACAATTAGCGAATAACGTTGGATTTACAGCGACGCGGTTTAATTGTTATTACGTAAAACGGTGATATCAGGCAATTAACAATGATTACATACATACACGGAAGTTTTTTTTTATCGATCCAAACAAATCGACCGGCTCCGTACCATTAATTATTTTGCTTTATCGACGAAGCCTTTGGCGGGACTGTCACGCGGGCAAATCCAATGACATACCTCGTACTGTCTCGACTCCCCGATATAAACTTTCATTTCAATTCCTCTATGGGCTCGTTTGTTTTTTTATAGCACATGCTACGATCGATTCGAGCCTCGTGCTAGAACAATGTTAAACTTTAGATAGTTAGCTTCGAGAATGGCTCATATTAATCATTGGAATGAACAGTTTAAAATCGCACCACAGGAATCTATTTGGGGTTTCCCTTTCTAATAATAAAGAACCTAGTGCTCAAAACGTTAAACATTAGGAAGATTTTAGTGTGTCTACTTGAGCGATTACTACCTAAGTACTGTTCATTTTTTAATTCATAGAAGAAAACTGTAACGGTGCAAAATGTCAAACAACAATCACTTATAAATAGACTACGGATTTTTTGCATTGTGTGCTCTGTGAAATACAATGAAGGGCAAAACCTTTATCAGATACAACGAGTTTTTTTTCTTAATTTTCTTCTGAACCCAATAAGATATTTCAAGGGAAAAAAATTATCTTTATGAATAGTATTTATAAAATGTGATTTTCTATAAAAATCCACAGTCTACTTATAAGAATCTGCACTGACGTTAATGTAAGAACTTCCGACGGTGTACGTGTTCCTATTTCTATCACGTTAGTAAAAAGGAAAACTTGTTGGAAATATACAAGTCGATAAATTAATGAACTTCTTTAGTTACATATTGCAATAAAAGTTGTATAGAATCTCAGACAATTTACTGTTATGACTAGAATGCAGATTTTTATGAAAAATAATATTTTGTAAAGTGATTGATAAGGACAAGAGCAAAAGTAGGAATTTCTTTTGTCTTTAAAGTATTTAATAGAGTTAAGAATAAAATAAAGATCTCGATACATGTAGTGAAAGGTTCGTCTTTTACTGTATTTCACAAAGATCTGGAGTCTATAAATGCATAAAATCGGTAGTGTAGTTATGACATTAGAATCATTTTTACAAGCGTGTTAACGAACCAGTCGTTTTGGATGTTTGGTAGTTCTAACGTGAAGGGGTCATGCTCAGTCAGGAGGCCGAAAAAAGAGTGTACTTTGGGAATTTTTTTCTCGAAAACTATAAGACTTTTTTCAAAAAATGTGTTTGTGTTTCAGAGATTGCAGTTTCTCGATTATAAGATAATTTTTCTATTTAAAAATATTTATTAGTAAATAAATGGTGAGCGATCTCCCGGATGTCTCTTCACAAAAAGTGGTCTGCCGTGATCACTGTAACTTCGTAACGGTTCATCTGAAATTAAAAATTCAGTAAGATTTATGTAATGGAAGAAGCAATCTTGTCCATGAACGTGGGGTTTTTCGAAATATTGATTAGGAACAAATTAGCGGACGTTTTCCTGAAAAAGTGCGATTTTCACCTAAAAAATCACACGTTTTTGGTCAATTAAAAAAAAAGTATGGAACGAACAAAAGAATCCTTCGTTCAAGGACAAGTATTTCTGATTTGAAATAAGGCGCAAAAGGTTTCATGTAAATCGACACAGTAGTTTTCGAGAAATATTGATCACCGATTTGAAAAATGTAGTTTCGAGAAAAACGCGTTTAAAGTTTCAAGTCAAGCTCTTACACTTACTATATATAAAATGTTCATTTTTTAACGCCTGTAACTCTGTCATTTTTAATTGGATTACCTTGAAACTTGCACAGAATATTCTCGAGATGTTGTACTTAAAGAAAATGTAGAAAGTGAAAAATCGATTTCTTGAAAATTTCTGACTGAGAGTGACCCCGTAAAGGAACGTCGTCGATTGAACGTTGTATCATTGTACGCAATGGGATTTCCGTGGACGGTCGTTTGAAGTACAAACGGTTCTTTGCACGACGAGTCGAAACGGTGCGAGGCGAGCAGCCGGCCGGCCTCTTCTTGGCTTCCTTTACTCGTTCGGTGAATCCAGTGGAAGTGACACCCAGCGAGTTCGATCGACAGCCTTGAGGTGTCTGTCGGTGATTTAAAACACTAGGAGCTTGCAATGTGTCGCCGATCGAACGAACGTGTGTACGCTTCTACAAAGGTTCACGTCGTGTACACCTACATACATACCGGTTGAAAACTCGCCAATCGTGGCACTCGCAACGACAAGATCGGTGAGTGATGGTAGAACGATTCCAGCTTCTGCCCCGTATCGTACGTTTGCATGAATCATTGCCCGATTTTCATCGACGTCGGCTTAGCCTTTAGTAGATCGAGGTCGTCGATCGGCGAGGGATTATTTATCGGAAAAGTCGCGCATACTCACGGAAAACCGGTTAACTGAATTGTTTAATTAAGTGACAGTCGACTGGTCGGTGATCGTACAAACGTCCCATCGCGGTATTGTCACATTACAATGCATTTTTCGTCTGTATTTTTCAGTGAACACATCAGCTTGACGTTCACTGACATCGTTTCTACATATAAACGGGTACTACATACCAGTACATACTCCATGAACATTCTTCTCTTCCCTAGGTTTCATTACCCGAAATTTCGCGTTTAATCGAGAATGTGGTTAATTTACGTGACCGTTACCACGTGGATTTTGCTTTTTTTTTCGTACGCGAGGGACCATTTGCGATTTCATGCGTAACGTTTGATCGCCAGTACAGAGACTGGTCTGGTCGCGCTGAGATCGCGTCACGACAGGCCACGTTTAAATATTATTACTAATCATATTCGATAGATTATTATACTATTATTTTGGAATGCGCGTTTTTACGCTGTGTACAGCTTACAACGAAATCGTTATCTTCATTGCTCGTAAAAGAGTAAGACAAATTCTACGGAGCATTAATGCTAACTAATAGGGGGTATATTTTTATGATCGTTTAGTTTACAGCGCGACTGTGAGTTTCTGGTGCATAAGCATTTTTAAAAGATTTCTTCATTCGTTTGTTTTGCTTTAGAGTCGGAATATTTAGCAGAATCTCAAACAACACATACACTATAGAAAATATATCTATGGGAAGAAAAGATTTATTTTCAACATTCACATTTTAAGAAGTAACACACACATCTGCGGGTATGTACTCTTATGGAGAATAATGAAAATTCAAAGTAAGTAATTAATTTTCATACGAAACTCCATATGTATTAACTTTCTGTTTTCTCGGGCTGTGATTATACAATAAATTACAAGAAGGAAAAATTACCGACTCCCGCGGCTGCTGGGTGAAAAGAGGAAGAGTTGACTGATTCAGGGAATAGACAACCTAGAATGTAACTCGAACAGAATATAGACACTGAAAACACAGAACCAGTTCCCAGCTACCTTATGCATGAAATCGATCAATCGTTGTGGCGAAACGAGATCGGTCTGTTAGTTCGTTCCACCGTTCGAAGTTTATATGAATCATTAGTCGACTTTTGTCGTGCTTCATGTCACGTTCTAATGTACAGCTCCTTTTCGTTCTCAATCTCCGCAGGATTTTGTCTGTGATTATTACGAGATCGTATTTTGCTTCCTTATTTTTGTATTCTTTTCCTAGTTATTTATATATTATCCGCTATTCTATTTGCTTCGAAACACGAGAATTTTATGTTCAAATATATTAGTTGTACCAATAAATAATCCACTATATTTTGTCAAATTCAATACTTCTTTTCGAGCAGATCAGAAGCTTATGCTGTTTCAGTGATATTTCTTCTCATTCTTGAATGTTATCGGAAGGTGTATTTCAAGTGTTGCTCAAAACTGTTTTGAATTTAAGCGGTGTTACCAGCTTATCAAAAAGAAATAGTAGGTTACTTATTGGTGAACCTATATAATTTAGATATCTTGTAGAATTCGCTGCACAATTATTTCTTCTGGTTAAATTTTCTACATTTAGTGTAATAATAATTCCTATATCGTTAATATTCTCATGGAAAAATTCATTTGACAATTAGATTCCGTTCATTGTTCCTTTATCGTCAGTTCATATCACTTGACGGATTGTAACGATAGAAAGAAATTCGTTCTACAGTTACCGAACATCACCGCAAATTTCAAATTTTAGCTACTTATTTTTATAATTGCATATGTACATGTTTCAATATCGCAAACCTAATAAGAAATTTATAAGTTACGGTTAGTATTTGTTTCGACATTTCGGTTCGACCAGGTATCGATATGAGTAGACCGATGAATCGAGTAGATTTTTTGTTTGAATACAATTGTCTACCTGTTCGAAAATGGTCACAGGGACGGAGACAGAAAGCTCGTTTACCCGTTAATTACCAGCCAGGTTGCAATTGATTAAACTTTATTGCCCATTTACACCAGCAAACACTCAGGCATTTCAGCACCATAATACAATGAATATAGTGGGACAAAGGGAATCGTCAGGTACTTCTTTCAGGCATAAACAATAAACTCCGCCTCTAATTTCCCTCGACGTTCTCTGAACGTTGTAGTATAATCAGCGAGTTACGAGGACGGTAAAATTTAAATTACCTGGCTCGCCTTTTTCTGCATAGTCCGAGGAAACGGAACATGCAAAGTATCACGGTCGCCGAATTTTTAGTGAAATGTAGAATTTATCGACAAGAAAATTTCTAATACGCATCGGATGGGTATCTTTTTCGTTGATGTCATAATGAAGATCAATTTGTAGGAATAACGTGGCTCGAGTGCCGTGCTGTAATTACATCTTAGGTGTCAGAGAAAGTTTTTCGTTCCTAATGGTCCTACATTTCTTTTCATGCCTCCACGACGAAGCTCTCCAACCACCACGGAAATTCTTTACCGTTGTACTAAAATGATGAAAAATACTTCGAATCCGTATATTATTTACTAGTAACATTTATTGTAATGTAGAGATAAAAGAAGTAAATTTTTTCAACGATCTGTATGTTACATTTTACAACAAAATAAAGATTATTCAGAATAAAAGAACTGTAATACATATGTAATGTACATATTGTATTATATTTAGTATTTCTCACATGAAGTTTGTTTGACCTCAAGGCAACTTGAGTCTAAATTTTCTGTACATACTTATTTGAGAATAGAACTTAACCGGCCATGTGTTCGTAGTTTTCGTAACCCCCTTTTCGACCAGATCCGAGGTATCAACATCTGTAGAGTACATTCTATCAATAAATATTAAAAATCTAAAAAGTTACGATTTTTCAAGTAAAAACACTCATCTTTCACTGCTTCTTTTTTTACGGATTGTTTTACTACACTCAAATTTAAATTAACACCTATAAAACATTTCATACTTATTTTGCACTATTTGAAGATTGTTCAGTAATTTTTTCAACCTAAACTAATTAATAGTTTGGGTATGGTAACCGTTTAAAGTCTTTGGGGTAACTGTGACCCCAGTGTGACCGTTATGAAGTTCTAGCGAAGTGTGACCGTTAAGAATTCCACATAACATTAAAGTCATGTTCATGAAACTGCCAAACCGTATTATAATACACTTATGTATTCAACAAAGTATTGTTATTCCTCGTGCAAGTTTACGAATAATTTACCCACCTACTTATTCTCGATCTTGCGTGTACATATCTTTATCCAGTCCCATCATCGTCCAATTCAATTAAGCCTCTGGAATGCCTGCATCTCGAAGCGATTTTTATAGGAAGTCAGCAAAAGTTAAGAATGATAAATAGTTTGGCGGACATAATTAAAGTTGTCAGGGCTCAGGATATCGCACAGAAGGCGGTCGGATCTTTTTCGAAGATCGGACGCGCGGCGTCGAGAATTCCATCTAGCAGAACGCGTCGCGACCTTCCTTTCACAAAGTGCGCACAAATCAGCGTAGACAGGCTACCGTCTTACGCACAGAAGTTGTGTATATGCCCGGTTATTACATCGCTTCGCCGTGAACCCCACTTTTTTTCTCCACTTTTCACGAGACGTCCGTCAACTTGAAAGAATCGTGTCCACGCTTGGACTAAAACGGTCGCTAGCAGTTTCGACACTATTCGACGATTACAACGTCAGCACCGTTTCACCGTTTACCGAACAACGGGTTAACAATCAGGTGAAGGAAATTGATAAAATTCGCGTTCGCTTTCGATTCGATGAATTGTAATGTAAGGACTCAAAACAGTAGGCAGGTGTGGTAATTCTCGCCCTTAAATATGTAACCCTCATTCAACTAGTCCTACAAATACTGGTACTCATTACAATATTCGAATGGGGAAACTCAGGAAATTATAATGGCAATAATGCCTTTGTTACGCCACAGAGAAAATAAATATATAAGGAAACATGAAAAGTACAGAATTAAAATATCGGAGAAGTGGCGTAATGACAAGGCTCATTATCGAATCATGTACATGCATATATCCTTCCTGATAAAAATGAAGAAACAAAAGTATTTTTATGAATACCATATTTAGTAACGAATTTAGTAACGAATAATGAATGTCGTATTGCTACGAGACAAGAGGTTTTTGCGATTCTTTTGTCATTTAGCAGCATTTTGGCGAAATATCATATTAAATATGGTTGGTAGTTAATTTACTTTTTAGTAGAAGATATAAAAATTATTTACACAGTCATTACTTAATTCCTTCGATTCTTAATTTTTGTCAGTGAATCTACATAAATAAACTAAAGATTGAATACTTTAGAAACGAGACCCGAAAATATCCTAAGGGAAAGTTTTGTTCGTGTTACGATTGACCCAGTTCGTGTCATAATTAGCTGTGTGTATGGATAATAGATGTACAGAATAGGTCGGTGCTTCGAGTGTTAATATCATCGTCCTACGGTCAACCAAATAGATGCACTTAATATATTATAGCGTTTGATACGCGAGTACAGGCAGAATTGAGAAGGATGTGATCGGACATTTGAACGGCTGCATCGTCACACGAGGCACATCGTATGCATAGGTGCGTGCGCGCGTTTTTTAGCGTGACACCGGAAAACTTTGTTCCCTCTACTGCTTATACCTACTGCTTGCTACCCCTCTAATGGGCGCCCATAATTGCCAGGGCTGATAGAAGTCGACGCGGCCAGCGAAGGATTTTATTAAAGCGATCGAACTAACGACTCGACAACTCTTTAAGTCAATTATAATTGCCATTTAAAAATGTCAAGGTATGTAATATTGACATCACCAAAAAAATAAAATGTCATCAAATATTGCGATATTTCACACCGAAAAGCCACCAATACATTGAATTTTCAGTATTTCAATTTATTAACTTAATTATTTCTTTTTTCTAAGACAGTTATCAGTTGTTAAATTATTGCAAAAAGCTGCGTGAAAACTATATATTGACCTACTATATTACATATAATGTTCTCTAATTCCTTGCATGAAAATTCATAGTTCTTTTTTCATTGTGTTAAAGCCGCAGAAACCATTTTCAAAATCATAAGTCACTGCAGACGTCTGTTTCTAGAGGACGCAGTTCTTCATATATTGTACCGAATCTGCGACATTATGCGAATTCAACGTCTAACCGTGGAAAGAAACACAGTTTCCATTGTTACACGATGAAAGCCCGCGCAGGTGTGCCCCTTTCAGCTTTACCTGTCCTGAAAAGAGGAAATTCACAAGATCTTCTCGAGCTTACCGGGACATTGTGAATTTCAATGCACAATGGGTACTAGGTTTCTTCGAGATAATTCCGATTGCATTTGGTCACCGGTTACGTTCGACAATGAGAAAAATCAGTATCGTTTCGGACAGTATGCATGTCCTCGGTTCCTTATCTCAGATTGTCTTGATTGTTTGCGAATCGGATCACAGTGCTCTATATTAATACGAAAACAACCTCCATATTGTGCCAATTTATCCAACGGAAGAACAAGCAGTCTTAGATCGGCGAGAAACATCCGAAAGAAATTCAAATTCTAAAGATTACACGCTAAGGAAGATCGTAATTAAGATTCCACGAAAAGATGCGTATAATAAAAGGGAAATGTTTACGGACGAAGAATGGAAACGAGCAGCGAGAAACCCGAATGAAAGGAGCAAGAATCGATGGCGGAACTGTTGCGGGGACGCATCTCCAGAAAATTATACAAAAATCTCGGAGACCCTCGGAGAATTATCCTCGACGCGCGGCACAATGGATCGCCGTGGGACAATTGCCGAGCCGCCGATCCTGGAATCCAGCCGTGGTTCCGAACAATAAAATAAAATCAGGCTCGATCGATTCCTTCCAGGAACGAGACGCAGGATTCATCTTTCGCTATTCACGGTGGACACGGAGGCGCGCAGGTCTCGGTCTTGCTGCGTGTTTATGTCTCCGCTGCCCCCGGGTGCACAAGGATCGCCCGGGTAACACAATAGGCCCCCCGAAAGCTGGCTAAAGATGAAACACGGATGGTGCTTTTCGGGTACTTAGTGGACGGGAACAACAATGACCCGGGACCAGTCAGCCGCCGGGCTCTTTACGAGCCGATCGACAGCACCTGGCAGAGAGAGAGAGAGTGACCTGCGCACCTCAGGGACGCGCTACGATTTTACTATCGAGGAGAGCCTGTCCAGCTGGAACACCTGCGCGCTCCAGGGAAAACTTTTCGACGAGGGACGCCGTCCGGGAGCCCATTCAGGGAACGTTTCCACAGAGAGAGAGAGAGAAAAAAAAGAAAACAGGTAAACCCGAGGGTGACCTTGACCGGACGCTCGAATCCGGGGAGCAGGAAACGCTTCGACGGATATTGCTATGCGACGTCGACGGGCGGAGGTGAATGCTGGTTTTGGGAAAGGGTTCGAGGGAAGACTCGTCTGAACGCGAATTTGAAAAAAACGCGGGATCTGATATTAATATCTAAACGATCGGAGCAGGGCCGGTCAAAAAACAATATGACCGCCTTTATTAATTTGATATTATTTAAGTACTGCTATGTTTACTTTTATATCTATATAAAAGTATGCTTAATTACTTTTCATCTAAGCATCATATGGTATAGAAGTATGTTTAAGTAGTTTTAATCTATATACATAGTTTTTTTTAACAGTTATCATGCAAAAGAAATATTTTCTAAATTCCATTTACATAAAATGAAACAAATATCCTTAAAGAAGAAATGGTTTTATTTAAGATGAATATTTTATTCTACATATTACTACAAAACTAATCCAATAAATATGGCTATATATCATATGCTTTTGTGAGCTGTATATAAAGAGAGCTCATTCTTGTATGCGAGTAGTGTTCCAAAGATTACAATAAAATTAATTTGATTGAATTCAGTCCGTTTCAAATTTTTAAAATCATCAAAAAAATTTTGATTGTTATTCTTATTAGTCGAAATTTACATATAATAAATGGTCTGCGGACGCCCCTGGGTTTGGTCGCCCAGGTGCGGGGGCACCTTTTGCACCTTCGCCAGGAACGGCCCTAGATAGGAGTATGCCTTTTTATTGTATTTTTAGGGGAGGTAACTGATTGGTAACCGGCGAGTAGAGAAACTGTTGTTTGTAGAGAATTTGTAGTATTTTATATTAACAATAATATTCATCTTAATGTTACGTTTTGGAGATTTGTGATATTCGACTGATGAAATTCACGTACACGTAGATGGCTTGAATCAAAACAGTTGGAAATTAGAAGAAATTCAGAATGGAGTAGACGTATGTACCTTTAACGGCTTCCGGCAAAACGCTCAAGATGCGATTGTATGGTTTCAGAGGAGTATGAATATGCAACCGGCGCAGTTGGATTCATTATCCCGATCAGATGTTTCTGTACTGGTGCAATATATTATAATTTCATTATAAAGGTTGCGTAATACAGATACTACAAGAAATAGAATGTAGAAAATAGATTCAACAAAACATAATTAAAATACGGTGAATAATAATGTAAATAAGAAGTAATTATAGTTGAATTTTTAATTACAGTTAGCAAATATTACATAATCATACCCCACTTTGTTTCATGGATCGAAGAATGAATTTCTCAGAACCTGAATGGCATTTCTAATGTAATGATTTAAACATTAAAAAATTCCAAATGGAATTATTGATGCTTCTTCAGACATTTAGGGAAACAGATTTCATGTAACTGTACAGCTCCACCGATCTGAGCGGGAGTCTCCAATGCATACATACATATATGTATGCAGAAAGGGGAAATAATATATGTATCTTCACTTACTTTTGAAGTCAATATCTTATGAGCCTTATATCAATACAATATACAATTGAGTTGTTTCTTTATAGTGTTTTTATGAGTAGAATTGCTGTCAACAGTTTTCAATTTAGATCTTTATATTTTGCATTACTTACAATTTCCCTCTGTTTTTCGGTTAAATAAACTCTTCGCCATATATTTGGGTGACTTCTATATTCAAAACTGTTTCCTGATACAATATTGCTTCAGCGATTTGAACGCACAATTATTGGACAGGCTATTGTTTGTTAAATAGTATAATGACTCTCGATTATCGTCCCAAACTCGGGTCCGCGTCGGGACAATAATCTTATAGGGAGAAGTGCTTCAGACCCTCGTAAATTCGTGTTTTGCTCGAAGCCCGAGCCTTGGCAATAAAAGCAAAGGGGCAACAAAGCGTGCACTTGATAGGTTCCACAGCACCCCACTCAATGGTAGAGATAACGCCTGGACAATAATCGTGTAAAACAAGCCTGACAATAATCGAGAGGAGTCTGTACTTCTACGACCTACTTGACTTGAGATTTAGTTACTTTGTAAATTTTCGATTAATTACCTGAGTTCCTTCTATAAATTACGGAATCACTCAATAAAGGTGTCATGTTTATAGCAAGTAATGTGTAGACTACAGATGTTACGCATTTGTAGTTTTGTAGCCTATAGCAGGGTTGGGTAAGTACTTCGATAATAAGAGCCACGTACAATACTTTCCATACATTTTTGAATGTTCAAGAGCCAGAGAAAATATTCTTTTAAAATTGCATTTTCGAATAATACAAATCTGGCTGGTATGATGTCAGAACTGTTGTAAGAAGCTAAGAGCTACACATAGTAGTTTTGGGAATCGCATTCTGCTCGTGAGTCGCAGTTTGCCCACCTATTGAGTTCTATGTCACAGGTAAAAGACAAAACGTTCATCAGATGCAATGAATTTTCTATTTTCTTCTTAGCCCAATAAAATACTTAACGGAGGAATGAAATTCCTATACTTGTCTTCACGAATTACTTTATAAAATGTGATTTTGCACTAATATCCGCAGTCTAGTAATCTGTTAATCAATAACTTCGAGATAACTGCGATACATACAGTCATTTCACTCGCACATTAGCTGTACGTTCACTAATTCCACTGTTCATTCGGTGCCAAACCGACCAAACTGAACACCACGGCGTTCGTTCGAAAGCCCGTGCAATTCGTTGATTGCTCGTGCGGTCCCCTACGGCGTAAGAAGGCCGAAGTTCGCCACCCACGCGACCACGGTGGCACACCTTGGAAATATGAATTTGCAAGTTCTCGTGGGCGGTTGCAGGGTGCTCCGGTATCGCCTGCAGTTTCTTCTACGCGTCGTGCTCCAGATGACCGTCGTCTCCTCTGGGCGACGTCCACGAGGGGACGAACCACCCACGCGACCATCGGTGTCTCTTCCTTCCTTTTTCTTTTTTCTTCTTATTTTCCCTCCGTGTCTTCTCGCCTCCCGACGCGCGACGCCTGCATAATGCTTACAGAGACGCCGAAGATCCATCGAGATAGAGGTCGGGCAATTAATCGTTACGAATTAATTAATCGGATCACGGTCGATTCGTATCTCGCAACCAGAACGAGGAAGTTTCCTCCGGGCGTAGGCGACCCTAACCACACGCGATCCCACGTCTCGATAAGGGCGTTCTCGCCGTGACGCGAACGGCAACCCCATGGAACACAGGAAACCAGAACATTCCTCACGTCCCACCTTTCGAAATAGGATTATCTTGGTCCATTCATCCCTTCCAGAGTGTGATTCGGTATGTATCACGTGGGCGTTGTGTACACCGCCGAGGATTTTCACGCTCGCCGGAATTCGACGCTCGGAATTCTTTCCTTATTCTCGTGTTTGCAAATTTTCACCTTCCGTCGGAGTACGTTTTAGGCACATATGTATTCCTGGAAATTTCGACTAGGACCTTGGAGAAATTAGTCGCTTTTCCAGGAGAATGAGTATCGTTCTTTCCAACAATTTGTTCGCGCGGTGAAGAGAAAGAGTGGTGTTTGTTCAACAATATTTCTTAATACAATCGAACCTCCCGTATCCGAACGAATAAAGGAATTTTCAAACAACGGAACAATCACTTTTCTGATACAAAACTTCATTTATTTTAATAGAGATCAAGAAACTTTGACAGGTTGTTTAAATATTTATGGATCCCATATTTTTTTGACTGCTGAATTACAGAAATCAATATGCATTGTGTGTAAGCATTAAGTATTTGCAACAAAAGAAGGTTGCTTGGAGACACTTTCTTCGGATAACAAAACGTTTAACTATCAGTGTTCGAATACGAGAAGCTCTACTGTATGTTAGTTATTTTTCTGTTTAATTACGTGATTTCTTTCCTACCAAACTACATACTTGTAATATATTATCTAATATATTCTTTGCAAAGGTAATAAGAGAAATTGTGTTTAGTTAATTTATTAGTTACGTCTTATGGTTAAAGATAAAAATAAGATATTCTATCTGTGCAAAATTGATCTTTTTCGCCGATTGTGAGATAAGTAATACTTAGTATTAAAAAATATGTTAATTCAATGAACAAAACGAGGGAACAATATATTTTGCGATATTGTGTACGATAGGAGCTTTAGAGTGGCGTCTGAAAGGAACTCGAGGTCCTATTGGTCAAGATTTAATCTCCACCCCATAGCCCGCTCGTTTTTACACCTTTACAAAGAAGAGTGCAATTTCTATTCTTCCGATGGGTCAGAACACAAGCCATGCTGCATATGCGCTCTCCCCGGTATACAACTATGTAATGCTAATGAAGCTCACACAGTAAAGAAAACTATTTGTTCGATATTTTGCTGGGTACATACGTACAATATCGCACACAGACTTTAGCTGCCTAAAGCATATGATCTGCATATTTGCAGTCGTGAAGAAAAATTCGTGTGACTCGTGTGTTAGCCAATAATCAATCATTTAACGCATGACTCACTGTACAAGTAGGTATACATCGATCGTCAGTGCTGAGAAGTCTTTTATCAGCAGGCGTTATCGACAGTCTCTTCTTGCCTCTTTTTGTCCCCTCTATACCCTGCAAGCTGCCTTAATAATGACATGTTATTCCCAAGGAAAATCGTAACCGTCTTTATACATACAACAAGCTGCCCAGCGTGAATCCCTTCGCACACGGTACACCCGGTACGTGCACACCAACTAATGGTGTATGAATAATTGAATATCCCTCTGTCCAACTTGTACCTATGAACGGCGAATACATACATCGCTACACTGCGGTCTCGCTAACGGGTGTCCGTCTACCTTTCGCTTATGGTTCTTGGTTTAACTTTCTTCTTTCATTGTTATTAAAAAAGATCCAAGTTCTGCACTATTCTTCATTCGATCATAATGTACGAAAAGAGAAACTCCTTATTTAATACTTTTTATTTATCCTTTGACTTTGTGTAATGTAAACTCATTGGGAGTTTCAATCGTAGACAAAATGGTAGTAACGAAATTGTATTTTTGAAAACTTTTACGACATATCTTTGTGAAACAGTATAAACACGCGATTCTTCGTTATTTATGTGCCCAGTAATTGTATTAAACGTACCAAACAATAATCATATTTTTCAATATGATGACTATGAAAATGGCACCGGGTGTTGGAGAAATATAAAAAATATCGCGGCAACAGGTTTGTGTTTAAGTTTTTCTTTACAAATACGTGCTGTATGTGGTGAAAAATAGAGAATGATAGCAGATTACTCGACAATCCGCCAAACACGTATTATTATTGCTCTGTAATTTTGAGTTATGAATTCTTCACAGTCCATTTTTCCAAATTGCCGACGGTTGAGACACATTCGTGAACGGTGCGCGCAACTTGCCGTCAATATCTAAGTACGCTGTCGTTTGACTTTACCACATATTCCGAAATTGTCCATCGGTTGCATGTCACCGGATAATCCTCGTGGGGAACGCTTCCCTAATTCCGGGCCCAACGACGTATAACTGTTTAGATGCGGAAGGCGTAACAATTGCAGGATATCGTCGCCAGGGATATTTCCAGCGGTGACATCCTACAATATGATACGTACAATTGTCTGCTCGCCATACGGATACACACAGATCATTTGCAATATGCTATCTGCTATACAGAGGGGTCGCGAGTCGATAATTTGTGGGAAAGTAAGAAGCTGGACGTCCATTTAACGCGTAAACGAAAGCCTATGATTACATAAAAACTCAATTATTATTATCAACGCACGTCGATAATAAAACAATGATAGAATAGAAATGGACCGTTCAATGGTACTGAACATAAAAAATTACATTTTTACTAAATTTTAATTTCATTCAATATTTTACTTCGATAAGTATACGTCATGGGATGGTGATTTAGGTTCCTTCTTTTATGAATCGTGTACGTGTAGAGATGAATGTCCCAGGTTTTGATAAATTAATAAATACAACTGTATTAAAATAGATACAAAAAAAAAAGAAGAAATGACCGCTGCACACGAAATGTAATTGAATACGAAGATTCCATGGCGAAGATTACGAGCGCGCGCACGTGACAATTGTTCGAAGGACATTTAATAATTAGTAATAACTCTGCTAGACAATATGCCCGCATTTGTCGATAGATGCAATACACAAAGAACACCCATTGCGCGACGTCTAAGTGTCATTCTCGCGTTCAGTGCACAAAAGGTCTTCGGTTCGTTTATTTGCCGAAGCCATGTTGGTTATATAAAATCTGATCGTTGGACAAGTCCTCGACAGTCGGCAGGTTTTCAGATCACCGGAAAGTCTTCATTACTTAAGTTATTTAACCCTTGACTGGTGAGGTAGAATCTGAGCAAAACCCCTCATGAATATTTTTAGAATATTTTACTGTTTATTCAATCAAGTTATCTAAACAGATGCTTGTTTATTTCGATGTATTCTTACATGAGAATGCAAAACAACTAATTGAGTAATAAGTAACGAGATTTGTGTCATCAGTAATAAGTAGACGGCGGATTTTATACATTTATTGTCCACATGGCTCTGCAAAATACAGTGAAATACAAAGCTTTTATTAGATGCAACGAGTTTTCTATTATATTCTTAGATCAATAAGATACTTAAGGTAAGAATGGAATTCCCAGTTTTTATTCTTGTTTGTATAAATTAGTTTGTAACGTGTCGTTTTGCATAAAAATCCGCAGTCTAGTAATAAGATTTTCACCTCACCAGCAAGACTTTGTAGTTTGTTGTGTTCAATAAAGTGGAAGGTTTAAACAGCTATTTTCACGAAAATCATTTACCATTATCGAACCTTAAAAGAGCCAGTGCAATTGACACTTTCTCGGTTTCAAACTGTTCCTTCATTAGCGACGATTACCGCCGTATCCTTGCTTCGTCGAGTGGTTTCGCTCTTTGTTTTTCTGCGTCCACTTCTCGGGACCTGTCGCAGAATTTTTCACGCTGTTGCCCCTGAAATAATGAACCATGGACTCTACTCTATGCATCCCTTCGGGCCGAACGGAGCATCCCTGCACGTACGGAGTTCTTGTTCTTTTAGCAGAGCCACTGCTTTAACGATCACGTTCTGGTTCAGGAATTTGATGATGATTCCGTCGGTTCCATAGATGAACGTCAGTTTCTTCATCTATCGCTTTATTACGAACTACGCCGCGAATCGAACTGTTTCCCGTCCTCTTTGCGCGCCGTATTTCGCATTTATCGAGAATGTGGGGCCAGTCGTAATTTACGGAAGAAGAGGTATTGCGTACGGCACCAACAAATAGATACGATGATTTAATTATGTTCTGCTTGATTAAATTTCCTGGCATACGTCTATCTAAAATAGAAAGTTATTAATAGACTGCGGGTTTTATGCATTTATATCCTATAAAGAGCCTGTGAAATGGAATAAAACAGAAAACTTCCATCAGATCCAACGATTTTTCTATTTTATTCTGAAACCAGTAAGATACTGCCGAGAAGAAAGAAATTCCTACCATTGCTCTTGACTTTACGAGCTACTATAGAAAATGTAATTTTCTATGAAAATCCGTAGTCTAGTTATTGAGAATTAGGTCATTAAGTAGAAGGTGATTTAAATTAGATTATTGTATAATTCCATAGAATCACGGAGTTGTTTGATATGAATAATTTTCAATTTAATTTTGTGGTGACAACAGTGTTGACAATTTAGAGCAAATGACATGAATACTGTTCAAGATTCTTTGAAACAAGTCTTTAACACTACAACTACCAGCGTTGTATCTACTGTATACTAAATCAAATTGTATAATACATGTATTGATATGTATAATATATAATACATTATAGCATAATATAGTATAATATAAAGAGTATAATAAATAAAAAATCAATGTAAATTCCAAAAAAACCACCTTTATGATTTTAGTAACTGTAAAGTAAGAAATTTGAAATTTGTTATTTTTCAACACTTCTTCACTGCTTGTTGTTGCGAGTGAACACCATCGATAATCAATAGACAGCAGATGTTCCAGCAAATCCTCCTTTTTCACAGAACACGTAATGAAACTAGAGCCAGAGGAAAGTTGATTTCCTCAATTAAAACTTTCGTTAGAATAAAAATTCTACTCATTTCCATCAAAGTTCATAATTTCTTTTTATAATATTCGCAGTTTAAAACAGTACGTAAATAATTACTGTGGTTGCTTTCTATGTATTTCCCGGAACGAGTTTTTTCATTCATTTTTTGCCTTTTTAACACTGGAACATCCAAACCCGTCAATGTCTTATTTAACTATTATTCACTGAAATCCTAAGGGTTCTTTTGTCGGAATTTAGATTGACTTTTAATTTATTGTACATTTTATGCTGTATATTCTATTAAATTGTATTACGCAGTGTGTACCAAAAGCTCTGTCTACCTGAAATTTCTTTGTTATTTCAAATAATACGTGAAAATGTCACTAATGAAAGTGTTAGGATTTATAGCAACACTACATAGCAACGGTTTAAAGTCTAGAATGTTCTATCGATGCACATGGCCAATATTTCGAACATGTTTCATAACGTAATTAATAGGATGAATAAAGTCAAATACATATCTCAGAAACGGTAAGTTTTAGGATAAACAGACTTTAGTACTTTTATACTCAGAATTCACTATTCTATCGAAATCAAGTATACAAAAATTTGGCATCCATTTAACAAAACAAAATTGACCACTATATCTCCTCTACGCATTCACCTGTCAAGAAACCATTATCATATTGTGTATTTCTTTAAATGCTTAAAAAGCTTTCATTCATGACTTTTACGCATATTATTTCAAATAACGAATATACAGGGTGAGTCACCTAACGTTTGCATCTGAAATATCTTTGCCGTTTTTAAAGATACGTCAAATGTCTGAATGACAAAGTTGAAATACACGATACCAAAACAATTTTCGTTTTTATGTCATTTTTTTTAGAGATATCATGGTCACCTTCATTTTTTAAATTGGTATCACCCTTTTTTAAACACCTACAATGATAGTCCCTTTTAGTAGGAATTCAGTGACTATAATTATTCAAGGTCATTAAAAAAAAAATAATTTTAAAAAATGAAGTTGACCTTCATATCTCTAAAAAGAAATGACATAAAAACAAAAAATTTTGTTGGCATCGTGTGAGCCCCATTGAAACATTCAATTTGTCCTTGACGTTTGACGTATCTTTAAAAACAACAAAGATATTTGAGGTGCAAACGTTAGGTGACCCAACCTGTATTTCAAGTGGACAGAGTTCATGGGACACACTGTATTATACATATCAATATAGATATTATACAATTTAGTTTAGTGTACATTCAACGCTATTATTTTTAGTAATAATTACCGCTGACTCGTAGCTCCGTCTTTTTCGGTTCCTCCGTAAAGGACCTCGTCGTTTCAGCACACCTGTAATACAAAATCGCGGAGGTATGCGCATTTACCGCGTATACGCGTGCTTTCACCGTAAAGGGTGAGATACGCATCGTCGGGGCTGGAAAATGGCAACGAGGGTGGGCGAGAAGGGAGGCATTGTAAGTTTACCGATACAGCCTGCTAATGAGGCCGCCGCCGCCGCGACAACACGAGTTGATACCGAACAGCCCTTTCCGGAAGCGCGTAAGCGTTCTTGCGAGACGCGGCTGCTAACAGGTTTTGCACGCCGGTCTGGCTTAGGCCTTATCGCAGACCGCAAGGGAAATAGTCGAGTGAGAAGAAAAGGAGAAGTTTGCTGTTTTTATCCTCGTCGAATTTGCATTCTACACTTTTCTCGACGGGATTCAATACCGAGGATTTCGATACTGTCTTTTGCGTCACACCTGGACCTTCGATGATTTCAATTTTCTTGTGTTGTATTGGGCCAGTGCAAAAGTTTTGATGGGTTTTCTGCATCGTCGTAATTTTGTGGAAACAATAAACGGTTATGTTAATATATTATGTGTCGATGTCAATGTGACACAGTGAATTGTTGTTCAGAACAAGAATTGACGCGATTCTGCGCATTTTATTGTTTAAAATGAAATTGGTGGAGTTTGGAAATAGTAAGAACAAACGTTACCAACGCTGAGAAAAACGCTTGTGATCTGTTTGGACAAGCTGTTATGTCAATCCCAGTCTGTGATAAACTCAAAATTGATTAATATAATTTAATTATAGAAATTCAATAAACAATAATAATGTAAAAATTAGTGTATTAGGTAATACAAATTTATATTTAAAATACGTATGTTATAAAAGGATCATTATGTATTTTACTAAATTATTATTAAATTATAATTACAGCAAGTCTCATCAAATCTTTTGCACTGACTCAATATGTTTATCCTGCGGTAAATTGTACTTTATACGTTCCAATAAATGTCGATAATTGTGCGAGAAATGATTGTCATTAGAACACCATTGTCGAAGAAACGGTTAGGTTAGCCGTCCTCCGCCTAATGCTTTCTTAGCATCGTTAAATGATTCGCGGTACATACTAGATTACATGCGTTGCATGTTCGAGCTATAACGTGCGACTGATGATCGGACGAAAGCGTACAGTTAGACTAAAAGGTGAGCGAACAAGCCTTCTCATAACTCAAGTTCAATACTTAGAAAAATTATGTTGTTTACGAGTGCGTTGTATATTACAATTAACATCTTCAAGAAACTTTGAGGAAGAGAATATATTTTACAAGTAAAATATATTTTCTAAGAACAACTTGATGTAGTTATGTAGTCCATCCTACATCATCAGTCGCAGTAGAAACCTCGTGAAAAATTCTGATCTTATTAGGTCGTTAACTGCATAACAATAAGTTCTGCGGATTTTTTACCTTAAAATATTAATGAATATAATACCGTCACAATTTTTAATTATACAACATTATTCGATTGAGCCGGATCTTTTTCAACGAACCTTCGGAATCGTCAGTTTCCATATCTGTTGGTCGTCCAATGCGTTCTTTGTTACTCAAATCGAAATCGCCATTTTTGAACCGTTCAAACCATCTCTCGCATGTGTCTGCAGATACAACACCACTACCATTGAAATCCTCGATCAATCGTTCTGCTTCCACTACTGTTTTCTTCAAATTAAGCTTTAGGCTGCCGGGAGCATCACTTTTGGGACACTGACAAAACTAGAAATTCAACGCAGTGTGTATGTTATACATATATGTACGTATAAATTCTTGTCTAAGAAAGACCAGCCTTTTTCTGAAAAAATACCGACAGTCTAAAGGTTAAAAAACAACAAAATGCATAAAATGACGGACATGCTCTTTGTCAGGTGTCATTTTAAATCAAAATGAACAAATATTTTTGGCTAAAGAATAAACTTGTCGACGTATTCTATTAATTTTGTAATTCGATATTAGTAAATGATCGACTATTTTTATTTTATTTGGTTTTTGCTGTTTTAAAATTCTTAGTAAATAATAGTTATTATTTCTTTAATTACCATAATTAACAGTTATATATTATTACAGCAGAATGTCCAATTTTTGAGAAGCAAAAGAAAATGAAATATAAACTCAGTATGTATACCCTACCATCACTCACGTTTGATCTGCGGAATTTAGTTAACCATCTAATAGAAACCGAATTGAAACCCGCGAAGACTGTACGCGTATCATCTATTGCTCCCCCTGTGGCGACCGGTTCGACATTATTCGCTGCAAAATTATTTTTGCAACCGTCGCGATACACGGGTGCTCGCGTTACCACATTGGCGTTGATGGATCCGCCGTTGACTCGCGGACCGATCCCACGGGTTCAGACAGATATGGGCGTGGAGCATTTAAATCAATTTACGGACACGCATGAGCAGCCTCGCGACGAGTGTTTCCAAGCGGTTCCATAATGCCGCTTCCGATCGTCGATTTTAATCGAGTCCTTGGGAATTTTCGGACCACGCCGTTCCCTTCGAAATCGAGGGATCGGCTGAAAACAAGAAAAACAGAATTGGGATTCCGTATTTCTTCTTTTTCTTTCTTTCTTTTTCTTTCCTGTCTTACACGTAACGTTGCCCGGGAACCTGGTGATAGAGCTACTCATCAATGTTTTCCGACCTTACGTGTCGCGGGTATAATTAACTCTACATACGCCGCACCAGAGCTGCTTGTACATAAACCGCTTCTACCTACGGATTCTCTTGAAATCGAAGCGGACGATGCCGCCGTTGATACCGCATCGCGAGCTGCACTCTGTTTGCTTTGGAGCGAAGTAACGCGACGAAACCGAATTGTGTTTAGAAAGTTTTTAGAAAGACGAAGTCAGTCGTCGCGGCGATTCTGGTCACTTTGACAATGCTGGTTTCCATCTGTAGCGATAAATTTCTTGGAAAATTTTGGTCCGACGTTAGGTCATCTAAACATATTGTGCAACGCACCGCTGAAGAATTAGGTTATTTTGGTAATACCTCAAAGGTTAAGAGTACCCAAAAAGAGAAAGATATATAGAACATTCTGAAAAGTGAAATTAGCCGCTGTGTCTTCTGTAGAATATCATTTCAATAGAATATTAACACTATTACCACCTAGTTATACGTGCAGAAAACTTTTCGGATACTATACGTACGTCGTATCGACGAGCCTAGCGACTGTAATAAATGATCATCCAATTGTTTCGAGCAGTGTATATGTCCTATGCTTCGCGAATGATGCAAATTATTGCGTGACCTCTGAATCGTTTGCCACCAGGAACCAAGCCTTATTACCGATTCGTCGAAATCGGCGTTGATCATAAATCAAACGAGAGTCGTTTCTTTCCGCGCGGAGGCTTCGCTAACAGAGATCATTAGCGCGCCACATCGAGTCGGTTGCAAACCCCAATCAGTATCATCCGCACGTGCTGGTCGGCGATGGAACGAAGCGCGCGACTGTTCGATAAAAAATCGACCACGGTGAATTACACCAACGCCGGTGGATCGATCGACGCCCTTTTATCTTCAAAATATACAAACCAGAGCAGTGCATTCCGGGGCTGGAAGATTGCCAACCCTCGTATGGCGCGATCATCAGAACGTAGCACGAGATGGTAACAAAACCTAGCCGATCGCATTAAGGGAAACGCTTTTTATAATAATGTAGACAACAGAAACGTCCACGTAACCATTGCACGGGGGTCGACGGATACACGTGCACATGGACTGGTATCGCTTGGTAGTTGGGTAGCTAGGTAGCCGCCATACTTAATCCTCCGAGTACTGGACTCGCGGGGTGTCCGAGGCTGGATCATTTCTGACCCACATCGATAGGTTTCTAACACAAAGTTACGGTGGCTCGAGCTCGAGGCCCTTACCGACACTGTAGAAGTTTTATCGACTAGAAGAAAGGACAGCGAGTAAAAAAGTAAATAGAGTAGCGAGCCGAAGACATAAGTCAATACTTCTGCGGTGTTTTAGCCCGGCCGTTTTCATACAATGTCACACGTCGTCGGATCCCGAATTACACGGACAACTCCATCACTGTATACGTATCGTTCTCGCGAACGCGTGACCCCAGCCCAGTCCACGGACGGTTAATTATGTCGCATTGATTTTGTCATTAGCCACCCTTGTGACCGTTGTTGCCAGCGCATGGTCTACGTCGTAGCAAAAACACTTTCCACTAACGACTCACGACGAACCACCATCCTATGTTCCACGTTCGTCTTCGTCCGATGGTCTTTCAAGACATCGACACTGGGTGACTATTGGAATCGAAGTTTCCCTTAATGGCCGTCTTCACGACCCTGAAACGATAGTCGCGCATAAAATCAGGTTCGCGAGAGACGATTTCGAAATTCGCGGAGCGTGCATTGTTCGGTATCCACCTACGAATCTCAGATCCGTAAGGCGGGAATAGGAGGCACGATGCGTATTCCGCAGACGCGAGGATTAACGCTTCTCTCACGGATCGGCTTCATTGGCTGGGTCCCAGGACGTTAACCGGGTTAATTGGCGGATTCGCGTCCGAACGGGATGCCCGGTGGGCTCGCCACTACCACGTGAGCGTACGACGAAAATTCGATGAAATCTAATAATCGATGACCGCCGGATGAGCGAGAGAGCAGCTCCCCGGCCAATATACACTCAAGCCCGTACATGCGTGCGCGTGCGTGTTACGGGCAAGTTTCTCACGGTGCACTCGAAGAAAATTATAAGGGATGAGGTTAAACTCCAGGTTACCCCGCGGGGGTAAGAGAGTAGCGAAACGAGAAGACGAAGAAGAAAGAGACGCAAGGAGGAGGAGTAGTAGGAGTGGAAGAGCGAGGGGAGACGAAAGCCTTCGGCCGCTCGGAGGAGGCAAATCATACTTAATTGATATCACAAAGAGGCTCTGCTTACGCTCACCACCTAACCCAACCTAACTTCATAATCGCCAGCTCCGCCGGATTAAACGCTGCCTGGATCCATGTTGCACGTAAATTACGCGCGCCTCCTTCGTTCGTATACTCTGCCCTTCACTTATTGCCGTTGTCTTCGAGCGAGCCTCTTCTTTCTGTTCCCTCGTATCCGCGATCCTCTTCGTTCACCCCTCTCCTTCGTCGCTGTGTCCTCCCCACCTTTCTTCCGCCCCCCCCCTCCTCTACACCCTCTCTTTGTTGCTCTCTCGCTCTTTGTGGCTCGGTTCGGTTCTGATCTCGTCCGACCACGAATGGCCATCGCGGAATGGCAAACGGCGGATCCGCTCGAAGCAATTGAAAAGTCATCGATTAATACGACGGTTTGCGAGTATCCACGCGTACTAACTAATGATATCGACTCGCGTCAAAGTCCGGGGGAATCACGATCGATCTATCGCTGCCTACGAAAAGGTTGTGAAATCGACGGTTCGGATGGGATCTACCTGGAGTTCGTTGGTATACGTGAAATTCCTTTAGGACTTCGTCACTGAAATTGGTACCCGTCGATTCGATCGTTTGCTACGTTTCGTTCATTAATTGACAGCCAGAGGAAGGTTCCGCG
The DNA here is from genome assembly GCF_001272555.1 of Dufourea novaeangliae. NCBI lineage: Eukaryota > Metazoa > Arthropoda > Insecta > Hymenoptera > Halictidae > Dufourea > Dufourea novaeangliae. The sequence continues at coordinate 862,039 of NW_015374123.1, read as the reverse complement.
ACGAAGTTTTATCGTGGGGGATCGATGACCGTTTCATTTCGTTTTCCTGTTCTTTGCAACGCGTATTATACACGCCTCGTGTGTCCCGTGGTTGAGGTTCGTGCACGAACTTGTTCGTAACATTCGATGGTTCTTATCGGACAGTGTACAGAGGCATTAAGTAGAAAGCTGGCGGTGTAATGATAATAATGAAAGGAGCGAGCCGAGAGATTAATCGTGACCACGGAATTGCGAAGTGTTACGCTTAATGGTCGATATATTTAAACGGATTACGCCGTGGACTGCGTCGGGGTTTCTTAGCCAGTGCTTCTATCCAGATCCAGAAAGCATAACAATTGTTTCCTTTTTATTGAAACGGACGTGTGTTATTCTTCAGAAGTATTTCGAACATCGGAACACGTTACAAAATGATCACTCTATAGATCCGGGAAAAATGAGAATTCTGTGTCAACGATCTGCTAGGGGGAGTTTCCGCTAGGGCAGAAAAGTGGCGTAAGAGAAAGGCCTCCTACCACTTGATATCGGAAATTAATGAAATTTATGCTAAATTAACGGCCGATTTAACATTTATTTCAGTACTTGAAATAAATTTACCAAGTGGTAGGAAGCCTTTCTCTTACGCCACTTTTTCCCCTAGCGGAAACCGAGTATGCTCGCGAGGGTACAAGACTATCTAGAAATATGTTGTCGTAACGAAAGAGAAACCTTTGACCCCAAATAACAATAGGATCGGACCATTGTTCTACGAACAAATTATTTTTAACAATTTCAAAATATTCTCCACCCTACGGTTAAACACGAATTTTTGTTCGTTATTAAAACATTTCTATTTGCAATCAGGTTAAGGGGTCATGCTCAGTCAGGAGGCCGAAAAAAGAGTGTTCTTTAGGAATTTTTTTCTCGAAAACTATGACCTTTTTCAAAAAATGTGTTTGTGTTTCAAAGATTGCAGTTTCTAGATTATAAGGTAATTTTTTTATTTAAAAATATTTATTAGTAAATAAATGGTGAGCTATATTAGATCTTAATATTAGATCTCCCGGATGTCTCTTCACAAAAAGTGGTCTGCCGTGATCACTGTAACTTCGTAACGGTTCGTCTGAAATTAAAAATTCAGTAAGATTTATGTAATGGAAGAAGCAATCTTGTCCATGGACGTGGGGTTTTTCGAAATATTGATTAGGAACAAATTAGCGGACGTTTTCCTGAAAAAGTGCGATTTTCACATAAAAAATCACTCGTTTTTGATCAATTAAAAAAAAAGTATGGAACGAACAAAAGAATCCTTCGTTCAAGGACAAGTTTTTCTGATTTGAAATAAGGCGCAAAAGGTTTCATGTAAATCGACACAGTAGTTTTCGAGAAATATTGATCACCGATTTGAAAAATGTAGTTTCGAGAAAAACGCGTTTAAAGTTTCAAGTCAAGCTCTTACACTTACTATATATAAAATGTTCATTTTTTAACGCCTGTAACTCTGTCATTTTTAATTGGATTACCTTGATACTTGCACAGAATATTTTCGAAATGTTGTACTTAAAGACAATCTAGAAAGTGAAAAATCGATTTTTTGAAAATTTATGACTGAGCATGACCGCTTAATTCTCACGGGTCGTCCGCAACGCAATTAACGCCAAACCACGATTATTCCCGTTGTTCGCAGAAACACAGAAGGACCGACCGAATCGGCCTCAATTCTTCGTTTCTTCCTTGCGGTGGCACGCAAGCTCGCCTGAGAAATAAGCAGGCACGATATTCAATAAATAACGAGACGCGTACGAGATAATTGGGAAGCCATAATTGCGCGCATCTTGCGTATTTCGTGCCTGGGCCGAAAACGCGCGGCGGCGATCGATCGTCATGTGGGCCCCGCAGGGCATCGCCGATTCTCTTCCTACGGTCAGGAAACACAAAAGGGACTTTCGCGTGAGAAGACAATTTCGACGTATATAACATCGGCTTGGTTTCCGGTGAAACGGCCGCGACAAACAAAAGCCCGAGCTCGACGAATTCGCGGTCGTTCGCCGAATGTTTAACTCTCATAATCGAGAGAAGCCCTTCCCTCCGTGTCACCCATCCCCCTGTTCAAGCGGTCGGTCCTCTGCGTCGCAGTTCTATCTCCGTCCATTCGTGTTCTTTCCCTTCCGTCATTGGGTACGAACTCATCAACCACCTGTGTTCTTTTCGACTTTCTCCCCAGCGACGATTATATTTCGCATCCTGTGTTATTTGCCAATTTTTATTATTCCGCCGCGAGAACCATTGTCTATCTGCGCCCGGAGTCGTTGGAGCACACCTAATGGCCATTCGTCCTACGGAATACAAAAACAGATTCGTTTCATTGCGAACCCCTAGCTCTGTAATGGATTTCTGTGTTTTTCACTTGCTTGGAGATACGAAGGAAATGAGTTGGAAGCATACGAAGCGAGTGTAGAGTTTCAGGTGATCAAGACAGGGGTCTCTTTGTAGGACCAAAGGTTCATTGGGGAAGGTATGTAAATTCGAGAAAAAATACGGACAAATCGTACGAGTCTTCGCGCAATCAGTTCCCGTAGCCACTAGAAAATCGCCGTACATTATTAAGCGGCCTGTGGACTGCCTCGTCTTTGCCGTAATTTCCAGTAACCTTCGATACGCGGCCGATAGGAGCACAGTAATCAAATTCATCGATCGTATTAGTGGCAACAGTGTTTCGCGGAAGAACTAGCCACCCATGTCGTCGTAGCAAAGGTGGAGGGAATACTCCCGCAATCGATACATCGGCTTGTTTAATGAATCCTAGAAATACATAGTGATCTACCATTCGCCGCACCAACATACTCGGTAATTTTACCGTTTCAGTGATTTTCAATGAATTTCTCGTTTGCAGAATTTTTACGGATCACAGACAGAAACAGTTGTTCTCATAAAATATGGACACGGGAGTGTCCTCTGGCGAAAATATAGCGCGGAAACTTTCAATGGACACTCAACTTGCAAGAGCTCTGACCGTATCTGCTGCGTCCACGGAATACAGTGTTGAATACCACTGCTCTATTCAAACATTGCATTCGAGTACGATATCGGAGTTTCCGTTTCTATTAAGAACCAAACTTTCTTTCCGCAAAAAAAAAAAAATTCACTCGAAGCGAACAGAGTTTCGTCCGATGCAAACGCGGGTAGTATTCGGAGTTTATCGACGCGAATCAGCGGAACAGCCACGTGTGTACGATCAAGAAATTCGCATGGTCTCGGGGCAGTTAAGATTGTATCTTTTAACGAAAGGCTAAGGACTGATGAAAGTGGAGGTTTCTATTGAGATCTAGCCCCCGATCGAGTCCGGTTCGTCAGCGGTCGTCCTTCGGGGTTCCTAGCATCGCCTCGGCGGGTGATAAATTAGCTAGAAATAGGTAACTCCGGGCAGGTGATGTTACATTGGCAGATGTTTTCGGTTACACAATAGTCCGTTCCTAATCTAGCCGGTATTGGTGTTACCCGTTTTTTTTTTCCATTCGTTTAAGATCGACCATGCGTGTCGCGTTATTGCGGCTATAAATAGTAATATTACAATAACGGTCGTAATTAGTATAATTTTCATGATTTTCAGGAGCTTTATCGTTACTTCAAAATGCAATTATTTATATTGAAACAATGATAAGCGTGTTATATTCGCGGAAATTCGAACGGTCGCGTGTACGCGCGATATAAGTAATGTCGCAAACTCTTGCAATTCTTTTTTATAATTAACAATTGACACGATATAAGGAAACTTATTATCGCACAAGTTTGCTGCTACAGTGAAATCGCACTATCTAATATTTCGAACCGTTTTGATAATTCGCCGATACGATCGTACAACGCTAGTGAAACGTTCTGTACACGTCGCAATATTACGCATATACAACACAGTACATTATCGCTGTTCACACGCGATGATTCCCACGCGACATTTACTTCAACTGTATATTCATAGCGAAATGATTCTCCTTTCGTTAATATAAAACTTAATGTACTCCCCTTATCTTTACTAATTTATATATTAATGTTATTGATTTCTCGAAGACGACATAAAAAAGAACGGCGCACGCGATACGAACGTTTAAATAAATAACCGAACTATCTATTTAATAGAATGCAACAAATAAATATTCTAATATGAAATTGAGTTACATCCATGAAAATTACAAGCGCACACGTAATTCCCGTCTTACCGTTCAAATACCCGAAAAGAGACTTAAATAATTGATTATGAGACGCCGAACCGCGGTGAGTTGTTTTCCATTATACATTTCGTGGGAAGGAAAAATTCGATAAATATGATCGAGTCTCGTGATTGACGTTAGTTCGACCGGATGGATAATCCCAAGGAAACAATCGGTTACCTTGGTTGACGCGCAGCAAAGGTGGAATCGTCCGAGGCGCGGAATTATATCTGCGTTGATAGCAGAGAGAAGGAGGTGAGTGGTGAAGAAAGATAGAAAAGAGAGACCGCATAATATGCAGCACCGGCGGGCACGTACATATGTATGTATCACGATGTCCGGCGGCGCACTTGCAGGCCAACAAGAAAGGAAACTGCGGGCTACGAGCCAGAGTAGGGGAAAGAATTCCGTGGTAGCTTCCATGGGATGAGAGAATCTCGGGTCCGTCACGACCGCGGCTACACACCTCCATATACGCTCTGCGCGCCCATAAATGCATAAATCCGTATACACCCACTCTTTCCAACGTTAATCCGTTAGATTCCATGAATACTCGTGGCCTGTCTTCTCGAACGCGATAATCCACGGTCGTGATCTCCCGCGATTCCGACTAGATTATTGGAGGCACGATCGCTTCCAGTGAGGATTCGTCTGTAATCATTATCGGTTAAACTGCGGTGGATACGTGTGGCGGTACTACTAAAGTTAGACGTCTAACGGCCGCTTTTTCATGTCACCAACGTATTCGTCATCTTGTTTTCAGATACGGACAATTTGTCCCTTGATCGCTAGAAAAGCGTAGATTCATAAATGGGGAACGTATCCAGAAGAAAGAACGCCTTAATCCTGGTATGCACAAGAGTTACATTCATGCCTCGAATTTCAACGTTCGATCCTGTTTCCGTTATAGTTCTCTTCGTTGGGTAGGTAGGCATAGTCGGAAAAGAGACGTCAATAGCCAATCGATAGATAAGCGTGGTCGTCGGGTCGCAAACACAGCTGGGTCCACTGTAGGGCTCAGGTAATCCGGAACACAGGATGCCTTGTGTTACTGTGCCAAGTCTCCTCGGTGTTGTGTACCTACCCGCGGCCATCGTTGGCCCGATCCTCTGTACACGCAGCTTGCCTCGTTTTCTACGTATTTCGCTATCTTTTCACTGTCCTCGGAGCCGACGCTGTTTGTACGGATTAACCGACTAGACCATCTCATAATGCTCCTTCGCGAAATCATTCTCCCTCGAGCGGGCTTGCCGAGTTCTTCTATGCTGTTCTGAATATCCACCGTTGAGAATCCATTTAAGATACAACGGAGAGAATATGTGAAAACGACGCGATGCGAGTATCTTTGATTTCTTTGCGAAATTACGTTATTAATTACCGCAATATGTATATACATAACATGTATTGAAAACTGCTTACCAATTATAAAATTTATTTGTACATTTGACACTTGAAAAGCGACGTTTTAATAATTAAATTATGTTTTGTGTTACAGGTACGACCTGGGGTTGCGTCGGGGTAGCTAGTGAAGTGTCTGTTGGTGCTGAAGAGGTTACGATTACCGATAAACTACGATTGAAGAGGGCGGGGAGCGCGACATTTGGTAGGAGAAGAAGAAGAAGAAGAGTAAGTCGAGAGAGTGTAGGCGCAGGCGCCGTGGGTGATGTGAGGCTGGCGCCCGCCTCACGTTTGGGGTGATGCCCTCCAGTGAGCCTCATCCCCCCCAGTACCACCTTCAACACCACAACATTCCTCCCTCGCATCTTCAGCAGCATACGTCGACCGCGATCGGGCAGCATCAGCTCTATCAGCAGCTGGTGGCGGCCCATCATCAGCAACAGCAACACCAGCAGCAGCAGCAGCAGCAGCAGCAGCAGCGTCAACAGCAACACGGCGGGCCCTTTCAAAATTCCACGTACACGCAGCAGAAGCAGGAGATGAGCCCGGAGGAGGAGGGGGGTCGAGGGGGCGGGTCCCCCCCGGCAGCGGGGGCTGCGCTGCATCAGCCCCACCACCCCCGCACGGCCAGTCCACCCTCGGGCACAGAACCCTGCACCCGCGATGCTATACCAACGCCTACACCTATCGCGGATACCACCACAACGCCCACCACCACTACTATGACAATGCAGTCGCAAGGGCAACAGCAACAGCAGCAACAGCCGGAAGGTCCCAGTCCGAGTCCAAGTCCAACGGGCGGCGACGTTGAGAAATTCGACGGGAAGATCGTCTACAATCCCGACGGTTCGGCGTACATTATCGAGGGTGAGAGTGAACTGAGCGAGGATGACTCCTTGCCGGACGGTTGTATTGTAGACGGGCGCGGTGTCTCTGTTCCTCATTCGTTAGTATTTCCTCAAATCGCGAGCGCGTATTACGTGTCGCGACTATACGCGCATCAGGCCTACCAGCAGCAACAGCAACAACAACAGCAACGCTCGGCGGTGCAACAGCACAATCCCGATCTTCCTGTGATGCACAGCTATCGGGTGATCAGTTACAGAAGCGCGGAGGGCAGTAAACAGCCGCCCCCGCCCACGGTTGCACCACCGTCTCCTGCCGCATCCGTGCCCGTGAAACCGATTCTAATGTGTTTCATATGTAAATTGAGTTTCGGGTACGCGAAAAGTTTCGTGGCGCACGCTCAGGGCGAGCACCAGCTCACCTTGATGGAGGACGAAAGACAAGTACTTTCTCATTCGACGGCGTCGGCTATCATTCAAGCGGTGGGCAGGGGAAAGCAACCACTCGTCAGCTTTCTCGAACCTGTGATGAATACCACTTGCCCGCAATCGTCACCCGCGCCGGTGCAAATTCACCAGCAACAACAGCGCACCGAATCCAACGAGCACGAAACACCGACAACGACCGGTACGCCGACCAGCACTCCAGGGGTACCGAGCAGTCCTCAACAGCAGCAACAGCAGCAGAGGCCATCGCCGAGTACACCCACCACACCCACGTCTCATTCGAATCATCCGCTCGTGTATAATCATCAACCGCCACAGCAACATCAATGGACCGGGGCGCAGGTCAGCGCTGCTTCCTGGGCCAAAGCACCAGACGCTAGCATGCATTACACTTCACCACCGCCGCCAACTTCATCGACGAAAGGTTCACCGTCTTCTTACGCAGCTTTGACCCAACAGCCACCGAATTTCCTAACAGGCACGACCATCGGTGTCTGCCCGGAACACATGCAAGGTAGACCTAGCGGGGTCGAGTGTCCGAAATGCGAGCTTATTCTCGCCAGCAGCAGGTTGGCCGGTCCCGGTGGACCATTGGCCGGTATTCACAGTCGAAACTCGTGTAAAACGTTGAAGTGTCCTAAATGCAACTGGCATTACAAATATCAGGAGACCCTTGAGATACACATGAAGGAGAAGCATCCGGAAAGCGAAACATCTTGCATATATTGCATTGCTGGCCAACCTCATCCCAGGTTAGCACGCGGCGAAACTTACACCTGTGGATATAAGCCCTACAGATGCGAGGTGTGTAATTATTCCACCACGACGAAGGGTAATCTTAGTATCCACATGCAGAGCGACAAGCATTTGAATAACATGCAAGAGCTCCAGCAGGGCGGCGGCGCTACCTCGGGGGCCAGCAATCCATCTTCCTCTCAGGACGCGCCAATGCCAACGAGAAGTCCGCATCACCAGCAGAATCATAGCCCGCACATAACTGGCCAAGCTGGAAACCAAAGTAAACCGAAACCAACGTTTCGCTGCGACGTTTGCAACTACGAGACCAACGTGGCGCGTAACCTGAGGATACACATGACCAGTGAGAAACACACGCACAACATGCTGGTCTTGCAACAGAACGTGAAACACATGCAAACTCTGTCCGCGTTACAGTCCCATCACCAGCAAGCACAGCACCACCATCAGCAAGCGCAACAGCAGCATCAGCAGCAACTCGAGCAGTTGCTTCACCTGGGCGGCTTGGATAAACCCCAACACGCCGAGGCAGCCCTTGCGGATATGGCTTACAATCAGGCCTTACTGATTCAAATGATGACCGGTGGTCAACTGCCACCACAGCTCCCACCGGAAATTATGGGCGGTATGGCGAGCATGGGCGCGATTGGAAATCTCGGCGGAGACGTTGGACTTTCACCGGACAGTATGGATCCACCGCCAGAACCGGCCGATCCCGATCCGTCTCAACTTTATCAATGCTGTGTCTGCAACAATTTCGCATCGGACTCGTTGGAAGCTCTGGGCCACCATCTGGCTGTAGATCGAACGCGAACGCGGGAAGGCGAAATCCTCGCTCTGGTAGCCGGCCACTTCGTATGCAAACTTTGTTCCTATAAAACTAATTTAAAGGCGAACTTCCAGCTTCACTGCAAAACCGACAAGCATCTGCAACGTCTGCAACACGTGAACCACGTGAAAGAGGGTGGTCCCAGAAACGAATGGAAGCTGAAGTACCTGGCATCGCCCACCAGCGCAGCCCAGTTGCGTTGTCACGCGTGCGATTATTACACCAACAGCGCACACAAATTGGCCCTTCACGCCGCATCACCGAGACACGAGGCCGCGGCTCTGCTTCTTCGTCATCTGCTGGAGGCCAGCTCGAATGTGCTGTCGCACGGGAAACTGTACCATTGCGCTCTCTGTGGATTCAGCGCGAGACACAGATTGCCGCTTCTGCAGCACGTTCGATCGTTGAGACACCTTCAGATGGAACAACTGCATCAGCTTCATCGACGGAGTGGCATCCAAGGGAACGAAACCCCTCATACAGACATCGGTGATGTTTTTCAAGTTGTGGGCGATCCGGATGCTCCAGCCGCGCAACAATCCGGTCCGAATACACCGACCACTCCGAACGCTACCAGTGTCAACAACGGTGAGTGAACAAAATCCGTTTTTCTTTCTGTGTTACACTTGTCGCTTCGTCGCTTCTTTAGTGATTTCTAGTTTTTATTTTGTTGCTTCAAAGACGGATCGAAGAAGTAGCCTCCCGGTGAAATACTACTTTGGCGATTGAGTTGAAAGTAACACATTCGTATTGAACGTAACATGGGTGGAAGGTACTGATGAAAGTAATTAGATATCTGTGCTGTGCGAAGTTTTAATCCATTCCAGAAGTTACAAGGAATTTACGAATGGAATACCGAGGAAAAGAATTCTTCATCGGTGGTCGAGTATTTCAAATACGTCTGCATCATACTGTTTTTTAATAGTTTATTTGCTATATTTTACTCGGAACATGCTATTGAATTACACTAACGATTAATGAATATCAAGCGTTGAAACATCATAATATGCATATATAGATTATTAATGTTGTTTGTTGCACATAATTTTGTAAAATGCAATTGCATAAGAAATTATTGCACTATCATATTGCTTTACTATATGTATATTATTCTGTCGTTGGTCAACGAACCCATATACAAATCAAAGTGAAGTATTCAATTTGTTCAATTATCATGTCATTTGTTTACATGTATTATATTATATTTTTTATTTGTCACGTACACATCAAACCGCTCGAAACACCACGATATGGTAAACAAGTTATTGCTTGCGAGCAGGATAATCATCGAAGCCAGTACTTTTAATAATTTTCCAAAACCGTTGTGACCTATAAAATGTCATGCGTGACTTTCATGGTAGCTCGAATAACTTTCCGACTCTTTTCGTGTAACGTTCACATTTGTTCTGCATTTATATTAACTCACTAACTTACTAGCAACTTCTCGATGGTTGAATAATTGAGGAGCTCGTAACAACCATATGGCCCTTGCCGAATTTGTTTCTTTTTTTTCAGGAGAGTAAAAAATACTCTGGTATCTTTAAAAATCTTAAGGGTCGATCAATTTTGTTTTCAGAATAAATCAGGACATATGTCATTATTAATAGTATAGGTTTCATCGTGTAGCGAGTTCCATTTCTGACTACTAGAATTTATTGTTATCGTTTTTGTTACGAGCCTCTCAACTGTTGAGAAAACAAATTCACCTTTCTTTTGTTCGTTATCGATGGCACTCCCCCGACATTCGATGAACCGTTTTTTTTTTAAAGTGTCGCCCTAAATAAAATTTCTCGTCGCTCGTAGAATGCTGTTTACCACCACACCTTTTCGTGAATTCAATATTTTCATCGATTATCGCGTAATTAACAGGCAATGACGGTAATTTCACGTGGCATATGGTCGTGGCGTGTGCCGCGACACGCACAATGCTGAGCGTTATTATATCGGCCGGCCTGTACTTACATAAATATATGAGAGGAACGCATACGAAGAGAAAACCAGTAGCACGCGTTGCCTCGTCCCGTTTGTGTTCTCGCAACTGACGCTGTTTCGGTGTAAATGCGGTTTCTGACAATACCAGACCACGCGAATGGGCGGTCTTCCTTTATTTTTCGGTCTTGCTTTCTCTCCACCGGCTACACTTCCATTTCCCCGGGAACGAACCATCGACAATTTCGTATTCGCCAATCTGTCATTTCGATGGCATTGTTACCACGTGACAAGCAACCATCTCCGATATCTGTACACCACGACCAGATCCACCCAACGCGTTCTTCATCGTTACCAAAACTTTTTCTTGTAACGCGGCGTAATGCGGACCTTATTGGCTTTTCGCCGCAAATAGGATTATTGGGACTGTGTCACCGATTTACTTCCGTGACTTTAAAATTGTTGGTATTAATTTGGGAAAATTAGATCACGTAATAATTAAACTTAATTTATTTGAGACACAAATAGGAAAAAGTGCAATTGAGAAATATAAAGGTTTTAATATGTTTAAATTGATTAGTATGAATGTCTTGTATCTAAGTACTTTCTCTTATTTGTATTATACATATTTCGTCCACGTAGAAATTTCTTTAAGTAATGTTTGGGCTATTATAATATTAGTGTATAATTCTTATTGCACGCGTGCACTGTAGACGGTTAACCTGGTTCTGTTGCAAACCCATTGTGCATTAGGCCCAATTACATTCGTCACCGTAAGCGAAAACGTTTTACACTTTTGCAGAACGACGGGAGGACGGTAGCGAATGCGGTAACGAGGTGAAGCAAGAGCCAGATAACGATCATGAAACGGAACAAGAACCGGAGAACGAACAGGAGGATGTCACCTGCCCGTATTGCACTTATCAACCGACGTCACGCGAGGAATTAAGGCAACATTTGCAAGTAGCTCATGTTCAAGACTCCGACGAGAAGGCCGAGACTGTGAAGGAGGAACCACCGCCGGAATTGTTATGCCCGTTATGCCAGGATGGATTCAGAGAACGTGCAGCGCTGGAGAAGCACGTGATGCAAATACATTCGGTGAACGCGGACGGTTTGCAGCGGCTACTGCTTCTGGTAGATCAGAGCCATTGGCTGAACAACAACCCCAGAAACACCTCGACACCCGCGGTGACCATGCCAACGTCACCGACCACGACCACCAAGCCGCCGCAAGAAGAAGATCTCAGCGAGCGCGGCGGCAACGAAGAGATCGAGGAAATCACTCGGTGCACCATCTGCGGACGTATATGCCGTTCGTTGGAGGAATTACAACAACATCACAGGGAGGCTCATCCTGCTACCACGCCCACGTTGGCGGTCAGCGAGAAACACGTTTACAAATATCGGTGCGGACAGTGCAGCCTGGCCTTCAAAACTCTGGAGAAATTACAGCAGCACTCGCAATATCACGCGATCCGGGACGCGACGAAGTGCGCTCTGTGCGGACGATCGTTTCGCTCCGTGCAGGCATTGCAGAGACACCTCGAGTCGACTCACGCGGACATGCACGAAGAGGAACTCGCGCAGTACAAGCAGAGCTTGATTCACGCGCACCCGCTTCTCCAGGCGCTCACCGAGGAGAGTTTTCGAAGGCAAGGTAATCTAAGCGTGGAGCAGACCGTAGAAGACGACACAAGCAAAGCGGACGAAGAGGAGAGTGACGCGAGCGACTCGTCGCCTCTGCATAAGGAACAACGTCTTTTGGAGGACTATTTGAATAGCCAGCCGGTTGCCGAAGACTCGTATCATGATCCGGGCAGGAAGTTCAAGTGTCATCGCTGCAAGCTTGCGTTCACGCGGCAGAGCTACTTGACTGGACACAACAAAACGTTGTTACATCGTAAGGGAGAGAAGATGTCCTATCCGATGGAGAAATACTTGGACCCCAACAGACCGTACAAATGTGACGTTTGCAAGGAGAGCTTCACCCAGAAGAATATACTCTTAGTTCATTACAACAGTGTGAGTCATCTGCACAAGTTGAAAAGAGCTATGCAAGAACAGGGTAATAATAATACACTGATCTCGGTCGTGCCGCCAGCTAGTCCGACAGAATCGCCAGATTCGCAGCAAGATCAAGATAAGAAGCCTTACAAGTGTAACATTTGTAAAGTAGCTTATTCCCAAGGTAGCACTTTGGATATTCATATGAGGAGTGTGCTTCATCAGACAAGAGCCAGTAAACTGCCAGACCTCGCTGCCAGCGGGCAATTAGACCTTGCTCGACCTTTGATCGAGCAACCGCCACCAACCAGTCCAAACAGCCCACCCGTTAGCGCTAACACTACCAGCACCGGAATGTTGTCTTGTCCCCGATGCAGCGCACTTTTCGTGAATCAAGAACAACTCGCGACGCATCAACAGCTCTACTGCATCTTCAGCAATCCATTGGCGTTATTTCAACAACTGGCAGCGTCGCAGCAGCTCGTTCCGTCTGCGCCCGCCAAAACACCACCACCACCGACGTCCACAACGCCTGGCCCGCAACACATGCAACAGAGCACTCAACACCCTGCGCAGACAACGCAAGACATACTGTCGCAGCCGCGTCACAAAACCTCGCAAATGTACAAGCATCTGTTGGAGAGCTTTGGATTCGATCTGGTCATGCAGTTCAACGAGAACCACCAAAGACGTCAACGGAAAGAAGAGGAGGCTGCCGCGGCTCTTCAAGCACAACAGGAACAGCAGAAGCAAGAGCAACAAAAACAAGCTCTTGCTGCCCTGGCCGCGCGTGAAAGAGAGGATGAAGCTGAGGAGCCCACCGACGACGATGTCATACCGGAACTGACCAGAAGTACTTGCCAACATTGTAACAAGGAGTTCAGTAGCGTCTGGGTGCTGAAAGCTCATTGCGAGGAGGTACATCGTGATCTGGTGCCTCGTGAATTTCTCGAGAAATACGCGCAGCAGTTTAAATGCGAATATGAGAAGAAGAGTGTAGTGGTAACCGTAGCGACATCCTCTTCCACGTCGTCTGCGCCCAGAAGTTCAACACCCGCGTCTGCCCAACCGCAAGATCTTTCTGCCGACAAGGAACACCGTGAAAAAGAAAAGGAAGAGGGTACGGAGAATAAAGAACGCGTCAGCAAGACTCCAGAAGCTACTTCGACTACCCCTGCAACGACCCCTGCTTTGAGCAACACGCCCGTGTCGAGCACGGATTCAACTACTCCTACCGTGTTGTCGGCAAATCCAACCCATCATATGCAACAACAACAGCAGCAACAGCAACAGCAACAGCAACAGCAACAACAACAACAACAACAACAACAACAGCACGCACAGATAACTCTGGCTCAGCAAATGTCCGAAATGCAGGCTGCTTTGAACGCCATGGCAGCTTCTCAACTACAACAGCAACTTCAGCAGTACCCGGGATTGATGATGGGAATGATGGGTCTACCGCTTGGATTGAATGTTCCTGCTTTGGCAGCGATGAATCTTCAGCCACCGTTGGTTCCGATGATGCTACCGCCGCCTCCGTACGATGGTGCTGCGACCGCGTATCCACCTATCAACGCGCAAGCTGATCTTTTGGCTAAGCAACATCTCGCGTTGCAACAGCAACAAGCAGCAGCGGTAAGTAATTTTATAATTTCTCGATACGGTAAATTTCTTCCTTTTTCTCACGGTTACCGATAGCCTTTATAGATTATAGTAATCTTCCTTGATATTAGAAAAATAAAATAGTACACAATTTACCATTATTGTTGCAAGTTTTAGAGTACCGTAAATGCAGTGACGAATTTATGACTAGCTTTAGTACATTATTCCTGATGAAATTTTGTTCTTTTAATGCCTCTAATACTTTCTTGTATTTGTCGTTTAATTGCAAGACTACGTTTGGTAAAATAAACGTGGAAAATTCTATGGAGGTAGTATGTTACGATACGAAAAATACAGTTGTAAATTCGATGTACCTATATTGTGTGTAGAGAATGGTAGCATAGACATATCTTTTCGTTTTACAGGCAAGCGCAGCTGCGTCGCAGAAACGAGCACGTACTCGTATAACAGACGAACAGCTTAAGATACTACGAGCACATTTTGATATTAACAATTCGCCCGGTGAAGAACAGATCCTAGATATGGCAGCACAAAGTGGACTACCACCGAAAGTAATCAAACATTGGTTCCGAAACACGCTATTTAAAGAACGGCAACGCAACAAAGATAGCCCTTACAATTTCAATAATCCCCCGAGCACAACGTTGAATCTCGAAGAGTATGAGAAAACCGGGGAGGCCAAAGTCACTCCATTAAATTCTAGTGTATCTGGTAGTAGTTCCTCGGACGATAAGAGTCCGAATAAACAAGCGTCCCCTCCACCGCCAACGGCGAACATCAATACCACTCAGGCGACCGAAATAAAGCAGGAGATTCAAGAGCATCAGCAGTGTCACGTTCAACAACAATCGCAGCATCAGGAAGAGCAGCAGCATCACTCGCCCGGAAGTTCGGGTGGCCAACTATCCCGACCGCATTCTCCAGCCCTTAGCATGAGCTCCGTTTTTCCCAGCATGCATCACGATGTTTCGTCTCACACACCAACGACGACAAGCGCGCCGAGCACTCCCATGCTGCCGCCAAAACTGGGACCGCAGAGTTTCGCTAGTCCCAACCCTGGACCAGGTGGGGTTGTACCAGGTGCCATAGCAGCGATGGCCTTGACACCTCAACGATCTCTAAGCCCCGGCCGCGGGCCGACCGATTATTCCTTCGGCAGCGGTTCCAACGGTAACAGTTCCTCGGGCAGCAGTTCTGGAAAACGCGCTAATCGAACGAGATTTACCGATTACCAAATCAAAGTCCTTCAAGAATTCTTCGAAAACAACGCGTACCCGAAGGACGACGATCTGGAGTATCTGAGTAAACTTCTTGGCTTGAGTCCGCGTGTCATCGTAGTTTGGTTTCAAAATGCTCGACAAAAGGCGCGCAAAGTGTACGAGAATCAACCAGCCGCGGAGCCAGTGACGACAGGTGCCCGCGAAGGGGACGATGGATCCGGCCGTTTCCAAAGAACACCCGGCTTGAACTACCAGTGTAAAAAGTGCTTACTGGTATTCCAGAGATATTACGAACTCATTCGACATCAGAAAACTCATTGCTTTAAAGAGGAGGATGCCAAGAGAAGCGCGCAAGCACAGGCTGCCGCGGCTCAAGTCGCTGCCGTTTTAAGTTCCGAAGATAGCAACAGCAGCTCCACGACAACCACCACGAATGTTACGTCCAACAATCCAACGAACGCGCCTGCCCTCGCTGAACAATTACAGCAACCTTTGAGCGCCACCACTTCACCTCATCATCAACAGCAGACAATGACACAGTCGCATCAGCAGCCGCAGCAACCAATGCAGCAGCAGCAACAACAACAACAACAGTCACAGTCGCAGTCGCAGCCCCAGGCCGAGTCCAAGGAGGGCAGTTTCCAGTGCGACAAGTGCAACCTGATGTTTGGACGATTCGAACTGTGGCGGGAACATCAGCTAGTACATATCATGAACCCGTCCCTGTTCCCACCCGCATACCCACCAGATTCACCTTTCGGGATTCTCCAACAGCAGGCGCTAAATGCTACGTCCGGGGTAGCTCCCGAGACCGCCCATCCGCTTATCGCGATGATGCAAGATAGGAAACGAAAGTACGAGGACTTCGACGATGGGACAGGTGGCGAATCTCGTTCGAATTCCGAGCACAGTGAGCAACCGAAGGACAAACGTTTGAGGACTACAATACTACCAGAACAATTGGATTATCTGTATCAGAAGTATCAAGTCGAGTCGAATCCATCGAGAAAAATGCTGGAGACGATCGCTCGCGAGGTTGGCTTGAAGAAACGCGTTGTTCAGGTGTGGTTCCAAAACACTCGGGCTCGCGAACGAAAGGGCCAGTTTCGCGCGCATAGTCAGGTGATCAACAAACGTTGCCCGTTCTGTCCAGCGTTGTTCAAAGTGAAGTCTGCGTTGGAGTCGCATCTGAGCAGCAAGCACGCCGATCAGGTCGCCCGCGGTGAGGTGAACATAGATAACATCCCGGACGAGGAACTCTCGATGGAGTCCGCGCCCTCGAATCCGAGTACACCGAACATGATGCCACCGTTGTTCCCACCTTTCAACACCGATATGGAAGCGTCACTGAAGAAGTACTACGAGGAGTCGATGAAACGATACATCAGCGAGCTACAGGCTCACGCCAGCAACGGGAAGCAGGAGGCGACGAATCACCAGAGTTCCGGCAACAACAGCGGCGAATCACCATTAGATCTGAGCAAACCGGTCGACCTGAGCCGACCGATGAAGTTGAGTCTCGGTGGTTTGAGCAATCTTCTCGAAGAACAGCACAGCATGCACTTCCGCGGCGGCAGCGATTGCGGCCCGCTAACCGATCTATCCGAGCGAAGTATTTGCGACGACGACAGCATGAGCGAGACCACCGAATTCTTGGACGACGAGAGTGGACCGGCGAGTCCGGCATCGAGTACACAAAGCTCACGACAGGGACCCGCGTCCGTGGGAACCGGGAGTACCGCGGTCACACCGGTGACCGGGACCGGCAGTGGAACCGGCCAATCGAGCGGCAAACGATATCGTACACAGATGTCGGCGACTCAGGTGAAGGTGATGAAGTCGCTGTTCTCGGACTACAAGACGCCAACCATGGCTGAATGCGAGATGCTCGGTCGTGAGATTGGCCTGCCGAAACGCGTGTCGCGGCTGTTGTGTATCGTCCGCGAGCTTGCGATCTAATCGAACCGACTGTAGGTCTGGTTCCAGAATGCCCGCGCCAAGGAAAAGAAAGCCAGGTTGGCGGCTGGCCTGCCAGCCGAGGGTTCGGCCGTCCAACCGCATCGTGGACCGACCGGGCCCGACGAGTGTAGACTCTGCTCGGTCCGATACTCGGCCAAGTCGCCGCTCCAGGAACACGTTTTCTCACGGCGACACATCGAATCGGTGCGTGTCGCTGTCGAGGAGGGTAGCTTGGTGCCCCCGACACCTGGCGCGCCGATCGTTCCTATCAGCGGCAACACCGGCACGCCGGGAATCGGTAGCGCGTCAGCGGTGATCGGAGCAACCAATCAGCAGCCAGCTGGCCAACAACAGCAGCAGCAGCAGCAGCAGCAGCAATCGGACGAAAACATGATGTACGGATCCTTGTTCCTTCACCCCACGGCGATGTTCCAGCCGCAGCAGCAACAACACCCTGGCACCGCAACACCTAGCACGGCGACCACCACGGCCGGTGAGTGTCTCGCTGACCTCTTAGACTCGTAAGCGATAGTTCAACACGCGTCTCGTTCGAAATTCGCGCATGTTTTATTTTTTTGTCTCTCGCGCGGTACCGGGGATAAAAACACGTTGTACGCAGTGTGTGCACGTTAACGGAATCGTTTTTCTATTTTTTTTTTATAATTATTATTTTTGTTGATCGCCGACACCTTGTTGATTGTGTGTGAACGTCGGATGGACACTGTTCGGTATGTTGTGTTTCTTTTCATTTTTCCTTTTTTCTTTCTCTGTGACTGCCTAAATGAAAAAGTTCGTTCGCGGAGAATGCAGGAATCTCTTTTGTCTTTTAAAAATTTTTATCGCGTTATTCTCGTGGAAACCTGTGACAATGAATTTCGAACCTGCGCGCGAGTTACGTCGTTGTATGTTGTGCACGTGTTCATTTGTTCACACCGCGTGTGTAATACATACACCTGTACAATTTGGCCCGTGTGATACTCTAGGGGGCCGCGTGAAACCTTACGGAATTTATACAGAAGTTTCGAAGTATCTTTTTACATGTATAGTGCGAATATAATATATCCAGAGCTAGGCAATACTGAAAGTTCCTATCAGATGACTATTCTAGCGTAAAAAGAAGAATGCGAGAGGACGAAAGCGAGAAAGAAAGAGAACGGGAGAGTGTGTGTGTGTGTGTGTGTGGGAAAGTCTGTGAGTGAGTGAGTGAGAAAGAGAGCGAAAGAGATTAAAAAAAAAAAATAATGTATGCAAGTGAGTGTGCATCGAGCATTAGCTTTTAAAACAAAAACGATCATCGCAAACCGGAGAGATACAAATTATTACGAACTTTATTATTATAATTTTATAATGGATTCTTAATACTATCCATTTCGATTATTACTCGAAGCGTTTGATGCATTATAGTATAGCCAGAAAGAACGGAGAATACATTGCCTTTAATTCCTACATAGCGTAGCGAAGTATCCACATCCCACTCCTCGCTCATCCCCCTAACTCGGAACCTTTGTTTCTCCTTGTTTCGATTTTTACATTATTATCATCATCGTCATCATCATCGTCGTCATTATCCGCGAAGCCATTCCAAGACCGTGTCATCTTACGTCGAAAGCCTTCCTCTTAACCGTGCCCGAAGCATAATGCACGCTTGTAAATAATTCGCGAGGCGTTCCACTGTTATCCGAGGCCCGGATAGGGCCCCTTTGTCTCGAACGGTCCCAATTCTGGCCTCCGTGGACCCACGTAATCGCTACAGACACGACTATCCGGGAAACCACGGCACATTTGCACATACATTCGATCCTCCTGCCAACTCTCCCCATCTTTCCCCCCCCCCCCCCTCTTCCCCGCGTCACGTTTCTTCCCTCACTTTTGTCTATTATTCCTTCGCGTCGTCGCGACGTAAGAGAATCCTATTTTGCCATTACGACGACATCGATCTTAATCAGGGCTAGTACTAATTATTATTATTTTATGCGTTAGTTATTTATGAGTTCCCTTTTTTTGTGATAGTCACACTCTCGCCTGCCCACGCAATCGAAACGACTCGTTCCGAGTATCTCGATCTTGAATAGCCCCGACATACGTCCATTTCTTTCTCGCTTCTTCGTACACTTTTTATTGTTTTTCATTCAATTTATTTTATTCCCCGTGCGAGCTCGTATTCCGCAGCCGACGAGGGTGTGGCTCTGTTTCTCGCTTTTTTCTTCACCGACAAACACACACATACATACACACGAGGTACTACACGGACACAACGCGCGCGTTCACCGTTCATCCATAAGGACACGCGTGAACACGGAGGATATGGATACACGTGAGAGAAAAAAAGAGAGAGAGAGAGAGCGAGAGAAACACGTACACATGCACACGTACACGGTACAAGCCAACAATGTTATGTATGTCTTTTTTTTCTATCGTAAGATTAATCTTTGGTTTTTTTTCTTGTTTGAAGTTTTCAATCCGTCTACCCTGTTTCTCAGTCCTTCACCCCCGAACCACTCTGTTGATGCACGTTTTATTTTGTTATTTTGTTTTCGGGTAAGTGTTCGTCGTGACTATCGGACATCGTATTTTGAATGTAATAGCCACACCATTTATATGTCCGATACAGTTTTGCAGCAAAGGGGTATGAAATTATTGTAATAATCCACAGAAGTAGTTGATTTGCGTTTGAACAAGCTACAACGCTGAAGCAAGCATATTTCTCGATATTTTTGTCAATTTTATTCGTGACTCGAGTAAGTCGTGACCGTTGTAACGAATTACGATGTAATCCGTCCATTGATTTTTCAGGTAGAGATAATTAAATCGGGTTCATTTAATATTGCGAAATTTTAAGCAACGACATACAGGGTGTTCGGCTTACTGACATCAGAAACCTTTTGGAGGTGATTCTATATGTCATAATAAGACGACAATGAAGAATGACAAAATTATGTTGGAGGCTTCGTTTTCAAGTTATTAACAATCGAAAATTATTTGGGTCAGAAATGCATTACATTATTTTCTGCCGCTCGACCACCTCGTCTTCACTTGTCCTTAAGGTGTTATTCTTGCTAGCAGACACCCTTTTTTCTATTACTTTTCTGTGTATTGTTTGGGATTCGAGTAACGTTCCTCAGTTCGGTGGCAGTCGTCAACGCGACCACATCTAGTAGACGCGAAATAGCCCTCTCAAAAAAGAATCTGTGTTCGTTTTATTGTAATTCAATTTGTTATAATGAGTTTTAGTTTAGTTCAAGTTAGTTTATTTAGTGTTTATTCTCTGTGCGTTCTCAACTATTCGCGTGTGCTTTTTTTATAAAGTGTCGCATGAAGATAATCTAGGCTCGAGTGCAGTTGTTACGCACCACTTCTTTTATTTCTTTGCTTTGAGGTAAAAGTGTTTTTTTTTTAAGCGACGCTTACCGTATGCATGCAGATTCTGTGGTTTCCAACGTTTTTGATTCTAAATTACTTAAAATCGATGCCTCCAACACAACTCTGTCATTCTCGATTTTAGTTTTATTTTGACATGAATAAACTCATCCCTTAAAGTTTCTGACACCAGTAGTCGATTATTTTTTATAAGTTAAATCATTGTTCCTAACTTCCCTCGATTCGATTGAATTCTCTCACTGCAAACAAAGACGAGTTTATACGATCACTTAGGTTAATTATTCGCTGAGTTTAGCTCGAATTTAATCCTTAAGCGGCTACCTTTTTAAAGGAATGACGAAGCAATACAAAATTAGTTTGTTACGTAGCAACAACTTTAGTTTAAACTTGAAGAACTTTAGTTTGTTCCATTTAGGTGGATCCATTCCAACTAATACTGATACGTGTTAAATATAGAATAAAATTAGAAATGACAGAAAAGTATCGACCTGCTCGATACGTTGAATTATTATAATATCTGTGAATACCAATATTTGTCGTTGCTGCGTATGACGGGTAAACTTTCAATTCAGCAAAATCAATGATTTGGGTTGTAACGATATTCACGCCACATTTTACAATAATTGGATACCTAAGAAATCGGGACTTTTTAATTTTATTATTCTAGATCACGTACAATGGCTTCGAGATGTATAATCAAGACAAGATTTATAATATATTATACCTTTTGGTAACCAAGTATTTTATCAAAAAATTAAATTAACAAATCTTTGTTATGTTCAAAGATTTTTACCATTTCGAAGGTTATTAAAACACCCAACGTAGAGAAAATTCTACTTAACGCGGTTCAAATGCTGTCTTCATCCAGCACAAGTTACAATAATCAATATTGTTATTCTCAATTCCTATCTTTAGTGTACTTTTGATATTTCTGCATTCCGCATCAGCACATAACTAACAAATGTTTGGTTAAATATTATTTCCTTCCATAAAACTATTAAATCCTAGATAAATCACTCGAGGGATCTTGGCACATATGTGTACGTTCAATTTTTCTTTCATTCTAAAGCATGATCCGAAAAGATACAATGAACACTATTCTAAACAAATATTGACTAGGAAATTCCCCAACAAAAAAAGGGATCCTAATAATTGATTGTCAATAATATTTATAAAATTATTTTAAATAGACAGCTGGAAATTAAAAAAAAAAAATTGTATTTTCTGGTCCTAATAAATTTGTCCCTGAAGAGATTAACTGAATTCGAACTCAAGTACGAACGAAGTTTTTCAATTGTTACATGTCGAAAATCGGTTCTCGAGTTAATTAATCCAGCAGGCCCACCATGGAGTTTTCAATTATGGACGAAAAAACAATAGGTTTCGTCGCGCGAGAGGGTAGAAGCAACGTATACGGGCTATTGACAGCGATGACTTCGTAATTGTTACGTGACTTACAGCCGACTTTCTAAGGTTTTGTCGATCAGGCCGACCGGTAATTAGTCGCGGTACTTTTTCGAAGGCGTCCCCCTGTACAACAATAGAGGCGATCTATACGCGACGATGCGTGGGGAGGTGGATGATTGCGAGAACCATTGTACACACGGTCATGGTCGGCGTTGACGGGGCCGGTTCACTGCCACCGACACCGCCGCCGTCACGACGAAATTCCCTAAAGGACGCGATTGACGCGACCCCGAATGGAATGAGACGCATGGAAGGAAAACGAGAACAAAGGGTTTGGATATTCACTCGGAAAATTGATTCCTTAGTGAGGACGATGCGTCGGCGCGTTTGAACTCCCTCCCCGTTTCCGCGTCCTTTTGTACGAACATCGCGACAAAGGCTCGATATTCGTTGCATAATCTAATGATATTTCGTTTAGGCGTCGCATGAAAGTTTTACGCGTTTAATTCGGGAACGCGAGTGTATTCCTTAGTGATGGTGGAACGTTAAGTTTTTGCTGGAATTCTCTTTAGAATTGAACACAAAATATATTGAACGCTGTTAGGATCAGCGATTTTTGGGGAACACTTAATAAAACGCTTGGACTGTTGTAGAATAAAAACATTGAAATCTTTAAAATTCCGTACGAAATTTATTTATTATTTATTCGATTATAATGTGACGACAATAGGTAATAAAAGGCGATAACGATAAATCGTTGTACATATAGTTAGCACTTTCGTATGTAACAGGGGTAACGATAGATCGTTACCTTGAGCCTGAAAGGGTTAATTAAAGGATAATAGTATGGATACTTACTAATAAACTATTCGTCTGCTGGGGTCCATTTAAACTATGCTATCTCATCGTCTAAACTCCGTTCCACGTAAGAATAACCTCGTTTCGCGCATGGGACGGGATCTAAGACCGTTCATTGGTAGAAGATCGGCAGAGATAGTAAGCTACAAGCAATTGCATGCGTATGAATTCGTCGGTACTAGTGGGGGCTGCGCAGATCAGTCAAAAACTCGTCCGAGCGTGAGGTTATTCTTACATGGAACGGAGTTTAGTTTGTTTAAAAATTCCTGGTTAGCTAGTACACGTTGAAATAGAACAAAAATATTAGGGGTGGAGTTACTTGTCGTCAGACAGAACTTACAAGTCGTATTTCAAGGCTTCTTTTTATACAATTGAGGAATTAATATTATTATCAACTGTAATAATGCCGTGATAAAGGAGAAAATAAACGACGATCGGCAGTACGTATACGATTGGCAATCGTCAAGCATAGTCGACAATCGTACCAAATGACGAATTAAAAGGTATATTGCTAATCAATATAAGTAACCCCCGTATAACACGGTGATTATTAATCATCGATTACGTTCTTAAAAATTGCCGTATTATACGAAACTAGGAACTAATTCATATAGGTACATATAAACACAAAAAATAAGGTTAGGTTCGAAAAACTAACCAAGATACACAATTATTTAAACATGTTATAGGAACATCGTGTTTTACGGGGGTTGCCTATAATCAATTCAAAATATAAACTCGTAAGTAATATATTCCGTAACAGATCATAATACGATCCCTCTGATCTTCGAGAGTACTTCGAACGGCAAGAGTATTCATCGCGAAATAAGCATATGAATGTACGTACAAAGACCTGAAAAGCGAGTGGATCTTAAAGCAACAATATCACGACGGCACCACAGAACTCGCTTCCAACTGGAATAGTAAATCTTCTTGTATTTGGATCACCAAAAGAAAGAGAAGGTTCAAGGTAATCCACGGTCACGTGTCGAGCAAAGCAATCCCATGTGCCTTTTGCGTCTAATCGTTCATGGGAAACGTGTTTCCACTCTCTCGCCGAGGGGCTGTTCGTCGGCGACAGCCCCGTGAAAAATAAGAAAAGAAACGCGAAGAGAAAATGCGTAAAAATTCACGACGTCGAACCCCTTTTTTTTTCGGTGCCTTCCTTCCGGCTCGTGACGGGCCACGTGTCGGTACCAATGACACAGACCCAGCGTATGCATTTATTTCGAAAACCTTATGTTAATGCGAAGAGGCGGACAGGGTCGCGCGGCCGCGACACGAAAATACCACCGGTGCGTTCTGTACCGACGGGGGAACGATTATATGCGCGATTCGTGAAATTATGCAAAACACACAGCGTGCCGCACAAAGAACGCGCGGCTGTTGACTCGCGTGCGCGGAGGGTGTGTAAAACGACTCGCACGGCAGGCACGTGGCCCGGTCGACGAGGGAATGCAAATGATAACTGGCTCTCGAGGGTTGAACGGTCTTTTTCGCCCGGGTCTACGACGCGCGTCGACCCCGCAACGAAAACTGAGAGAATCGAGAGAGTTACTTGGCCGGGGGGAAACGAGGAGAGGTATCGCGAGCGAATATCGCTTACGACCCAATTAACTCACCGTACAATGAACGAAACGTTTCGAGGGCCGTTTCGTCCGGATGGAACGAACGTAGTCTGACTAATTACCCCGGCGTGTTTCGAATCGCCGTGACTATATCTAGCCCCTTTAGCCGAGCGGCCGTGAGCCGTTCTAACGGTTTCGATATGATTTTTTTCGTTGCTCGTAATTCATTTATTTAATATTAAAAACAACGACGACGGTGTATTAGTAATAATAGTAATTTAATAATGATAACTTGTCCACGGGTCTACACCCTTTGGTTGATAAAATACATAGATCAATTTTGATACGTAATTGTTGTCTGAAAAGAGTTTGGAAAGTTGAAAAAAGTCGATGGTAGTTCTAACAGTATTAGCGGATTTATAAATCCGATTAATATAGTTTTGTAGTTCGAACGTAGGACTATGATGTTTTATATGGAACAGATCGTTATGTCTAAAGCTGCGTCTACACTATATAACATAACATGTTATATTGCAAAGTTATAAAACTTGCTAGAAAAACAGAAAGAAAAATGTTATATAACGTGATGTTACATAACATTTTTCGTGTTATGTAGCAAGTTATATGTTATCCATCTATCTGTGACGCCATTATTAATAATGAGACACGAAATGTTATACAAACTTGTTACAGACTCGTCTGAACGGTATAGTCTTGTAACAAGTTATAAAAACATATTGTATAGCAAGGTTATACAACAATTAGTTGTATAACACTGTTTTCCTATATGTATAGTGTAGACGCGGCTTAAGAGATCATGTTTAGAGAATTATTTTGTGTCAATATAACAATTGCAAATTTATCTTCCTAGTCACTCAATATTCTTTTAACCGATACCAAATATCGTCTAGGTTTCTTGAATGAAAACATACAATGATGTTCTGTTACTGCAATTCGTTACCTATGAAACGACGCTTACAATTAGTGGACACAGCGTGTTAGTCGACTGTAGATTTGTACTGTATTCTGTTAATTACGGATTTACGTTTACAATGCCTCTTAAAATCTGATATGTTAGGTATTCAGGAAGGTTCTTTGAACTCCACTATACCACCTACCTCTGTGTCTTTGTAAACTACAGGAGTCATAGTTCATAGTTGTACAAAATGATGGGTTAACAAAATTCGTACTGTTAATCTCATACTAATAAACGATAATTTAGATAAATAGGACTCGAAAACATTCTCCTACACTTAAACAGTATACCTAGTTGTATACAGGTAGGTAGTAATCTTCTTACACATAACTCGGTAGAGTTATTTAGAATTTAGTATTACACCTAATGCTGGTAATTCCAGTGTTAATAAATTACCTTCCCTATTTTCTGTTGGTATCATCAATGTCGTATCGATGTGGAAGGAACGCAACAAAACGAAAGCCAACGCACAAATGTTCAACACTGTATATGTCTTATATGCGCCGCGATTTTGATCGTTAGCAAACCGACTCGACGGTCAACAATTTTTTATTTTACTGTGAATTCTCTCATTGGATTACGTTTGAGCGATATAGACAGGTGCCTAACTTCACGTGATTTAACCGTACCGTGACTGCTAGCGTGAACGAAACGTCAAATTCCAGATTGTTACTTATCGTGATCTGACCCTACCGTTGACCGCTAGTGTGAATCTGGCTTTAGTCTGTCGGTGTGGACAAAACAAACCCCGTTCGTCTGTTTCGCACAAGAAATACCGTGTTTACATTGAAACGTCCCACGCGATCTGGAATCACAGTAACGTTCGGGCACGGTCGTAGAATCGACAGTCCGAACGAGTTCACCTGGTAGGATCACGAGTGGAAGGGCCTTGGGGACGCCACCAGGTAGAAATTAGCATGCCGCGAGGCGCTCGACCCTTCCTTTTTTCCTCTTCCACCGCCGTCGGGAACCCTCGCGGTCTTCGTTTATTCGCCTTTAATCCCTTTGGATCCAACGCTAGGACCGCACCGGCTGGACTCTGAGGTGGTGGCAGAGCGGAGGAGTATCCTCTCGATTCCGTTCGTCTCTCCCACTTTCTGCGTCCTTTTCCTCCCCCACCCCTCGCCCCCCTCTACTTCCCCGGTTACCGTCCGCGTTCCATGTCCTTCTTCTTTCTTCTGCTGTGTCCCGGGCCATATGTTACCCGATCCACGGCGGAGCTATTAATTATATCGATCTATATAGGCTGTGTAGTTAGACGTAGCAGCGAAAAGCAGTACCAGGCCCCGCAACGCTTTATGGGGCACTTCTTCCCCTCTTCGATCGTTTCTCTTCCCCTTTCCCCCCGTCTCACCCTCCCCGTAAACCGCCCCGACAACGGGGTGAGAACCTAAAAAAAATGCCGAAGCCTCGCCGCATTGCACAGAAATACATAAAACTCGGCCAGAGGCATAAATCATTAGGGCTTGCCGCGGAGGAACTATTATGTGACTCATGCACGGGGTACAGAGAGATCGGACCCGGGGATCCGTGGAGAGGAGAGCTGGAAAAAAATGTTGCTGCTGCCAGGGGGCGAGAGTTTCACCCCAAGGGCTGCAGTAGCCGGTGTCGATACCTTTTTTGGATAAAAATACGAAGACCGCACGTCGTCCCTGGGCTTTTGGGTTTATTTCTTAATTGGCCCCCACGGATTATCGATCTGGCTCGGGCTCTATTGAAATGCGAATCGTGCTCGTGGGAGAGGACGAGTGCGAGGTTTCGACGGGACACGTGTGTATACGTGTGAGAAGATCGTTCGGTGAGTCTCTAATTTTCGGTACTTTTGATTAGCCGCTACTGATTCAAGTGATTTTGTTTGTTTTAGAGTTGTACAGTATTTGTTACAGAAATTTCTTTGTTACGAGACATTGGAATTGAAATTTGCACGAATATTTATTCAATGTAATTTGTAAGTCTATACGCTGATAGTTCTTTTTTCCTGAAATAATAGTAAACTTTTGTTCATATTGGAGACGTTTCAGACAGTAGTCTAACATGTATCTAATGTAAACCTCGATTCTATATCATTATAATAATATCATTGTGAATAACTTTCAATTCGCGATTGAACTTCCAATTCGCTATTAATTTAATTCCATTTAATATCAATTCACTTTTCGGTAACATAGTATGTTTCTCAGTATTTTTTACATTAGTTTTTTTAATCGTCTAGCTATGCAAAATGAGAAATGTATTTTCTATGTATTATATTGTGAATTGAAAGTCAAAAAAGAGCAATTATTACCATATGTAACGCTAGGCAACATATTTCATTTGGAATACCGGAAAAAATGGGGAATCCAGATTGATTAGCCTATAATCACTTTCCAAATTGTTCAGTTCCTGTATCTTTGAAGCTTCAGTAACATAGAATTAGACTTATTTAAAATATCTTACAAGCACAAAATTGCTTGCACACAGGTCCAGTTGTAGTTTTTAATGTCACACAATCTTCTAAAAGGTGACTTACAAAGAGTAAAGAAAACCATTTTATAAATTACGTATCAACGAAATCATTCGTTTTTTAATATAATGTCATCACGATAAGTCCAAAAACTCTTCCGAAACAAGACTTTTCAACATTACCTTGATCCCTTTTCATCAAAGAATAATTAACAAAGAAGAAGCAGACGTTCCTGTCAAAGGAACAGCAACACGTTCGCTGAACGAAACAGCAGCCACTATGTTATATCAAGCCACACAAAGATCGCTGTAAAAGGAGAGTAGAACAAAATATGGACTACAGTTAAAAGAACCAAAATTCATAACATAGTAACGGATTTTTACCAACCATTACCGTACAGAAATATGAATAATTAAGAAAAAACAAATATAGGCTGACCAGTCACTCTAAAATTACACACGAATACTTAATAAAAAGAAGCAGAGTTACCTTACTCCAATTATTGCTGTAAACACATCGCTCATTTCTTGCAATAACGATATAACTAAAAAATCAAACTTTTGGGAAAATGAGTTTGAATGTGTTGATTGCTATAATCTGGTACGAGCATCGTATTAAAGTGAATGTCCTGATGTGGTAAGTTTTAGAAGCTCACTTACAGGATTTAACCGATAAAAGGTACAGACAACAACCGTTTTTTCACTACTAACAGTACTAACAGCTAAAAGACTGCAATTTTGAGTTATGTTATTGTTGCAGCAACTGAGTGATATATCAACCAACCATTTTCTGTCCGAGTGCAGAAGATTCGAATCACAAAGACGAATCACAAAGACTACAAGTCCACTTAACACTAAAATTACTAAACAAATCAAAATGACTTCTCAGTACACTCTCATAACGATGACCAAAATGTTAAAAATACATTTTCTCGGATCTTCTGCAACATTAATTACGATATGAAAGTAAAGAAATTAGTCGATTCATAAATTTGTAAATTTTCAAAAGTTTTTCATGTTTATCGACCGATTGAAATAGATACACATTTATCGTCCCTAGTTCTAGTGTTAGGAAACACAATCAATTATGAATAACCGATTTTCCCAAACCATCACCTATTCTAAAATCTAATTATTTCCAAACATCGTGATACAGACTGAATTCATAATTAGTCACTAATGACCTGATGTACAATAGTAGTCGGGGCGACGTAAAAAGGACGAAAGAAAAGATTTTTCGGTAAGCTGAATTCGATTGCCGCGCGGCAAAGTGATCCCAGGGTGCTCACTTTCGCCGTCGTGACGGGAAATTCCTGGAAGTTCTTTTGGTCCTCAGGTTTCAGGTAGACTTCGCGTCGGACGAGGTGCTGAGAGGAGCTGGCGTGAAACGAGTCACGAGACCGATTCGTGAATAACCTAGTAAAACTAGCGAGCTATAGAGGTCGGGGGATCTCCCCGCTTACCCTCCCCTCCCTCTACTGTTGGTAGTTTTTCGAAGGCGCTACTGGAATCCGGCAAAAAACTCGCCGGTCGGCTACCGGTCACTCTAATGCTTACCTATAACGCGCCACGTGTATTTTCGAACGGCTCGCCGTTTCGAATGATGTTTCTTCAATAGCATCATCATTAATGTCAGGTTTCGAAGGAATGCAGCAGTGCTTCAGACGAAAGAGGAGCACCTTTTCAAATACTTGTGCGTGGTATCGTTCATAGAATAAGTTCAAATGGCCTGCATTTTCAGATATCCCTAAAATAATAATTCAAATGTACTCGCTCAGATACGCAAATAATTTCTTAGCGATCTGTGTCGTGAATTATAAGAGAATCAATATCTGCAAAAATCTGCTTTTCTTCGACATACCGACTAACTTAAATTCTACGATAGTAGAATATATGAGAAGAATTTGAACAAATTTAGCTATGAAATCGATGAAAAATCAGTTACACAATGCGATACATATTTGAGCATTGATAAGCCATTATAGAGGAATCACAGGTATTAAAAAATACTTTTAGTTACAACTCACAACTGTACATTGCTAAATACCGATGACGAATGTTCAGTACGCGTAGCCGAGGTTGAGGGCGTACGGTGATATACCTGTGTCCCATGTTTTTGCTGATTCATTATTTGAAATGCTTTTTATGATTTCCACACCCCTACAGTCTTTATAATCCTAGCAAATGGCCAAAAGTAATATTCGAAGTCGTTGCTTTTTTTAGTCTTTTAGGTCGTTGCCTCATTTGCCTTTGTTTAGGACTTGTTTCCGCGTTAGAGATCATAGTCTAGATCACAATGTGGCGGGAACCGAGGACGACAACAACGACTACAACGACGACGACAACGACGACACTTCGTCCATGGCGTCGTCGCGCTTTCGGTGACCTCGACGCCGTGAAAACGATGGCCCCAGGACGGTCGACGGTTGTCCAAGTAGCGCGATCAGAGATTGCTCGGACACGGTGAAACTCGTTAGAAAAATTGGTTCCAGACGACGACAGGCAAAATGCCAGTAATTTTCGTTCCACGAATCACGCTTTATCTCACTTTTCCTTCATCAATGTAATTATTTCGCGCGGGGGGCGGGGGGAATGTAGGAGTGTGGCGGGTTCTCGCATTCGCCACGGGCAAACTAGTTTTCTTTCTCCTTTCGCGAGATTTATAAATGAACCGTTTCGCTGATTCGCCGTCTATTATGTTCGCCAGGGGAAAGTACGAAGGGGAAACGGGCCCGGAGAAATGTCAGGATTTTTATTTGTAGGCGTTTATGGGTAGACAATCTTGCTGGTGTCGTTAGTTTCTTTTTTGCGCGTACTTAATGCACGGGTGAAATTCATTTGTAGGATCGGGAGTATAGAAGTGCGTTTGTATAGGAAATGGGTATGGATTACTAATTGTTCAAGTTTAACGATAACATTAAACACTTATTTTTCACTTATTTCAGCGATGTTTTCGGATCGTTAAGAATGAGTTTCTATCTTTGTTTAGAATTGTGAAATCTCTTTTATAGAACATTAACATTATATATGAATGACTTGTATATAATAAAATATATATTATCTTTTTCTATAAGATGAACAAATTACTTGAAACGTTTATAATATTCTGTGTTAAAGATGCCGACGTTATTGGTAAAAGAAAAAGATAGCCTCACCCTTTATTTTGAATAATTATATATCGTTGCAAAAAGAAGAAATTGAAAAGATTATTTAGAGATGTCAGTTGTAGATGTTGGATATTAATGGCAGAGTTTCGTATACATATTTTTATTTCTCCGAAATATATAATAGGTACTCTCCTTATTTACTCCCCAAAAATTATTTCAGAATTTCATTATTTTTTCAATGTTCAAGTTCATTTCAAGGTCATAGGTTAGACATATTTGAATGCACCACAATACGTGCTATATGATACAATAAAGAAAATGCTATCTGCTAAAAAAATACCAGCGACCTAAAAGAAATTTAAAAAAAAAATGTTACGTTCAGTCGCAGTTATAGTCGTAATTCATGAACAAATGTATCAATTAACCAACAAATTCACGTACATTAATCTGCTAAGTATTGTTGAAAAATATCATGTCAAAACGGAACTAAAATTTTTTTTCTGAACGTAGCCAATTTTTGCTCGTTAATAAATGATAGGTTTACTTGTAAAAAGAGTGGTTAAACGATGTGTTGATGTCCAAAAACTTACTACGCCATGAAAATTATTATTTTATAGACTTTCCTCCTCGTTTAATTAAAAGATTGATTCGCTTTGGAGCAGAGCTAGCGACGTTCATAAGTTGTCGATCCGTAATACGATTCCAAGCGTCCTTCATTGCCGTTTTGAGTTCATTTACACTGTTGAATTCACGCCCATCTTCGTAAACATCATGTACCAGTTGTCCCCATAAATTTTCTATTTGGTTAAGGTCAGAAGACCTTGCTGGTGACATTAATGCTTCTATACTTTTTTCATTTAACCACTGTTTGCATATGTCACGATCGAAGATGCGGGAATTATCCAGATCGTGCAGTAACGTGAAAATAGCTTCACATGCCAACACGCGCCTTTATTCGAATGATTTTAGAGAATTCCAGAAAATGTCTTACACGTATGTAGGATTTGGGATTGGCGGTATAGTCGGAAGTAACTAGTGTTTAATTTAATAAAAACGTTTAATAGTAAATATAAAATATGGAAGAATACAAGATGCTACGCGTGGCGTGGCTGGCCGATGATTACTGTCCTGCCTCGTTCGCTCGCTTAAATCGTTCCCAAACGTTTGTCTGTCGGATAGCGACAAACAAGTTGGCTCTCTTTCGGCTACTACGAAGTATTGCGTATCACACGCTCGTTCCCGAACGCTCGCGTCCACGCTCTAACGCTCGCCTACGGTCGATGCCCGATCTTACAGATATATGATACTCCCTTTCTGAAACCATTCAAACTGTGTTCGAAACATTCCTCGTATCATTAAAAATAAAGTGGGTATTTACAACTTGTATACTTAGAAGTTAAAAGAAGAAATAGTAAATTTAACGAATTTTCTGTAAATACAGAGAATTTGTTTAATGGTAATGAATTCACAATGAATCGAACATAACGTGTACATTCGAAACTTTTGGACGACAGTGTACGTTTTATTTTCGACCCCATTCTCCGAACGATAGCCGGCTACGCCATTGAAATATAATCTCCTTCCGCGAAATTAATAAAAATTGCGACAATAATTCATCACTGTACCAACGCGACTGGGGTGCACCGCAAAAATTTCACCGCAATTGTGCGTGGATGATGCCAAGGCGACCGAATTGTTACGGGCGGAGAACGATGGTACCATAAACTCCGCGAAGGCAACACGGCGAGACGAGTTATGGCAATGATGCCAGGAGTTCCACGCATGACTCGGCACGATGCAAGTACCGATGGACCTTGGGGCAATAAAAAAAGAGTAAAGTCGCTCGGTATCTTGATGTGGACCGAGCAGTCAGCAATACAAAAGAATCGAACGGTAATTATTAAAATTCGAGTTTGTCATGGTTTCGTACAAGATCTTCCGCAGCTAACTTCATGAAGAAACTTTGACTTGATGCGTATTCAATACATTTCAATTAAACGAGTTACGCACAGGGTGTTCAGAAAGTCACGATGCGTTTACTTGTTAAATCAATTTTTCCTAACCCAGACTCGTTTACATAATAATACAATCAGATTATAAATGATTTTTTTAGCTTCCCTCCAACGTTCCCTCTCTAAAACTATCGACCAGTATCAGATCTATGAATCTGTGAGTTTTATTGAAATACTAGATGTTTTACGGTATCCTACCACAGCATTTACTTTTGACATTTGGCTCTGAACTATAAAGTGTACACGCGGTATTTTCTATCAAGTGTACACAATGGCTAAGTTCACTTTTATATTTTTAAAGTTTTTGTGTTTATTACAATGGTTAGTTATATAGGAAAATCCTTATTTTCTTGGATCATTGGATTTAAAGAAACTTTATGAGTTTGCAAAGTCAATCGAGGTCTTTCTTAAGTATCTATAGAATTTGATATTACGGATGGAGTAAAATTCGTTTTTAAGAAAACTAAGTCATTTTCGCGGTAAATAGTTTAAGTTATTTTAGGTGGCATAATATATACCTATTGTATATTCAAGTAAAACTAAATGTATTAATTATATATAGGTACAAGTAAATATTAATTGAAAAATAGGCGGCGATATCGAGGAAAACAGGGTTGTTTTGGTTTCACGTTAATTCAAAGTTTAAGGCATAGTAAATCCGCACATATAAATTGTACCTTTATTCATGTTTATTATATACAATGTATGTATGATTCACAGAATTAAGAGTAAACTAATTCGGAACAGAATAAAACGTGCAATTTCTGCTAGTGTATACATACCAATAGTCCCGTATAATATACCGTTATTAATCCATCATTATTTCACATTATTCATAATATTTATAGATTAGGCATGCTACACCGTCGTATTACGTTGTAACGGGTAACAGAAAAGTGGTACGGGCACAATGCATACAAAAGGTATCTGCATTTAAATCTACCTGTCAGAGCAATCAAAGATCACTTGTGTCGAACTCTGTCATTTGTATACAAGATACGGCATCGCCCGCACGTGGCATAAATCGTCCTTCGAATAGGTAGTTAATAGACGTACAGAATACGTAGTTAAATCACGCGATTTTCGATACAAAAGAGAACCAGATGTGTTTGCTTTTCAAAATTTACTACAAAACTGTATAAATGGAAATTAAAAAATATTAACTAATCGAGTAACTACCGTTAAATAAATAGCAACACCGAATATAAAATATTTCCTGCCAGAAATTTAAAATCATTTTTAGTATTAGACTAATATACAAATTAATTGCGATAGGTGAATAAATCTAGTTTAAAAATTATAACCTTTCGAAGAATTAAAAGCTAAAATTTGGAATCTTTTGTCTTCAGTAGAAGTCTTACGCATTGTTCAGAAACAAAACTATAAACAATTCACGTTATGTGCTCATCGTTTATAAATAAATCTTGATACTAGATGAACAAACTACCGTGATCGTTACAGTTACTTTACCTGCATTACTAATGAGACCTCTACAGGAGGGTCCAGTACACGTTACACATTTTACGGGAACTTTATGTATCACGCAACAGCAGAAACATGTAACAACTGCCCCTTTCAATAATTAAGTAAAACTCCAATTTTCCTTGCTACTTTTCTATTGTAGCTCGAAATCGCTGCTCCTGCTACAATGTTGCTGTACAAATACTTTTTCCGCTCACACTCTATAATCACGAAAAAGACACAGTAAAAACTATTTGAAAGTATTTGAAAAAAAGGTTACCGATTTACATCACTATATAAGTCTCCTAATTGTTACGTGTTTCTGCTTTTTATTTTTTTTCCATTTCATATTCAATACTATTAATGATTCTCATTTCAAAGTACACATACATTTCTTTACCGATAATCGCTACTTCGTATAATTAAACCGAAACCATAATTTCGAAAAATGTCATTTTGTAGGTCTAGACGTTTTTTTACCAAAGTGCCCCGAAACTAATTATTTAATTGTTGGACAATAATAATGGGTTAATTGTTAGACAGTGTAAGGGGCAAGTTGGTACAATGTTACATTTTAAAAGAGTAGTTCATTATGGCAAATATAATTATATTTTCTTGAAAAAAAAGTAATTTGATTATTGTAAAAATCAAGTACACTAAATAAATCGTATGTAAAAACCTGCCCGTCATTTTGCATATATGTACTTCTTAACAAATCTATGCAGAATCACAAAATTTACGCGATGATTTTGAGGTAACTGTCTTATTGATACTTTGTTATCGATAATATCTTTAGCTCTTGCCTCAAAATGCTGCTAAAAGTGTGGTACTCCTAGACGTCTTCTTTATAACGATCCGTACCACTTTCTTGCAAAATATTACTAATTAAACTGATTAGTAACAGTATTCTGTAATTAATTAATTAAATTAATTAATAAATACAATGTAACAACATGCCTGTTCCGTTGTTAAACAACTAGCCCCGGTTGACGCCGTTGTGTATAAAATGTTACGAATGCATACCAGTTTGGGCTATTCTTATATAATTGTCATGAATCTTTGGCCAAAGGAACAACAATACAAACGTGGTAATATTAACGTGCATATCTCTATCTGACTGTTCAATGGAAAAAATTGAAGTAGAAAGACAGCAATTGCTATTTGTACCCAAAAACATAAAAATTGTATAACCACTAAAGCATATAAATTGTATACCATGTGCAATTGTGTTAGGCTGAAACACACCATCCGCTTAATTTTCAAAGTGCTGCCACAAGCTGGAATATTTTAAACCGCATTGTAACAACTAGCCCCTGTAACATCTAGCCCCGGTCATCCGTACTTCTGGTTGGCAATGTATCCTCAAGAAAATTAAGCTCAGCTGAACCGTACGACGCTCCCGATTTTTCACGATCCAGGATAAACGTGGTTCAAAGAGCAAGAGTGTAGGGTATACCCTCGCTAATACCGCGGTAAAGAGGTACACGTAGTCCGGATGCATGGGTGGCGGGTTCGGTGTCTTCGGAGCAGGGTCCTACGGCGACCGCAGATCGCAAACCATCCGCGGAGGCTACCCGCGACCGAAGACGCCGGCTGACGGTGGTTGATGTTGTTGCCTGAATTATACTCTGATTATACTCCGAGTGCGCGGCGGCTATGATTAAACATTAAACAACGCCATTACGCCGAGTAAGAGGGGAAACCGAGAAAGGCAAGGCACGAGAGAGGTGGTGCGCTCCGGTCGGAGGGAGAGGATGAAGAGGATGAGGAGGATCTATGGGCAGACGGAGAAGAGGATACGCCTGGGAGGGTTCTCCCGTCGTCGTCAGGTGACCGCGGCCGCTCGTGTCCTCCTACGAGTTCAGGATTAGCTTGTAATTCCGTTAATTAGCTATTCGCCTGCGAGAGGAGCCTATTTGCTTTACTGCATTCCGCGCCACCATTCAGGATGAAACGGGCTCGACAAGAGAAAAGGGGAACGGAGAGGGATGGAAAGAGCCGGGTGAGCCGGGTATGGTCCTCGCGATTGGCAAGAAGGCTGTGTTGATCCTAACGAGCCGGATCGGGCCGAAACAACGATAGAACGAAACGTCGTGTAACAGCGACAATCGCAAGACGAAACTTTTATCGTTCGCATCACGTGAATAAATTGAACGCAGATGATAAATGGCGCGATTAGACGCCACGAATCTGATCACAATGTCCGGATGCATTCTTCCTCAAGAGGAGGTACGTTCGCGTTGCTTGCTATAAGTATGTGATGTTTATAGAGGTGGTGGTTTAAATATGGGCTAGCACTTTTATTTCAGGACATATTGCCAAACCCGTTGAAGAGTTTTTAAATGTAATGCTTTAATGAATCTAAAATAGGCTAGCTTCATAATATAGAATTAATATTAGATTCTTTTTTCTTTGAGTGGTAGTTTCACACTGTTCCCACTAGAATCTAGCATCAACCTACCATACTTCAACTAGCTCATATTTAAACCCTAGCCTGTATTTGGATCACCTGCGCAACTTAATATGGATAGACGTGGAAACTTCAGCGAAATCCAGATTCTTCATTGATCTGTGAGAAAAGTATATTTTTTCTGCACAATTATTTGTCATATCAGCTGTAGGTATTAAAGTAATGACCGTCTTTTCGTCGAAAACGTCTGTTAATGTCGAACATAATCGTTCCTATAATACTGTTGCATTTTTCTGACAAAAGTTGAATTTCCCGTCGATGAAACAAAGTAAAACCACGATATCGTATTCAAGGCGACGGCCATTATTGCTGCATACATCTAATAGAAAGGAAATTAATTACAATAACGATAACCATGCTGGACAATCTATGTTTTGTCAAAGTGTCAAAAGTTGGAGGTTAGGAACCGCTAAACACATCAATCGTTGAAATGCTTTACCACCATAACCCAAAAAATATGAATTTCTAGTCTTATGTGCAGGAAGACTACATACATACAGGCTTCTGCATGCTGCAAAAGAGGCACAACTCTACTTTCCATCTTTCTTCAGTAGAGGGCAGTTGATAAACATTTATTTCAGATGTTAATGTTGTGCTAAACCTTTGACGAGCTCTCCTGTAAAATTACACATGTTTGACTTATGGCTAGACTACGGTTTTTTACTATGTTTACGCGTTTATAGCGTCTCCTGGCTTACAAAACGTAGGAAAATAAAGATTCTAGTAAACTGAGTAGTACAATAATGTCTCGGCGACTGCTCAGTTTCGCTTCGGAGCATTCATGGCAAGGAAAAAAGTTTTTCAGTCCCTTATAAATTTGTTTTTTACCCGAAGCCAAACTCTTGCTTAGCTTCTGCTTACTCTGTTTCGATTGATTCCAGAGATAGACCTCTAGTGGTGGGAATAACAGCGTTGCTTGTGTCGCATTTATCGAGGAATCGCTTTATTTATGTGTTACTATTAATACATTGAAATCCCCAGTATTGGAAAGAAAATTCCGTGCAATTTCGTTTCTTATATATGAACGCCCGACATTGTAATTTTGCATAAACATCCACAGTCCATTTATGACAGTATTCTAATCGGGGTGCGATACGTTTCTCCAAAAGCAACAGTCGACAGAACAATCACTTTCCACAAATTTAATACACCACTGAATCATTCTTATTATTGTATACATCTCATGTTCGTGATTTCGTAGGTCCCTATTCATTGAGAAAGTCTCCGCTATGATTGTCCGTTCGCTAACAGGAAAATAAATGAGAAATCTTCAGCATCGCACCATCTTCATCATGGTGCTTCTCGTTACGTCAGTGTTCACGGGAAACGGTTCTAGCGTCATGTATTCGTCGCCGTGATATTATGGCAGCATGCTCGAATTCGTGCCCGGTTAACTGAAACCAAACCGGGCCGAAAACTCATTTCCTTTCCGCGGCATGGCCACAGACGTTCCTCTCGTCTGTGGACCGCGAGCCGGAAGCGATTCGCCGGTTTAAATAATTTTCCCGGGATCATGTCGCGATTCTTCGAGAGCGTGAAACGTGACCGCCGTCAAACTGTTCATCATGGGCTCTTGCGTCCGACTTCGGTCGAGCGGCGTAATCCACTTTAATGCACTCCTCGGCCCTGATATTTCTATCTCGTGCCCGGGACGGGCGTCGTGGAAACGCGATTTTCGAGTTGCGACGCGATGGATGAAACGGCCGAGCGACCGCGGTGTGTGTTCGGGGTACGTGATACTGACACGTACAGTGGACTCTAACTATATTGCCATGTTCGGGGCTGTAGGGGAGTAAAATGGCAATGAGTTCCGAGCCCCCTCCATGCTAAGTTCTATCGGCATAGCCTCGGCCCCAACGCCTGCGCAAAAGTTGGGTTGTGCTGGTGCGCCGGCGTACTCAACGTGGTGGGGGAGAGCGAATCTGTGTGATCGAAAGAACGTGTAAAGGGGAAGTGCCTCGCGTGGCAATATGTTTAGTGGCAATATAGAGACTCCTCTTGATTATCGTCTGGCTTGTTCTACGCGATTATTGTCCAGGCGTTATCCCCACCACTGGGGGGAGTTGGAGGGGGCCTGGAACCTGTCAAGTGCATATATTGTTGCCCCCCCTCCGGTTTTGTTGCGCAGGCTTGGGCTTCGGACAAAAAACGAATTTACGAGAGTTTGAAGCATTTCTCCCTATAAGATTATTGTCCCGGCGCGGACCTAAGTTAGGGACTATAATCGAGAGGAGTCTGTAGTTAGAGTCCACTGTAGTTGAACGTCGTCGCCCGTGGCTGTATACGCCGTGAAATACAGTCAGTCACAGGCCGACTAAAGTCGCGTGACCGTTGCAACGAAAATTATAAAATAATCTAGCTTGTGCTGGTCGAAATCATTAGTGGCGAATAGAGTCGCGAATCGAAGAAAAATTTAACTGGGACAGACGATTGGTTGGTGCAAATGTTGTTTGTGATTTGACACCCCCCATTATCTACGGAATCCCCAATTTATTGGTAGTAACAATGCATATCCTGTGAATAAATATAGCGCGAATACACGATAGAAATGACCCATTTATCTTAAGATACACGTCCAATTGAAATCAAGTACAGAACTTGCTTTTTGCAGAGCTACAGGAGGTTATGGTTTCCTAGTTTTCTAATTAATAGAATGTTGTGTAACCCCTATTCAGAGTCAATTTAACCCGAAATAGAAAGTTTGTTTTCATACATTTTTTTGCAGTAAATATGTAGGCATAGACAAATTCTACATGAATAATTCATGCGTGATACTATCTAGGTAGAAAATAATACATTTCAGTCCTTGAATAATAATTTTACTTCGACGTTGCCTATTACCTATGGACTAATTACTTAAACAGTATACAAGAGTTAAGCAATTCATTTTGGTGGTTCTTATTGATCTTTAAACACCTATTTCAGTTTAAATTCTTGTTTCGTATAGGTCTCGAATGTAATATTGAAGTTTATTTTCAAGATGTATTTTACACATAGTATTAGCATTCTTACTTAACTTATTATATTTCGAAATTCGAAGTTTCATATGTGTAAATTAGAATTCCATGTTTCGGTAATATTCGAGACACTAGAAACTTTCAAAGAATAGAAGAATATACGGTCTTAGAATATTTACGAAATCAATAATATTTTTCTCAAAAATAGTATAAAATAGTATACATATTGAACAGAAAATAATACTTCGTCTGAAGTTTTTCTATCAAGAGACATAGAATGCTGTGTAAATATACCAAAATTTTGTATAAAAAAATACTTAAATCGTCATCGTTCAATTATTTAAACATCCTGGAACTTAACAGTTTGTATATCTACTCTAACCCAAAAGTTCTCCGAGAAGAACTCTGTAATACTTTCTTTCAATAAATAATCTCGTATTGTCTATGCTTCTACAAACATTCCACCAATTTATTGTACATTCCGCGGCGTGCTTCGAAATGCATAATGAATAAGCCTCACAGTATTTCATGTTACGCGACTGATCTGAATTTAAAGTACAGCAAGACCCTGGGTCGAGGTAGTTAGAAGGAAATCGAAATCAGACACAAATTAGCTGATTATAGAAAATCACTGGACCCAAATACGAACGACCATTTCTTTCCATGGTTCCGTTTTGACCGGCGAACTAAGCACGATTCTTTCTCCGGCAATTTCGAGAGCAGGCTTTCCTTGCCTGTCGTTTCCTTTTTCTCGGCGCAACGGAGAGCGTAACGATCCACCGTCGCCGTTGTCCTAACTCGCTTATAATAACTCTGCTGGCCGGATAATGACGATCCGGTCTTGGCATTATTGTTTCTGCGGCAGATTGTCCGGCCGCCTACTCTAATCCACAATTATTTGGATAATTCACCACGAGCGCCCGTTGTTCAAACGCCGGTGTGACAAACTGCACTATCAACGGCTGCACCCTTGAATTTAAAAGTGAAATCGTTACTCCACGGAGCGCCATTTATCTCCGTCGAAGACCAAGACAGGAATTCCACGGATGGTTTTAATCGAATCAATGAATTAAACGATCGTCGAAATCGTTCGTCCCTTTTTGTTTCTATACTCACGCTTACGTTGCATTTTTATTGTTTTCAGTTTTGTAAAATACTGTTCGATATTGGACTTGTATCTGCGCGTGCCCGTGGATCTGTCAAGTAAAACCGCATTTTTATTAAATGGTTAAAGGGTATAACCGCAGCGGATCTAATGGTACGGTCAAATTCGTTAGTTATTTCGCAGAGAATGAAGTTTGGCTTACGACCCTTGAATTTCCCGTCATAAAGAACGCGGTTAAATTTTTCGCCACGATAGACTTAATAACTTAATTGATAGAAATATGGAAACAATTTATTTCAGGAACTATCTGAACATACGAAATTTTTTGATAAAAATGGCTACTGGTTGAATTAATGGACACAAAATGATGCTTCTAAATTCTTTTAAAAACTAACCGATCATAATAGGTATACAAATTACACTATTTTTGTACGATATATATTAAAAGACGTTCTATGATCACGATCTAACAATACTTTTGTGTTATTCAATTTGAACGAAATTTCCAATCACAGACAGCCAGATAAATAGAAATATAAACAGAATGTACCCGAATCTTTTTGAGATTAGTTATGGTAATGTGTTTCGGACGCGAATCGCCGAGAGAGTCGAAGAGAGAAATTAAAGATGGCCGTGATCGCCATTGGATCATCGCCAGAAATGTCGAACGTAACAAAGTTTTTCGAGCTTGTCGGCGTCGATAAGAGATTCAACGGGGGTGAGGGGAGCACGTCGCGTATTAGGAATTCATATCTTGGCTAGGGTGGGAGGTTTCTCAAGTGTGATCAATACGGAGTTATTCTTATGAACAGCGATACTCAATCCAGGGAGCATTGCTGAGAGGAACATCTTTGTACATCGACGTGCAAATTCAGCTTCCTCTAGGGGAGAAAGTAATGTTGAGGTAAGGGCCTCCTACCGCTTGATGAATTTATTTCAAATACTGAAATAAATGTTAAACCGAATGTTAATTTGGCATAAATTTCGGTAATTCCCAAAACTAAATGGTAAAAGGTCCTTCATCTACCTCACTTTTTCCCCTAGCGGAAGCCGATTTTACTCGCGAGGGTACAAGGAATCTATCGATATCTATGACATCATTAGTTCATCACATTCTAGCTTATTTACCATTCAAATTTCTAACTTATTACAGCCTATAAATCGTGAATATAAATTACAGCGTTTAAACAGCTATCATTACTTTCTTTCTTGGCATTCTAACACCGTCGCATTGAGGAGAAAGTATGCATAACAATTGCACCACCAAGAAAACATAAAGTACCTACTAGACTACGGATTCCATACTCTCGTAAGATGCGAAAATATTGGCATAGAACTGGGTAAAATAAGAGAATGTAGTTAAGAAATCCTTAAACAAAGAAATGATGTTCTATTTAATCGAAAGTGTAAAATTTTGTACATATTCGAGAAGATAATGACATTTTCGCGATCGTTAGAACGCTCTGATTATGCAACTATTAAAAAACTAACCCACAGGTTTCCTTTTATAATGACTGTGATAGTTGTCCTTCTACTGTACATATGTATACAAGATAAAAAATTGTTCGGTTCATCCCTTACTGTTGCCACTTTATGCAGAGGGGTGTATTTCTAAATAATTATTTTCGAGTTCTATTCTTGTCACATTGTAACTCTGTGATATTTCTTCACACGCTTATTAACACGTATTTGTTAAACAGTGGGGAAAGTGACTTGAGAACCGCCGTCAGGATGGTTCTTCGTGCAGTTTCCGATATTCTTGGCATTCCATCCCTTCTTCGGTTTCAAAGTCTGCGCGGGAATGGTGGCCGAGGGGATTGGTAGCAGGGGTTGCAGACATACATTAATAACCAGAAGATACGAATCTCCCGTATCCTTCGCCGGAATAAGGAGATACATCCCTTTTATAAATGTGTGACTAACGGGTGGAAGCTTGTGCGGAGCTTGTTAGGCAGAACCGAGGAAACTCGCCCCACAATCCTTTTTACTTATTTCTCAAAGATCCGCCGAGTCTGCCGTCTCTTCCCTTTTATGCGGAATTATTCCTATTCCGACGCGAAATATCTTTCGATCAAACTCGTACGAAAGCTACACATCGCCTGGAACAACTTCGTTTCACTCGCGAGCTTTACTTGAACTGGAGATTTGAAACGAAATTCTCCGCCTCTCTCACGGTGCCTCGATTCCACGTGGTTGTCGTTTTGTAAATGTAGTTGTTAGTTGAAAAATTTCATTTTCTATATTACTTTCCGGATTCATAGTTGATTATTTTTATGTCTGTTCAGAGTAAGAAAGATTAAGGTTTATTTGGTTGGTCAAAAAGTTAGTGCGGTTTTTTGGGATAGGTGTCTTCAGGCGCTTCGAAATGCAACTAATATTAGTTGAAATCACGAAAGCACATGGCTACTTGGTGGTTAACATTTAACCGTACATGTTAACCTAAAATTTTGATGATTGGATTTGTTTTATAATTTTGACATAATTTTAAACGATGGACATCCAAACAATACTTTTTCGGCATGTTTTGCTGTTTTATTTTAACAAAGTAAAAAACGCAGCGTAAACATGTAAAAAGTTATGCAAACTGGACGGATAGAATGCCATCAAAGAATGCGTGTGCCAGAAATAGTTTACGAAATTTCGTTTCGAGGATTTTTTGCTGCAAGGTGCACCACTCTCTGGTCGGCTATAGGAGAGTCACAAAGACCAAGTGAAGTGTTCAATCGACAATAATCCTCTCTACGTGAGAAATTGCAGATATTATCCAAGTATGAAATCAAGCATAGAAAACCGTTTGCATGGTCAAAGAAATTTAATAATATTAAAAGCTAGACTGTGGACTCTGTGTAAAATACAGTGTATCGAAATCATAATCATTATCTAATTTTTAATTTAATGAACGACAACACTGTCGGAAACAATTTTCCTATGATTCTCTGGTTCTTGTAAAATGGCTCATGAATATCGACAGTACGATGTCGAATATTAAATAATCTACAGATTTCAGTGTCTTGATAGTTTTAGAAAAATTGTATTATAAACTTTATGATTTACAATCTCAAAGAAGGCCAAGAATGACAAATCGGAAACTTTCATGCGAGATCAAAGTTTTGTTTATCTTTGATACCACACGGGTTCGTGTATCGGATCGAGATTGTAAAGAGCGAATTAAATTATTTCCATTAGAAATATAATTAGGATTCGCCAAGGATACGCTTTCGTGGTTTCTAGAGTTGTCCGTAGCTGCCTCTAAAGGCGTGGTGCGTATAACTGGAGCATTCAGAGAGCAATTTGCAGAAACGAGCGGCCTTCAATTCCCCACGCCCAACGGATCTCCGGATCCGCAATCAGCGTGGCCACAAAGTCTCGCGATCAAAATAATTACCT
Organism: Dufourea novaeangliae; assembly: GCF_001272555.1. Classification (NCBI taxonomy): domain Eukaryota; kingdom Metazoa; phylum Arthropoda; class Insecta; order Hymenoptera; family Halictidae; genus Dufourea; species Dufourea novaeangliae. The sequence continues at coordinate 817,714 of NW_015374123.1, read as the reverse complement.
CACATATATTACACCAATCAGAATCCACCAAACATGGATAACCGAGTTTTCCGCGATGGTAGATCGCTTCCAGGTCATAAATCTCAAGCTCGCCGTGCGTCCGAACAGTTGGAAGTACCGTATTCAAACTAATGCTTTGAAAGCTTGCTGACTTTATATGTTATGTAAAATACTGGAATTAAGCTTGAAAAGTAGTTAAAGTAATTCTTAAATGAGTTAAAAAATTGGACTGACCACGAAAACTATTCTTAAAACGTGTTCTGGTAAAACTTGGAGTGCTGAAATAGAATTACGGAATCTTAATGTTGTACAGTTGAAATGTTCCAAAACAGATTTTATAGTTTAAAAATATTTCCGCTCAGGCAACGTGAACAAAATCGTAACGGGACACTCACTACATACATCTATATCTATTTACAATAGATATTATATGCTTCGATTTAAAAAAAAAAAAATCAAAGTACACGTACACACACACACTGATTTTATGATAAAAATCTGTGTAAAGAATTTTCCAAAACGTACATAAGCTCAAAGAATACTAGATTATAAATAATTCTAGAATATTTGATTCAGTGTCTAAAAAAAGAGCCTAAATTTTCCAGAAGAATTAGTTTTCTCCAGAAGAAGGGCCAAAAAGAAAGTTAAATTCGTGATTATTTACTAAAAATTCCGCGCAGCGTAATATAAATAACCTAAACATTTTGTCGATGGATGAGCAAATACATACTTACGAGCGGTAGTGTGTGCCTACTCAAAAGTCGTTTGTACAAAGAACGGGAAAACGACACCCCCGCTTGGATTGGCGGGACGCAACAGGGACAGAAGAAACGGTTGTTCTCGTGACGGTGAATCAGCCCACACGTAGTTGCCGAGGATTCACAGTTTTGCGGCGTATTATCGTTCGAGCGATTATCTCGCACGGATTTTAATCGAGGCTACAGAGGAGGGGGCAGAGTATCCCCTCGTGTTGTCGGGCTGCTTAGCGAAGTAAAGGGCCATCTCATCAACTACGTGGATATGGGATTGAGGGAGGAAGGGGTTATTACATGCTCGTCCTCTCGCTCTTTTCACCAGGACCCCGGTCTCTCTGCCTGCCTTTCTTTCATCCATTGCTCTCGGACAGAGGCTCACTCCACGCCTGTAATCTCGGTAATGCCTACCGTAAGGGACACGGTAACCGCCACGGCCTCTGTATTCGATGCTTTATGACTCCTATGCATCGTATCCTGGGCAGTTAAGGCATCGTGGCCTGAATAGCCAATAAGATTCCGCGGGGCACGCGAGAATCGCGAACGCCACCGTGTGAATTCGAAAATGGAACGCGTCGAGTCGGTCGCGTTCGAACGTGCACCACGGAACTGGTGTGCGCTGCTGAATCTTGCGATTAGGTTTCACCGCCGCGTATTGCTCATCGGTTCTATTAACTTTTGCCGGACATTCCTTACTTCTGGCCGATTGGTAAACATGGGGATTTCTTGATTAGACTATCTTTACAACCTAGAACTTGTAGTTTGAAAATTGATTCCTTTTAGAGACATTCAACGGGGACACGAATATCTCTAAACTTTTACAGAACTTTACGAAAGTCTCTAAACTTTTTATATACGAAACTTCTTAATTGAGTCATTTAGTCTTAACTTGTATGTGCCTTTGATTCGGTAGAAGTACCTAAGTTATAAACGATAGGAAAGATTGATGAGGTTGCAGAAGGAAGTTTGAAATGCCATAAATATTGTTGTTCCGACCATTGTATCGCTAAATTGAAATAGATTTATTTATTTAACAGTAATCAGATCTGATAAACGTTTGTGTTATTCGTAAAATACGCAATTTTTCAGAAACTTCCAGTTGCTCGTAAATATGTATGCCCTGGATTACTATAGACAAGGAGATATCAGAACGGGCCGGCCGCAATTACATTCCGGCCCCATAATAAATACCGCGGGAATTATCTGTAATTATGCGTTTCTTGCGCTACCAGCGTCAAATGATAAATGGCGGCCGAACAGGAAGAGACGATTCCGTTCCATGTAACGATCATTTGTACAAGCTGTATGTAAATCCGGTATCAAGATTATCGAGGCGATAGCGACTGGATATTTAAGGTGGTTGCCACGAAGAAATAGTCGCGCGGTCGCGGGCGCGCGCGAGGCCGCCGGGATTCGCCTCGGATCGAAATTTTTCAAACGGGGACACGGCTTGTTTCCAGGCCCTGCACGACAATGCGTCCGGCTGCATATCATTAAAATGTTCGTCATCCTCTGGTAGCACGGATCGGAGAGGAAACGGGGAATGCAAGCAGAAGAAATAAATTCGTGCTGCCCCTCGACACCGGCTCGAGTGTACTCGTTCAAACCCCGACTGGGCCCTAACAAGGGAAAAAGGGGTTCGAAGGATTTCGAGCAAGCAACGTCTATCGTGCACATTATACGCAGCTCGCGAAAAAAACCACCCGCCGCATCCACGTTCGAGTCCACGGCTAGAAAGAGGGGTTGGGGGGCTTCTCCATCCTTCCAACGAGGATCAAAAAGAGGACGCGATCGCTAATAATATCGGTGGAAGCCCAAGAATCCGCAAAGAGACGCTCGTCTGCGTGGCGAGCCGCCCGTAAATCTGCCCGCGTCAGCGACAGAATACTCGGGGGCTCCTACAGCTTTGTCCATCCGTCTATCTGCTTCTTCCTTCGCTGCCCACCACCGACATTCTGCCTACTCTTCGCTGCGCTTCGTGCTCCTTTAACCGACAATTATTAAAACACCACGAATTTGGAGGAACGATTCGACCGATCGTACCTTCGCGCCAGTCTGTATTGAGCACGAATTGATTCGGTTGGAATTTATCGCAATAGAGTATATGCCAGTTCAACTAGTTCATACGGAGTATATCTACACGAGACACTAATTATATTCAAAAATATTCTTCTACTTTATATACAGGTATTCCTTCTATTCGTGGCAAAGTATCGATACTTTTGTCCGAGAAGCATCTGTCGATAGCTCAAGGAAGATAATTAAATTGTACTTGTGTGTATAGTAAATAACTATTTATTGTAGTGCGAAGTGTTTCTAACGTAACCTCGCTGCACCGATTCAAACACTGTGATCCTTTAAATTATCTAACAAATATACGACCATTCGCAGCAGGGTAGTTTGCAGATTTATCAGAAATAAATTCATCCGAATTTGAGCGTACTACGTTCAGATAAGATACATACACAAATCGTATTCGCCATCTACCACCATTCTCCATGAAACTATATTAATTGACCAGCAAGCGCAAGTGAAAATTACGTTCGTGAGCCGGAAGAAATGCAAACGATTGCGACCACCCCTCCCCCTGTGCTCCGCCTGAACCGGGCGCCAATCAGAGATGATCGGGCAAGTTGAACGAACCTGAGCGCGTTACCGATAAGCGTACTGTTTCTCCTTCGATCTTCGACGAAGTGCATCGGTCCGTTCATGCTCGAGGCGGAATTTAGAGCGCGCGAAAAATCCATGCCGTGAACACGGGGAGAGGGGGATCGCGACGGCTACGCCCCTGGAAAGAGGTGGTCGCCATCCACGGTAGGAAGGAAGCGCAAATACTGGGATTGGTTCTCGCGTGTACGCGAGACAGAGCTTCGACTCTCGGTACGCAGAGAGTGCCCACGATGTGACTCCTTCTCCTTCTCCACCACCATCCTCCTCCTCGATCACCGTCCTCCACCACCTCGTCCTCGTCCTCGTCCTCTTTCTCACTCTCTCCCTCTCCCCTCTTCTGGTGGGGACAGATTCTCTCTTGACGCGCCACGAACCACGTTGCGCTATACATTTCTCTACACTTGCGTCCGTTTCCTTGCTTACATTACTTTTGCGGGTTCAAGGACTCCATTTCGAAGAATAGGGAATTTCCCTTTTGCTCGCCATTTTGAGAGGGGCGATGACCTCGTTGCCACACGCGCGCATCAATCCTATTACGTATGAGTTGTTTATCATCGGCCGCGGAAGATTCGAGTGTTCGAAATTGTATTGTGCCCTAATTGTGGAGATAGAATCTATCGATCTTTGCTTGCTAATTGTACAGTTGACGTATAAATTGTTGCTGTTGTGGTGACAGTTTGTGAAGTTGTGACAGGACGTGATATACGTCTCCACGGTTCGTGGTGGAAGGTCGATTCAAGACGTACTTGGCACATGCGATTGAGACGTCAATAGTTTTCGCGAAAAATAATTTCGAGCATTGATTGTCAGGTAGCTGACAATCTTTGGGAAAGAAAATGTGTATTAGGAGATTGTGATGGCTCTGGCGCACAGCTGATGGTATGTGAACCGATCCTAAATCATTTCTTCTGCCGAGGATTAATGGGCTTTCACCGTTCTTCACGGTCCCCTGCTGATTGTCGCCGTTCCGTAGCAAGATTGCGGTGACGTTTGCTTTAACAATCTCTGGTTCTGCAGCTGATGTTACCGTTCCGGTGCCCTTTGTTCGCTTCACAAGAAGATTGTTCTCTTATTCTTTCGACATTAACACGAACCCATGGGACATTTAATCGACGTAGAAAAGATTCATCCGGGTCGAACTGCCGTCTCTGTTATTTATTAGCAAATTGTTCTCTTTACTAATATTTATGGACACCTTTGCACATTCTGTAAGTAAAAGCCAACAAGTATGTACCCCAAAATTCTCTTCTGTTGCGTGATCAATCAACATCGAGATCCAGCTTGTTTTGTAACCTCCGAACTTCTCATATCCAATAATCTCAAATAACGCAAATCAGATTCATCATTTCATTGGACCGATACTATCGAAGAAATAACCGACGGATAACTAAACATTCGCCGTGCACAATGTTGCGCTTCCCCGAAATTCCAGCGAATTGGGGGGGGCAATAATAAAGGGGTACCCGTCGAAACAAGCGTGCCGCGCGAACATAAAACACCAAATGGCCATCCTCGCGAGAGACACGCGGTATTTTCGTGCGCTCGGTTCCACCAACGTGTCCATGCACTGACGTAAAATGAAAACGATCCACGCGGTCACACGAGGCAGAAACGCGATCTCAGAGTCATCGACACCGAAAGGAAATCGATTAGTCCGCGTGGTATTCGCCGACAACCGGCGGCCGATGGCATTATCAATGCAATGCGGGCCCTCATACACATACATGAAAAGAAAATGGCGGCTTTGGGGAGAGCACCACGAAGGTGTCGACAGGGATCTACCTCTCTCTTTCTAGCTTCTAGCTCAATGGTCCGGCATTGCTGACGTCTCTAAGCGTGCAATGAGAATCCCTGGTAATATATTGATAGGACGTCGGCGATATTGCTTTCGCATATTTATGCCGGGGTCCGTGGGAATCGTCTTGCGAGATAAGCGGAAACGTTATCAGCCCCGTGTAATCGCGAGCCTGCCCCCGACGAGTCCAAATACCGTTCACCTGGTGCAATGGTTATTATTTCATCGATAAACGAAGATCGTAATCTTATTTTAAATACACTTACCTTTGCTAGAGGCACGCCTTGTGGTATATCGAAAGTATTTTAATGCAATTTTATAAACAATAACTAAAGTTTTGTTAAATAGATCAATTCAGGTTTCTAAATCGTTGATTACTATTGCTCACACGCAGTGCCGTCCTTTTAAAATTGGAAGCGTAAAAAAAGAAAACAATAATTTCAATCTACATATTTATTATCAATTGCACAAAAAAAGTTACCGATTAGTTAAAAATTTTATTTTTCCTGTCTTTTTCCTCGCAAAATTTTCTACTACATAGTTCCTTCGAATCAAGTGTTGAAGCTCGGTCGTATGTATATTTTTATTCATTACGTTAAACAAAATGCTATTATTATTGTATCCGCTGCACCATTCAATAAGACCGGTTGGATTTTTGCGCCTTCTCATAGTTTATGCCCTAGGCGACTGCCTAGAACGCCTTAATCGTTATTGAATAATATAAGAAAAATGTTTTACCCTTTCACGCCGGTGTTCGAATCCATATATGGACCCAAGTTTTTAAAGGCTCGGCCTAACGATTGAGCTTATGAATCGTATTTAAGCTAACAGTTGTTCATATTGTCATATAAAAAAGCAGGTCACTCGGAGTGACTGCGTTCGAAACTAATGTTTAAAAACTAGGAACTATTACGGAGTCCAAACGAACCCAAGCACTGCTGCTGTACGAACATTAAAAACGTCCACCTTCCGGGGGTTAGAAGGACAACAGTTTTAGAATTGTTCAACGTTTTATTTAACAGATGCAAATTCATTATAGTAAGAATTTTCAGGACGTGTACTGGTGATATTGTGATATTGAACGCGATTCTATAGGAACGCTTGCAGAGGGTCGCGTCAATCCAATCATAAAATCGGTCCTCGCTCGAATGTACCCTAACTGGCTCCCATCGAACGTTCCAACACACGTTCTCTCGTAAACCGGTGGATTTCAAACGATGCTCTGCCGTGGTTAAATCACCGATACACACGCTCCGTCTGTGTATCGTTTCGCGCCCAGCGGTAAAATACGTTGCTCCATTTCGGGACCGGCGGGGAACGCCATTGAGACTGGAGAGGACGAACGACACTATTGTTAGCGTGATTCTAAGGAACCGTACGTTTTCTGGATGCTGTAACGAGTTGGATCCAGCAGGCACACACCTGGCTGGGTGGCATTGCTTTTTCGGGGACGCGCTCGCGCACACAGAATGAAACATAATGTACGGATAGCCTTTCGAGAGGGCTCGTCGCACACCCCCGACGGCGGAAGCGCAGATGACAAAGCGTGTTCTCACCCGACCAGGGATAAAGAGTCCCCGATTCTCGAGATTACCTGGCTAGAAAGGACAGAGAATAAGACACGCCGGCGATGTTCAGCGTTTAAAAATCTCCTTTTTTGAATTCGATCTTTTCGGCCCGTTATCGGATCGCCATTCACGCCCTCGACAATCGCGCGATTGAAAGGAATAATTTATTATGCGCATAGAGAATGATCATTCTTGTCGTGCTCTCGTATTATTCGAAAATAATGCTTAGAATTCTATTACGGTGAAATACTTAGATCGAATCGGGCTCGATTTTATTTTTCCAATTAACCGGTTTGCAATTGGGTTGTGTTTGCTCGATGAAATACTTGGGTCAAGGATGAGATGTTTTAATTTCTTTAGGTAATCGAATCTCAATTAGGTTACATTTGCCACGGTAAAAATGATGAAAATGTAGTTACAGTGCAATCGAGCTTTAGAATCGATAGAATCGTCGAGACAATTCGAGCGAACGTAATACGTGCGAGAACGGAGATTCTCAGACGACGCGTTATAACGTAACCGAGACCATTTACTACCCGAATTTACGACGGCCATGGTCGAGATAAGGAACGCGGAGGACGCGGTCCATGGTCCGGCCGAGAAACCCGCGCGGTCCGATTACAAAAAGCAGCGAACCGGTGGTCCACTTTCGATCCACGATTCTACTCTCCACACCGATCGGGGATCGTCCGCGACATCCAGCGACCAGGGAGGAAATTATAATTGAGTCCAAGATTAAAGGTTTGTCCTTATTATGCTCGGGGCAGGGTGGAGTGCCTCCTATCCCCCCGTCGCGTACGGAGTCAACCGTCAGCCCAATCTTGATATATCTCCTACCCGAGGTTGCCCGTTCGCTTTTCATTGGGCCGGTCCTGCCTCCATTTATATCGCATTACGAGACCAGCTCCTTGGAATCCTCCCGAGGAAGACCCAGACCCACTGGTCTCCTTGTATCCTGGACACTGCACTCGTTCGTCGAGTTCGGGATGGTCCAGGTCAGGACTAAGGTCACACATACGCGCAGAAGGCCGTTTCACTTTTGATAGGTCAAAGATCCTCCACGCTAGCGTGTGTCTTCGCCGCGGAACGCTTAGACCGAGAACAAGCGTGATTCCATCCATTCAAAGACCGTCTTGCCGGTCATGTTAACCTCTACAATCGGGAACGAATTATCGCACGACGCACTGTGAATTATTTCACTTGAAAAGCTGGTTACAATTCCAATTTTCAAACTTGAAAATATTCTCTGAAACACTCGTTACAAAATTCTAATTTCGAAACGTCACTTTTTGGTGACGTCAAGTTGTGTACGAAAGTGTAAGGCCACAAATAGAATCGAATTGTCGCGGCGGATAGATTCGTTCTTCCAATTTAAATGGGAAACTACTGGATCCGTCGTGATCAACGTTCGCGTGTATATGGAGAAACGGCCGAGACTTTTAAGAGACAAGGATCGCTAGCAAAAAATAAATCAATTTCGTTATTACGTAACGATGTATGTAGTTTGACGAGGGAAAGTGAGGTTATTTTTCGCGCTGGCGTGTCAATACAGACAGTGATCAAGGATGGATTAATGGTCTTTGGATTGTCTTTGAAGGGCGGAAAGCGAAGGAAGGTCGGACACCAATTTTCGCGAGATGACAAATGACTTACGGATCTTCGACCATGTTTAATAGGGTGCCATCAGCGTGTCGGGGCTGGTGCAGACAGCGAAAAGCTAGCTGTGGTTCGCGGACGCCGGACATGGCGAAACAGGACGAAAACGAATAGAAGATGATGCGAACGAATTCTTTCCTTCTCTCGGCCGTACTTCTTGAATTTTCGAACGAAACCTCGCCCCGAGGGGACGCGAAATCGATTCGGTACTTAATACTTTGTTAAAGTGCGACCGCAAAAATCATCGGCTTGCATCGTTGCAGAAACCGGTTTTGTAAAACGATGACATAATGATGCTCGACCAGCAAGGGTGAATTTAATGTTTTACAAATTTAAGTGTCTCCCGCGAAAGCGTCATAAGTGTCTGCGCTGTAATTATTGCTATCGTGTCCACGGAGTAAGGAAATTACCGTGAAGACAGGGAGAGTAGCAAAATACAGTCTGTGACACCGATTAGCTCTGTGTTGTAACTCATGCAATTAATTTCTTTGATCTTAACACGCGTTCTTACAAGCGTTCTCTATACGAATCTATACGAACACATTGACCAGTGAAAAAGTAATGATCAAAAACGTAAATAATCATAGTCAAGGTACATTCCACCCAAGAATTCAGCAGTGTCAATTTAAATTCATTAAAAATATCGTGTGAGGAAAGAATTAATCGATCGATACATAAAAAATCAATATTCTGGGTTCTGGTACGAGCCATCTGACAAGGACACACGATGGAAAATTGTTGTTACGTCTAGCGAATTTCAAATTAATCATGTTGATTTACGTTGTGTTTACACGTATTTATATTTCAAACGTTTAGTGCATAGTGGTCAGAAACGCAAATAAACATAATGGTAGGTACATTCCAACCTAGAATTCAGTAGTATCAATTTAAATTCGTTAGAAATATTCAGTGAATAAGCGATTCATCGATCGATATGTCAAAAATCAACTTCCCAGGTTATGGGATGAGCAACATGGGAGAAGTACACCACGGGGAATTGTTGTTACGTCGAACGAACTTCAAGTTAATCACGTTGATTTACGCTGTGTTTACACGTATTTATATTGCAAACGTTTAGTGCATACCGAGATGATCTACGTGTTCCATTAACCGAGTCTTGTTAAACGGGGCCCGAGGGCCAGCGAAGGTTCGACGGTTCCATGGTCCACCACACCGATACCCTACCCCCCTGACGTTTTAGTCATCTTTCTCTCTCTCTCTCTCCCACCTGTTTTCCGGTTCCCGATCCCTATTGCTCTTCCGTTCGTTCCTCGCTGCGCTGACCGTGCTCCATGACCTGACCCTTCATAAACTAGGGCCCAACTGTGCTATATTTTAAATGCATATAGACGTAGGCGTGCATGCCGTTAAAATAAATACAAGTGCCGAGGGGGGTTCCGTGTGTATTGGTTCGGGGTATAAACGTTGGTCCACCGACACCTCGTTCGAACCCACGAAAAAAAAAAAAAAAAAAGGAAAGAAACGAAGCATCGTGAAGAAGAAACGCGCATCTCGTGTCATGAGCGACTCGTGCCGTCATGTGTCGGTGTTCATGACAGTGGTGAAAGTCGTGTAATTTTTCGTTTCGAACATTTTTTCGTAATATTGAAATATAGACCGATGTAACATAAAGTAAGAGAAAAATTCAATCATTTCTTGGTTTTTTCGACTTACACCACTTTTATGATTAACGGCTCATATACACTGAGCCGGGCGCGTACTCTATTTCAACACATTGAAAGCGCGTACATGTCCATGAGTGTTTGGATACTTGTGTCTCTTTAAGAAAATAAGGAATCTATTATAACAAGGCTATGTGTTTTTGTCTCATATGGCATTGGGCAGTTAATATTGAATGATGGAAATAATATTTAACATTGAGTGGCGTGAATAGGAAAGGAGTAAATAAAGTTGCGTGAAAATTTGTTCTTAGAGCAATTCAAGTTTGGAGTTCTTGATAAGTGTATATACATTTCATGGAGTGTACATCATGAGTGCAAAATATGAAGCTAGATCGATTCAAGTGGTTTCTATGTGTTAGATGAGCATAGCAATAGCAATACATTTGGTTGGAGTTACAAGTTACGAGTAACAGAAAGTAATGAACACATCGTTTTCAGTTATAATTGTAACAAAAGAGAGGCGAATTGGAACAAAATTGAATGGACATCACAGTATGAAGTTATCACATTTAGATGTATCGACGAAAGAAAAACGATGATGAAGGTTACGACACCAGAAATAACAGCATATTATTAAAAAGTGGTTTCTTTTGGTATCTATCAAATAAGAAATCACTTTTAAAACCACAAAATAATATATATGTATATAAAAATAATAAAATATATATATATATATATTTATTATATATTATTGCTGTTATTTCTGGTGTAATATACATACATATATATATTTCTGTTCTTCTATGTTGTTAATAACATTGATTGGTATTAATTATATTTAGAGATGTTCACATTACATTGGCAAATACACCGTCTGTCGATGTTGAAGGTAGTGTATATTTCAGTAGCCAAATCTGGTGTTGCTCCCCTTTTCCTTTTTCGCCTATATTAACATGCATTGTCTCTGTGATATTGCAACTGACTGTGAGTACCGACCTGGAGCACATGCACCTTGATTAGGAGATTTAATAACCGTGTAACTTTCTCCGAGTGCTCCAACGTTACGAGTATTCTGATTCATCAATTTCACCGTTCTGTCGCGAGACAAATCCAATTTAATATGTAAAAGATTTAGAACAAAGCATGAAATTTTATTTATGAAAAATTCCTAATGATAACCTTTTAGTTTGGGAAAATGCTTCGAAGGCGTTATTATACAATATTTTAAAAGATCTGATACTGGTGAGTTAATCCATACCTGTACTGCTCAAGTAAGTAATCCATTGTGTTTTTAATAAACTGGTACCATAATTTACATTCGGTATACGTGTGCAACTTCGCGCTTCATATAAATGACGTACAATGTCAGACAGCAATGGAGAATATTATTAAGAGGTCCTGTAATTTAGGTTTTCTTTGCAAATAAATATTGAATATGAAGAAAAAGACATTGAATTTATAATTTCTGCATCTAATGCTTCCATAGAGTGTCGCATATTTCAGTATTATGCCCTCGAGATAGCTACGAGAGAGTAACAATTCTATAAAATCCCAATTGTATCAATCTACAATACAATTACAGTCGGTAGTCTACAATCCACAATTACAGTCTAATTTCATAAAAATCCTTTTTCAAGGAATTAACTGAAAAATCCAAGAAAACTGGTCTTAATCTAATTGTGCAAAGTACATAAAAACCCGTGCACACTTGCTATCAAACGCATCCCGCATCGTCATCAATCGCGCGATTAGAACTTTCATTATATGTGAATTATCGATGCTCGAAAGAAATCGGGTGGCGAGTTGCAGCCCAGCATACCGCTAGGACTCCAAGCTGTCTGGGATCCTTGGCGAATTCTTGGATCGCCTATCTCCTCTCGGTTTATTGCCGTTTGATTATTTTTTTTCCTCTGCTCCGGTCCGTGGCAGCGCTCGTACCTCAGGCCGATCGTCAGATTCTCGCCACTCGGCATCGGCCTGAGGAGAAGACCGAGAGAAAAGAGGAAGGACGGAAACTAGCCGTGCAAAAACTTTCGACTACCTAGTTCTCGCCGGATTGGCGTTCGATCTAGTTAAACCCATCAGACGGGTTGACACTCGTCGGTTTGGCTTGCCTTTTCTTCGCCGAGTCGTGTATCGTAACGTCGCCGCAGTTAGGAATTATTCTGGTCGTGTTTAAGGATATATTTATTGTTACTACAATGAACTCTATATGTAACGAACAGATATATTTTCGAAAGGTTCATTGCATATTTTCGCTAGTCAAGAAGCGTGTTTCTGCGTTACTGTTGTTTTTTAAAACGGTTGTAAATTTTACAACTATTTCAGATCGTGGTCGTGTGTATGCATCGATTTGTAGAGAGATATGGATTACAATTTTTATATTGGGACGTTCAGAAAGTTCGTAGCGTTTTCAAGGACAGCATTACGATTTATATTTTTTAATTTATGTCACATTCTTTTTTTTTGTATAAATTCTTTATATTTTTCAATTAAATTCATTGTACCAGTTATACATATATAACTTCGACTGTACTTTTCGAAGTTTCTTCTTGGTACGGGATGTTCTAGCAATCTAAAGGGATAATCATCTCATATGGAAAAACAATGAATTTTATTGGGTAGATGCTATTCAATTTTCCAGAAGAAATAGTTTAATTTTTTTACAAGTTTGATAGAATGTAATGGAAATGGTCTTTGTACTTGCTTGTACATTTCGTCAGTATTTCTCGCTAAAAAAAAAACAAAGAAGAAACGACGAGTAACTTATTGTGACAAATACATTCAATCCACGCCTGGAAAATAGCACCTATCTGTTCATCGGATCAAGCGACTTTTCCTTCATCCAGTAAAAAAGTAACGAAGACACTGAGGCCGAAACGCTAAAAATTTTCCGAACGACTCAATAATTCTGTGCGTTTATTCTACACTATCAGATTGAAGTTATTTTGTCTTAGAAATATATTTGTAAAACACATTCTTATTTTAACATTAATGAGTGCTTAATATCTGAAACACGTGCTCCGTGACTTCAGAAATTTTTGTTAAATGAGCAAGAGCGAGGCATTTTGTATTGCCTGCTGAATTTGTACTTGAACCGGAAGATCATCACGCAGCCTGTGAATGATATTACAATTCACATTGTCTATCGTTCACCTTCGTATAGTTTTGTAATCGGTACAAAAGGAATTTTTGAGCGTCCGATATGGTACACACACGTTTGCCATTGTTTCCTTCAGAAACACAAGTGAACATTTTACTTTAATTCTATACCTTCAGACATTAGGGATATACAGTAAAACCTCGATTATCCGAACTAGTAGAGAGACCAATTCATTCTGATAAACTGATTTGTTCTAGGCGATCCACAATTCCATGCATCAATAAAAATAGATGAAACAATATCATGTTTGTCCACTCCGTTTGTGTTCCTGTAATCTGAGAGTTTCCATAATCGACGTTCTACTGTACACGAATTTTTGCCAAATCAATAACGAAATACTTAGGACCAAGTCATTACTTAATCAACATTAAAGTGAACACGAGGATGATGTATCCAGAAATTCCGGCCAAAGGAAAGTTGTATCACAATCGTCCCGTAAATGTGCAGCATCCATTCTCCGCACGCTCCTGCACTATTTATCGCATGACATACGAGCATGTTACCAAATCTTCGCGGAGACATTGTCGCGGGAATGCAACACGATCAGTCGACACATCGTTTTATCGCGGCAACGGCACCGGTGCAAGCCAAGGCGTAACGTCCGAATCGGGAGTGCATCCGATCATAAGCCGCGCGCGCGAGTGGTGAATATACAACTCGATTTTGCAAAGCAAGACAGAGGACGAAACGAACTGACGGTGGACGGTGGAAGTGACAGAGAGGTGGACCGCGGGGAACCTTCTGATCGGCAATGGAAGTGGTGGCAATACGGTGGTGCGCGCCGCGACTTCCTCGAAGGAAGGAGAGGGCGCGGTTCTACCGCGCTGAGGAATCCTGCGGTAACACATGGAAGGATAGAGTTATTTATTGTTATGGCCGGCTGCTCGACGTCGTTGTGTGTGGGTGTCGAGGAGGGGTTCGGGGGAGGGGGCCTCTGCTTCGGCCAGATTCCTTCTTCCTCCCTCTCTCACTCTCGTCCATTGCCTTTCTTCCCCCAGCTCGCGCTCACCGTTCGACTTTGGTATCTACAAATACAGATACCAGACATCTCTCGGTGCTATAACACAGCCACACTCTCGTTGTATCTCCGTCTCTTTCCCGCCCTCGCCACTTTTCTCCTTCCCTTCCGTTCACTCGTGGGGCGTTCGTTCTTCTTTTCTGTCGCGCTCTGTCAGGGTCCTTCTGCAACGTGTGCAACGGGGCCGCCCACTCGCGGTATACCCCGCTGGGTGTCCAACACCTACCTACATGGCCGCGGCACAACTGTATCCGTCCCAAGCTCTGCTGACCCGGTCCACACACCGCGATTGCCGCCTGCATCACCATCACCACCACCACCACCACCCCACCACCATCTCCATCATCGCCACCGCCACTGCCGCTACGGGGACCGCACTAAATTTATCCTCCCGAACGACTTTATTACATTACCTCAAACGTTTAATTCGAAATTATTACTTAGACCGGACACTAACGGATAGAGGATGGGAGAAGGAGCAATGCTTCGCGAGGAGCCAGACCGGAGGAAGATAGCTTTGATTTACGCGTCAGTAAAAGCTGACAATTCGAACCCTGGAGGATCCTTCGTCGATTTGTTACGTCGTTTTTGCTACTTGCTTCGACGAGATCTCACGTTAATTACAACGGAACGGTGTGCGGTAATAATACCATTATTCGAACGATATCGATGCTGTTGTCCATATGTCCATCGAATCAGGATCTGGAAACGAAGGTATCACATCGAAAGTTTGCCTGTACAAGACGAGGTCGATAATGGTCGAAAACTCTCGCGGCCTCGGTTCCGTGGTGAGTCGTGACTTGAACTCGGGTGTCGGCCACGAACGAGAGAAATATTTTTACGAGTCTGGCTGAGGTTAGTCTCAGGGTTCGACTCCTCGCGGTGGAATTATAATTTACAACCCTTTACCTCGGCCCTCCTTCTCTCTCCTTCTCGTTTTCACCGGGCCCTTTCTCTCTCTCTCTCTCTTTTCACACGTACTCCTCAGGAAGATTGTACCCTGCGCGGTTTGCGAGAGAGCCTAGCGCTGAGCCAGCACCCGGCTTAATGGTGTCTGTGCGTCTGTCCGTCCGTCCGTCTGCCTGACCCCCACCCAGTTTCTTTCGTATTGAAGAGTACGTGTAGGTTGTTAGTTGGGCACTTTATGCGCGGCTGCCCGCATGCTCTTTCGACTGCATTTGCTTCTCTCGATTCGCGTTTGCAAACTTTGCCTCCGTCTTGTCCCCGTACCGAAGCGCGCAAGGACTCCAGACCTGGGAAGAGGGTGCCCCCACTCTAAGATGGATCATTTAAATTGACCTTCGCTCTAGCAATGTCGATTTCTATGAGTCAACCTGGCCCCGTTTCATTCTTTAGACGTATAACCATGATTCGAGAAATTAGTTTCGTGTCACGTTGTATTCGTGGTGAACTTGAATAGGCAAATCTCAAAAATGACCGGGATTTCAAAGCAGATTGCCAAGACACGGAGGTGTTATAAGATGACCAAGTGTCAATTTTTCATTGCTCGAGAAGGGGTAATGCTATTCAACAGAAGAATCTTACGTTAGACATAATAGTCGGGAAATATATATACTAGAGCCTCCTGTATCCGAACTAATAGGGAGATAGAAGAGTTCGGATTAAAGAATTTTCGGGTAATGGAATAATCATTTAACCGATATTAAACTTCATTTATTTAAATAGAGCGCAGAAAAATTTACAGTTTGTTTAAGCCTTGTGTAGGCAATCGGGTACCCGAGTACCAAGGTACTCATTTCTAAATTTCCTTACACAATTTTTTATGTTGTCTAAAACAGCACTTGGTATTATTATAGGAAGGGAAAATTAAGATTTTAAGAGAAGTATGAAAGTAAAATTATCTATGTTTATTTAATTTGTCAGAATAGGGGTATTCTAAATATTTACGAAATCCATATATTTTTGGCTGGTGAATTACAGAAATTCTTCATCATAAGTAAATACGTAGAATTCCACCACACAGAAGAAAGTATACATCGTATGTAAGCACTACATACATATACTTATGCAACAGGACAAGGGTTTTGTTATGTGAATAACGGGTGTTTGGATGCGAGAGGCTATATTGCACTATAGTTATCAAAGTACACTTCGTTTTATGAAATTGAATTCTTAATTAGCGTGGTCTTCTGTGTCAATGCGATTTTTGCAGTAATTTATACTTTAATATTTTGTACATACATAGGTTCTTCCGTTAATTTGATGTATAGTACAGAATTACTTCTTTAAAAACAAGCGATGATATCGCCATTCAGCTATTCCTTCAAACGATAAACAATCCACCTTCCAAAATCGCGGCGGTGATAACTACATAAAGGTTCTCCAGTTAGAGAACCGAAGAGGAGCACAGCCATATAAGCCACCTGCGAGTGGCGTATGAGTTGTGAACAGTCATTTTCCAACGATACAGGTTAATAGCATCTCGATAGACGGAAACGTATTAATCCGTGTCTTCCGGTCGCTTGAAACTAAAAGGAGAGCTAACAGAGCGATGATTCTTGTCTACACGTAGGTACATACATATCTCCAGTCGAGTCGAGTTTAACATTTAAAGTGGATTGTGGTCGACTGGCGAAAATAAAGAGTCAATTATGCTAATACCAATAAATATGACGAATGGACATGATAGCCTGGTACCGCCGAAAGATTTTGCACGGCGGTTACACGCGCGCGCGCGCGCGCGCGACACGCTCCGCGTGTCAATCACGTTAAACGTAGCTCGCTCTAACTGCTTTCCGCTTTTCTCGATTTTTCAAATTTACCCTTCCGTTCACCGCGATGCAAATTGCATCCCGTCCACGTTCCCACATTATCTTCATTATGGTAAACCAGCCGTGTACCAGGAATATAGTGTATATGATATAGTAAGATGGATCCGATAGCTAAACGAGTCCACGTGCCATCCAAGTTTTCAGACAGCCGCAGATCCCCCGGTTGGGGATAAGAAACACGATAGACCCGCTTGTATTGGTACGCCAGGGGAACTCTGTACCTGACAAGGTGGATCGGTGTGATCCAGTGTAAACCACTTGTCCTTTCAACGCTTGTGTGCTTTGCGTAAGCTGCGTTCCCGAAATAGAAAGACGAAAAAGAATAATCGGGAATCGATCAATGGAAATTGTATATATATA